>NC_092213.1:77114975-77139980 GCF_043381705.1 Parasteatoda tepidariorum | reverse complement strand
TTTTCACATATAGAAGACTTTATTCGCTTTAAAATAATGAAAAGAAGTTAAAAAAATAATATAAATTAAAATAAATAAATAACTAAAATTTATCCGAAATTTATCCGTTTATTAGCTATTATTCGCTATTTCCCAAAGAAAAAATAGTTATATTTAAATACAGAACTTTTTATCCACGTTAAAATATCGAAAAATACATAAAAAAAAATAATATAAATAAAATAGAAAAAAAATTAAAAATCAACACTCTTAAGGTTTTGAACCCAGGGTCTCCGGGACAACAAATCTAATTTCCCCAAAGCGCTACCAACTTCGCAACGCTTCACACGCCATCCTCACGAATATTTAGCTTAAAACACCTCCTCCCGATTAGTCAACAAAATATCTTTTGGGTCATTGTGGGCCCACTAATAGGTCTATAAAAAAATTTCTTTGATACAATTGTTTGTTAAATTAAATTCTAAGTTCGTGCCCAGTTAGACGTTTATAGGTTAATAATACAGAGAGTTACGGGGTGTGATGTGTGCGTGCCTCCTGATACAATTTTTGTCCCTTTTTCAGCCATTATTTGCTCTTTAGCAAGGAACAATAATTCTTTTCATATATAGAACACTTTATTCATTATAAAATATTGAAAAAGAAGTTAAAAAAATAATAAAGAATAGAATAAATAAATAAAGAATAGAATAAATAAATAAATAAAAATTATCCGAAATTTATCCGTTTATTAGCTATTATTCGCTATCTCCCAAAGAAAAAATAGTTATTTTTATATACAGAACTTTATATCCACGCTAAAATATCGAAAAATATATAAAAAAAATGATATGAAATAAATAAAAAAAAAATTGTAAGTCGACCCTCGCAGGGTATCGAACCCAGCGTCTCCAGGACAACAAATCTAACTTCCCCTGCAAAGCGCTACCAACTTCGCCACGCTTCAACTGCCAGACTCACGAATATTTAGCTTAAAACACCTCCTCCCGGTTAGTCAACAAAATATATTTTGGGTCATTGTGGGCCCACTAATAGGTCCATAAAAACATTTCTTTGTTACAATTATTTGTTAAATTAAACTCTAAGTTCGTGCCCTGTTTGAAGTTTATAGGTTAATAATACAGAGAGTTACGGGGTGAGATGTGTGCGTGCCTCCTGATACAATTTGTGTCCTTTTTTCAGATATTATTTGCTCTTTAGCAAAGAAAAATAATTCTTTTTATATATATAACACTTTATTCATTTTAAAATATTTAAAAAGGAGTTAAAAAAATTATACAGAATAGAATAAGTAAATAAATAAAAATTATCCGAAATTTATCCGTTTATTAGCTATTATTCGCTATCTCCCAAAGAAAAATTAGTTATTTTTATATACAGAACTTTTTATTCGCGTTAAAATAGCGAAATATACATAAAACAAATAATATAAAATAAATTTAAAATCAACACTCGCAAGGTTTCGAACCCAGGGTCTCCGGGACAACAAATCTAATTTCCCCAAAGCGCTTCCAGCTTTGCCCCGCTTCTCACGCCAGCCTCACGAATATTTAGCTTAAAACACCTTCTCCCAGTTAGTCAACAAAATATATTTTGGGTCATTGTGGGCCCACTAATAGGTCTAAAAAAATTTCTTTGATACAATTGTTTGTTAAATTAAACACTAAGTTCGTGCCCAGTTTGAAGTTTATAGGTTAATAATACAGAGAGTTACGGGGTGAGATGTGCGCGTGCCTCCTGATACAATTTTTGTCCCTTTTTCAGATATTATTTGCTCTTTAGCAAAGAAAAATAATTCTTTTTATATATAGAACACTTTATTCATTTTAAAATATTGAAAAAGGAGTTAAAAAAATAATACAGAATAGAATAAGTAAATAAATAAAAATTATCCGAAATTTATCCGTTTATTAGCTATTATTCGCTATCTCCCAAAGAAAAATTAGTTATTTTTATATACAGAACTTTTTATTCACGTTAAAATAGCGAAAAATACATAAAACAATTAATATAAAATAAATTGAAAATCAACACTCGCAAGGTTTCGAACCCAGGGTCTCCGGGACAACAAATCTAATTTCCCCAAAGCGCTTCCAACTTTACCACGCTTCACATGCCAGCCTCACGAATATTTAGCTTAAAACACCTCTTCCCAGTTAGTCAACAAAATATATTTTGGGTCATTGTGGGCCCACTAATAGGTCTATAAAAAAAATTCTTTGATACAATTGCTTGTTAAATTAAACTCTAAGTTCGTGCCCAGTTTGAAGTTTATAACTAAGAATTTGAGGAGTGCATAAACACTATTTGAGCAAAGGGACACGTTTTAGTGATGAACGTGAGACTGTTTTATGCTTTTTATGACTAAGAAAAATTGTGCTGTGGTTCTTAAGATGTACTAAATTTATGCCATATTGTAGTATGCCTTTTATATTTATTTAAATATTAATTTAAAATAAATGTTGATAAGTAATAAAGTAAATGACGTCTAAGATCTCCTGTCTTTATTTACGGATCGCACAACACAACACTCACCTCCTGGATCTACTGCTGTTTGTGAACAATTGTAATTTGCAATGTCTGTTAAAGTTTTTCCATTCAAAATCGGGAGGGTCAGATAGTAAGTGAGGAAGTCAGCATTCAAGCTCCCCAATTCCTTCATCAAGTATTTGACTGTTGCTTTCAGCTTCCAGTCTTTAGTGTGTTCCTGGCCACTCGCTAAAAGACTCTAAAAATATAAACATTCATAACAAGATATTACAAGATGTAACAGACAAAAAGGTTTAACTTTGTATTCTCACTTTGAGGAATACTCCTCTTTATAGAAGCGAAACTATCGCATAATATCAATTTTTGTGAATTATTCATGCTGTTTTGCTTAACTTATAAGTAGCACAATGTATACCCATCCGCATTGTTAGAAAATACAGTGTATTCCGTGAAATGTATACTATCAGAATGCATGTAAAAACGAAGATAAAAACAAGCATTTTTCAATAAGAGATACAAATTAAATAAAACGGGTTTATGCAAAACTTCGCAAGTAGTGAATTGCTGGTTTTCCTGACTGAATAAAACCTTTTTATTAAAAGTTACCTTACATTTATACTAAAAACAGTTTTTCTAATTTCTGTTAAGTTCAATTTGTCTTTTAACCTTTTAGATACGATGCTAAACATGAGACTATGTGCTGTAATATCCAACAGCAACTAATTTTTAAAACAGATCAACATTAGTTTGAAAAACACCTACATTATCACTGTTTCATCAAGCAAGCATAGTAAAACAAATATCTCTCTCTCCTTGCATATATATATATATATACACTGCTGGACATTATATATATATATAGTCTTGTAAAAAATAACGGTATAGAAAAATTTTTTGTGTGCATAAAGTAGAAAAATAGAGTGTCACAAATTTTCTTATTTTCAAACTTTGCAGTATTCAAATTTTGAGTTTGACGTCAAAGACGACGCTTTAGCGGCAGCGAATTTGAACTGGCTATCAATTTAATGTAAGACAAAGCTGAAAAGAATGATCGACATTCAGTAAGCGCATTGTTTCGATGAGTGCAATGTCTCAACAAAGTAATTTAATCAAGTCAGAAGATTGGAGCGTTGTTGATAGGTTAAAGAGGGGCCAAACACAAGCTGAAGTAGCAGAAGCCATTGGAGTTTCAAAAAGTGCGATTTCCAGGATATGGAACCCTTTTTGGAGACTGGAAATACCTGTCGACGATCAGAGCAAGGGCATAGATGTGCAGCAACGCCCAATGAAAATCGTTATTTAACGCTAACGGCTAGAAGACATCGAAATATGAATGTCACTCTTCTTCAACAACACCGTCACTCGGCTACTCTCACCACAGTTTCGACACAAGCTGTCCGATTCCATCTTCACGCTATAGGTTTGTATGACCGCCGTCTAATGGTGTGTGTCACGTTAACAGCAAGACACCGTCAACCCCGTAGGGAGTGAGCATTAGAGAATGCGAACTGGAGGTGAAATGAATGACGCAATATTCTTTTCTCTAACGAGTCCCGTTTCTGTTCATTCTGATAATAGGCGTATTTTCATTAGGAGGGAACGTGGCGCTAGACTCAATCTTCGTTTGAATACGAAAGTGAAGGATTTGGTTTTGGGGGGTGATGGTCTACGCTGGCATCTCCATTGATAGGTGCAATCATTTCGTTCGAAATGAAGCTCTGATCGGTCACCGATATGGGGATGAGATCTGAGACCTATTGTAGTCCCTTACGCTTCAGCAATTGGAAATGATTTCATGTTTTTTGCCATTTATTTTCCAAAAAATGTTTTCTTTTTGCGTAACAAGTTTTGTTGTTACGCAAAAAGAAAAATCTTGCAATGTTAAATCTTGCAATTTAATGATGTTAAGCAAACGAAACTGAATTATTTACTCTCTTGCTTAGTAAAAATTTATTACATAACATAAACTTTTTTTTAATGAAAATAAATTTATTGTATCTATGAAAATGTTAATAAGTAATGAATGAAGGATTATAAATATACAGAAATGTATATTACTTGAGTAATGAGGCTTGTTGCGTGAACGTTACCGAAACTTCCATCTGGAAGTTGATGTTCTTTGAAATCTTTGATGGTCTTTTGATACACAGACAACAAATCAGCACTTTCAGTTCTATTTAAAAATTTTGTTTCATTATAACATGCAACAGCCATCACAGCAAATGCTTGGAAATCTGAAAAATTAAGTAAATTAGCTTTTTTAGTCTATTTTATTCCACCAATTATATTATTTACTAGTTAATAAACTGTCTTGAAATTAATTATTATTATTAAATGAATTGATTTTTTTCAAATCATGAAACAGTATGCATTTGTAGGGTTGTACAAATATTACGAGAAACTTAATTATGCCCTTTTTATTACATTATGTTTCAAATTCAATATCAGCTATTTCAACCATTACAATGGTTTAAAAATGGATGTTGCAACCAAAAGTTTAAGAGGCAGAACTCGATGCTTACCCATATAATACCTGGAGGCCACTAAATAATTTGACTCGATATATACTGATACTTCACATCTGAGACATACCTTTAGACAACTTAGACAAATTTCATGTAAAACTATTGTAAAGTAATTGTAGCAATTGTAAACTGGCAATGGCTCTGGGGGTAGAACGTTCGCCTTCCCTTGAGGTGAACCGTGTTCGAATCCCTACGATTGCTGGTCGATACGAATTCCGCATCCGGCTCTCACCGACTACAAGGTAGACGTGAAGCATCCTCAGTATTAGACGGATCATTGGTTAGAGTCCCCTAAACGTTAGGCTAACCATGACTGGTTCTCGTGATTTTCCTCTCCATGTAAGGCAAATGCGGGTTAGTTCCATCAAAAAGTCATCCACCGAAGGCAAATTTTTCCAAATACATGATGTAGGAGTTCCCTTGTCTATTGGATTGAGTTCAAAATTATAGTGTTACGGAGTTGAACATTAGTAGTCGTGAAAAATGCTGCTTCTGATGAAATTTTTTTATTAGCTTAATTACTTGTCAAGAAACATGATTTGTGCAGTTTTTCAAATAATCTACTTGATCTCAAAATTATGATTTGTAATTGATTATTTTAACAAAAAATAGTCATTTTTACCTCCAATAAAGCTGTATTCAGAATCACTGCTCAATACGGAAACAATATCTGATGTCCACCTGTGTGGCCATTCTTCCTTTGCATTGCAGAGAGCCAAGTAAGCAGACGGGTGAGTGAAGTTCCCGGATTCTTCTACCTGGTCCTTGAGGAGTTTGACCAAATCTTTTCCATAAAAATGTCGAGGATCTTGACAAGTCAACAGAAGAGCGTTAATGTACATACTCAACAACTGGTTAGAAACTGTACCTCTGGATTAAAATTTAATACAACATATTATGTAATGGCAAATTTAAATGCTAACACTCAAAAAATTTTAACCAGCATGGTTAAGAACTTAAAATACTCGCTTCTGTAGCAAGCGTGTTAGAGTCTAATGTCAACAATGCACTATCAAAAAACCGGTTTAACTTTGAAGGATAGTATTGGTATTGCGAACCATTTTACGGTGCAAATTTGTCACAAACTTATTTAACCATGTTTCTGTTCATACGATCTTAAAAAATTTGTGGTGCAACGCGTTCCAAAATTTTATGGCCTGAATGATAGTCTCGAGCATTAGATCCGACTTACTCAGATCCCGGTACTGATGACAGAAAGCACCCCTAGTAGCTTACGAGTCATTGGTTACAATCTAGTTACCCACTGTCATACAAATCATGAAAGATTTTAATTTATTTCTTCTACTGGTAGCGTGAGTGCTGTGCAGTACCGTTCAAAAAAATCTTCACTATAGTGGTCTTTTCTCGGTTATTAACTCAACAGTTCTTATCCATTAAGAGCAGAGTACTCTATTTCCTTCTATGGGCTTTTAGAAGCATTCTCAGAGACATTAAACAGAAAGGCCTCTAACATAAATGAATTTTTAAAGTGAACAGAATTTTTAAAGTATTCGATATTGTTAAGAGTATTAAATTTAAGGAAAAATGGATTTGGCTATTCATTTTGCTAGAATAAATTAAAATATCCTGCAAAAAGATTTTAATTTCAAAGTGCCCCACTAGTTGAATCATAGGCCGAATTCATAACCTCAATTCTACTAAACCAGATGTCTGAGTGATAGGGGTGAGGAATTAGCAAAGCAGATAAAGAGATAGGTTGTCCTGGAGGAACATTTGACTGCATGCATTAGGTTACGCTGGGCTTATGATGATGGCTTGATACCTGGAGATTCCTAAATTGCTAAGCAAAACTTAATATTTAAATAAATATATTTTTAGTGGCTTATGCTTACTTTGCTGTGAAAAACGATATAAAATAAAATGTGCTTTTTAAGGGTATTAACGAAAAAGATTTTCTAAAGGATTTTATAATAACAATAATAATAAAAATGAAATAATACTTCAACAATGCCACGGCAGTTTCAAGTTCTATTTGCTTTGCCATTAATTCTTCTTCTAGATTCCCACCGTTGAAGGTAGACTTTTCCGACAGATGTAAGGCTGTTATAGCTATCACTGTGTTATCTCGCCAACCCTTCAAGGGAGATTTCTTATTTCTCAGCCAAGCGATGGATTTGTTACGAACTTCTGCTATACCCTCAACACTATTGATTCCAGTCGCTAAAAAATGACATGAAAATTTATTAGAACAAACAGAAACAGTGTGCTCTGAAATCATCAGCCTTATACTATAATCAGCAATGACCGCTTTCATTATATACATCAAAGTACCGTTTATATGTTTTTTATTCATATGTCTTTTTCATTTATGCGTCATTTCCTTGCAGTTCCAGTCCATCCTTTGCAAGATTCCAATCTGTGCAAGAATTAAAAAAAGACACGTTTCTGCGGAGAGAAAGGCATCAATTATAGGTTATACGTCTAAATTATTTTCGAATTCAATAATGTTAAGTGTCAAATTAAAAATGCTATTACGTTATCATATGTATTGTTTTTAGATAAAATTTCAATAAATATGTTTCATAAACATATGACTTTTCATTTATACGACGATTTACATCGGCTCCTTGAAACGGATATAAACGGTGCTACATTGCATTTTTAGAATTTTTGTACGCTTATAAAAGTAGTCGCAACATAAGAGTAGGCACTAAAGGTTGCATATTAATGTTTGAAGCGTTTATATTAATATTGAGATGCTAATTAATTTAAAAATGTGTTTAAACAATGACGTTTAATTAAAATTTTTGCCTCGAAGTAAGAAACAGCTGTTCGGAGAAACTTCGTCAGAAGTGTATAGTGTTAATAATATGTCTCACAGATGGAGCTTTGCGCAGTACTGCCTTAATTAGTTCATATTCGATTCAGCCATCATTACGTTAACATCATATTTTATTCTTGTAAAATATTTTCTCTTATAAAAGCCTTATTTTAATAATTTGACTCATTTAACTCCGAATGAAGATTAATTCATCTACGTAGCATGGTAGTAGTAGTAGTTTATTTACGTCGCACTAGAACTGCACAATGGGCTGTTGGCGACGGTCTGGGAAACATCCCTGAGGATGATCCGAAGACATGCCATCACAATTTTGATCCTCTGCAGAGGGGATGACACCCCCGCTTCGGTAGCTCAACGACCTGCACGCGAAGTCGAGCACTTTACGGTATAACAGCCTAACGAGGACCAATACTGCACGCCCTCGGTCCCTACGCAGACTGATCCAAGTGGTCATCCACCCACACACTGACAGCAGCCAGTGATGCTTGACTTCGGTGATCTGCTGGGAACCGTATCTTAACGATTGTCCACTGCGGGACCTACGTAGCATGGATTAAGGAAATACGAATTCACGAACGAAATTAGACCCTGGAATTATCATACTCACAATTAGTTCCAAATTCTTCTTTTTCTTCAGGGTAACTTTGAAATTACTTGCTGCCACTTTTGAAATTACACAAGTTTCAGAAACACTACAGTTTCTAACAGTTCTAGTTTAATTTTAATAGAAAAATGTAATAAAAAACATAATATTTATGGAATCCTTGACAAAGGCATCGAAAGTTTGTTTACGGTTTTATTGTGAATAAATCTCTCATTAATGTTTCGAATACATTAAATACATCACCGAAAATTTTAATAATTGTAAGTAATTGGTTATACGACGAAAGAAACACTACGTCCACTTGGAAATTTTTATTGGGAATAACATTTACTGCCTAATATACTGCTGGACAATTGCCAAAGACGAATGTTAACAGCAACGATGACAACCTCAGAATTGAAAGTAGGAAAATGTAGAAAATAGCACCTAGTGCGCGTTACAGTAAGATGTGTTTTGCGTATGCAAATTTTGGGCTGTCCAATTGGTTTGACACATAAACGCTGATAACTGGATATGATTGGAGAACGCTGATAAGAGATATAAAGGATTTTACGCGTGTTGAGAGTTGTTCAAAATTAAGATTTGAAGGAAAGCAATAAAGTGATGAACTTGCAATTTTTTATATGTTTTCCCACGTAATTTAAATGCTTTTACACGTGGTCGTATTATCGGTAAGATTGAAGAAGGCCGAAATATAATAGACTTTGCCAAAGGCTTTGGAAATCATTTCAAACAACTGAAAAACAACTTTCAAACAACAAACGTCTAGAGCTGGGGTGTCAAACTCGCGGGCCGCATGCTGCCCGAGATGAACATTTTTGCGGCCCAGTCAATATATCGGACGCAAAGTAAAAATAAAATAAAAATGTGAATTAGAAAGGAAACTAGCATATAAAATTATAACATACTTTATTTATAAACTATTCAGATAATTTTAAATTGCACACGCGAAAATGTAACATTCTAATTGGCTTGCGGCACCTGCCCTTCCAGGGATACTGCATCGTATCAAAAATACGCAGAAAAAATTTTAAATCTTAGAACAGAATTTGAAACAAGGTTTAAAGATTTTAATTCTTCGGAAGTCAAATTTTGTTTGTTTTCTTCGATTTTCTCAATAAATATAGACTCAGTACCCAGTTATATGCAAATGGAAGTGATTGAGATTCAGTGCGACTCAAATTTGAAGGCAAAAATTCATTGAAGTGGATGTGCCTAAATTTTACAAATATTTACAGGCAAGGTTTGAAAATACTCGAAAATTCGCATATGAAATTATTTCCATGTTTGGAAGTACTAAACAGTGTGAGCAATTATTTTCCGTTATGAATGGAAGTAAATCTCCTGTCCGAAACCGTATTAGTAACGCTCACGTTGGGTCGATTTTGAAAGTAGTCTCGGCCAATAAAATTTCTCCCGACATAGGAGAGATAGTAGCAGAGAAGAGATGTCAAGTATCAAACAATAATTTAACTTTATATATGTTTATTACAATGTATGATTAAAAATAAAAATATTTGTTTCTATGAACATTGATTATTTTTTTTTGCGGCTCACCTAAAGTTAAGCTCTGTTTACTTGGCACAAGTTAGTTTTTGAGTTTGACACCCCTGGTCTAGAGGGAGGTTGTGTTCCATGTACGACGCCAGACAAGAACTTAATATTATCGACAAAGAGAAACGGTGTAGTACAGTCAGACAAACAGCAAATCAGTTTCAGGCTGCTACTGGGAAGCGAATCTTGCAAAAAAACTGTCAGACGCTTGCAAGCAGGAGAATTATATTGAATGCATACCTTTGTCCAGACGTCACCGTCTTGCTCCCGTTTGAAATGATGTATTTAGCATTAATTGGAGCGAAGAGGATGTGGGCTTATGCACTATTCTCAGATGAGAGTAGATTCAGTTACTCGTCTGATTGTCAACTCCAAGCGATCAGTCGCAAAAATTTCACTGCGCATAGTCAAATAAATATACAGGAAAGGGACATAAATGTTGGGACAAGGTATGTACTGATATTACGATTAACGATCGTATGTCAGTCTGAGGGCTTGATTGGCCAACGCTACAATAATGATATTCTGCTGCCTTGTGTTCACTTGTTCTGTGCTGCTATCCGTATAAGCTTGTTTTTATGAACAACATGTCATTGAACAGCTGCTGTCGAGGAGTATGTTCAGATCAAGGATATTCAACGCATCTTATGGTCAGCATATCTTTAGTGTGGGTTGATTTGGGGAGGAGTGTTGCTGGACGAGAATGCCCTGAAATAAGCAAGGACACCCTTTCAGTTGTTCAGTTGAAACCAACAGAGGAGTGGAACAAATCACCCCAAATAGCTGCCAAATACTATTGTACTAAGAATGCCACGACATGAAATTGCTCTTCATGGTGGTCATACCCTCTATTGATATCTTATTCCAGAATATCTACAAATGGTATTTGCAATTTTTTGATTTTTACATTTTTTGCACAAAATGATTATTTTGTTCTTTGAACACGTTTCAAACCATCTGGGTTTCAGAGAACAATAAATTATCTCTTTTAAATGTCCTAACATTCAGGAATTCTTTTATTTCACTCGGAATTTAACCATATTTAATTGTTTCTGAGCAATGCAGCCATTTGTAGTCAGTTCCTAGCGATCGTCTAGCAGTGTAAAATACTGTATTCAATGTTAATTTGTTGTTACAGCAACGTGTCAAACTCACAAATATTTCCGTTTCCTGGGACAATTTAGTGGGAATAAAAAAGTCTGGGACGTAGATTATCGTATATCCAATTTCAAATAACGTATACAAAATTAAATATGTAATTCCGATTACCGCAGCCAGCTTCATCTGCGCCATTCAAACAATCCAGTACTTCATCACAAACACGTGACTTCGGAATGCAGGAATAAGATGTGCAGTGGAAACTGTCTGAACGAGAACATTCAACGTGTTCTGTAACAAAATTATAGACAGTCACGGCATGCAAATTTGAATAACAAACAACAGCTATTTAGACAGAAGCTATTTAGACATCACGACATCAGCAATTTAAACAATAATATACTTGCCTATCAGTGCTTCCATTATACCAAGAAAAAAACTGTGTTGATCTAAAATTACTTTATATGGATTATTGAATCAATGTCGCAGTGAAGGGATTTTTTTCAATAAACATTTCCTGATGAATTGCTATACTGAGTGTCCGAAAAGTATAGAAACAGTTGAATACCTAAATACGCTTTAGACCAAAAGTCTAACACGCGTGCAATACTTCCACACGTGTTAGACTTTTCATAAACTCAATTCCACATCCTTCCCTGTTGTTTGAAATACTAGCAAGTATTTTGAAATTCTCAATCCGATGCGTATTCCATGATATATTTTCTCATTTCCACACTTTCCGAATGAGGGCAACAGCAAAGAATTCAAGAAACTATTCGGGCCACCGAAAATTTGTTGTATATCATACTGTATTTTGGTGTTCCATATTTTCCCACCGCTGCACTAAGGAATATGCATAGGGGGGAAAGGCTAACTTCCCTAGACATAATGTAAACCGATTTCCCAAGAGTTAGTACGGGATCTGTAAATAAAAGAGAAAGCAAAATTTAAGGGATCTTGAAACGCATTAGCACCCACCTCTCCCCTTATCCATTTAAAGAATGTTTTCTCTGTTTATTTATGATTAGTCTGTTGCAGCATTTTGCACTTTTATCAACATTACTGTATCTATTGAAATATTTCTAATTCATTTATATTATCCATGTTAATTATATATGCCAGCACGTTTTGAGAATAGCAAAACGAAACCAAAGCATTAAATGACATAGTAGGCTTGCCAACTACTACGCTTTTCTGCAAAATATTTTTTAAAAAATGGTGAACATATAATTACCAAATCTTTCAGAATTTTTGATAATTTTGCCAACACTTTTAAAACTCAGCACGAAAGAGTTGGATTTATTGGAATTACATACATTTGCAGGCATGTGTGCTCAATTTAGGCTTGTAATCCTTTGTCGAATAGAAGGACAGATAGCACAATACAGTTGTTGTTGTTAATTTACGTCGCACTAGAGCTGCACAATGGGCTATTGGCGACGGTCTGGGAAACATCCCGGAGGATGATCCGAAGACATGCCATCACAATTTTGATCCTCTGCGGAGGGGATGGCACCCCCGCTTCGGTAGCCCGACGACCTGCGCGCGAAGTCGAGCACTTTACGGTAGCACAGTTTAACGAGGACCAATACTGCACACCCTTGGTCCCTACGCACACCCTTGGTCCCAAGTGGTCACCCACCCGCACACTGACCGTAACCAGTGATGCTTTACTTCGGTGATCTGCTGGGAACCGTGTCTTAACGATCAGTCCACTGCGGGACAGCACAATACAGAGAAGGATAGCTCGAATATGCATCTAAGGTAGCAACGGGATTCGAACCCGCTATCCCCACGTTTACGAAAGAGTTGGAACAAAATGGCGTTGCATATTTTAAATAATTTATTTGTAGTAGTGGTGTGGAGAATATGTTTAAACGAATAAAAAAATAATACATTGAAACATAAACTTAACTACCATTTGGTTTGTTGTAGTTGTTGTCTTTCATTTACGTCGCAGCCAGTGATGCTTGACTTCGGTAATCTGTTAGAAACCGTGTCTTAACGATCAGTCTACTGCGGGACAACTACCATTAGAAGAAATTTTTACAAAAAGGGTAAAAAGCTGGCAACCCTGTAATAAAATAATGCTTTCTGTCACTCGTGTTGCTTTAAATCTATTGCAGTCGTTGTAGTTGTAGTTCATTCACGTCGCACTAGAGCTGCACAATGGGCCATTGGCAACAGTCTGGGGAACATCCCCGAGAATGATCCGAAGACATGCCATCACAATTTCGATCCTCTGCAGAGCGGATGGCACCCCCGCTTCGGTAGCCCGACAACTTGAACGTGAAGTCGAGCACTTTACGGTAGAACAGCTTAACGAGGTCCAATACCGCACACCCTCGATCCCTACGCAGACTAATCCAAGCGGTCACCCAAGTGAAATAATTTAAATGACAAAGGTCAAGTTATCTGAAGTGTCAGTTTATCCGAGGGTACTGCGTTTTTTAAATGAATCAAATATGACCAGTTCCATAATCAAGCCAATGATTCACAGAGGTTTCTGCACAGAAATCTAAAAGGGGTTTTCCATTTAGGTAGATGTTCATAATTGCGTTTAACGCTCCTTGTTTAAGACCAGTACGTAATGTGTTTTTTTGAAAGTTCATTTCAACCTCTGCAGTACTCCCAGGCAGAGAAAACATCAATTCCACCATGTGCAGTATGTTACTGTATTTCTAGATTAAAGGGTCATTTTAGAAGTGAGGCGGTAGACTCTTGTAAGATAACAAAACTTGAAAATGTATCATGAACATTAACAGGAAAATGGCCGTCCGCGCGGACGTCGGATTCCAGAAATTTGTTATCTGCGGGGAATTTTTGACCGCCGAGGACGTGCGGTTTTTCGAGCCCTGCTTTCAAGTATCGATTGAAAAATTTTGTTTCCCACTCTATTTATTTTAGTATTTTATGTATTACTAGGAGGCTTCGCCCCCTGCTCGCTAGCGCTCGCCAACCCCCGGAACTGTCTTCGCAGTTCATTTCGGATTGCTTCACAATCCGATACTCGCTTTGCTCGCTCATTGGATACGTTCTTAACGTCTAGCTTTTGTATACTTTCTTGAACACTGAAGTTCCGAAAACTTTTCACTGTAGAAAATTCTAAACCTGTGCATTTCAATATTAATTTGAAACTGCAAACAGTTCACATATTTTTCTTAATCACACTATTCTAAATTTCAGTTGTTGAGAAAAGTAACTGTTGTAAGTTTTGTTTTAAAGTCTTTCCCACCAGAGGGCTAAAGCCACGTGTTGGAAAACAATATGAAATAGTACTGAACGCCGGATGTAAAGCATCGGATTCGATGAGGATAATTTTGTGAGAATTTTTTTGATAATTCGGTGAGAATTCACCCGTTTAGACATATATGATGCTCACAACGTGCTCTTGCGCGCCGAAGCCTATCAATTAAAACGCATTAGCGTTTTATATAATATAGATTAGCCATATGGTGCTCACTATGTGCTCTTGCGCGCCGAATCCAATCAATTAAAAATGAAAACTGTTGCCAGCGCGAGAAAAGAAATATTATCGGTTTTATTGATACATACGTACGTATTAGCGTTTTATATAATATAGATTATACTGAATTAGATAAAACGGCGGGCAACTAAAATATAGGATTGATCACGCCTTACTTTAAAGACTATCTTAATATATCGTGAAATATAAATTAATAACAAAAGATTGCAACCTACTAATTTCATAGTCTAGCTCAAAATTTGCTGTATAATAAGCAGTAAATCTTATGTGTACATCTGAAAGAGCAGTTATAGGTGTAAATGCATACAGAACAGTTGTACGTGTAAATACTTCATACATTCTGCAAAAATAATATCCTTCATCTGTGTTTTTCATGGTAATTTCTAAATATGTATTGTCGCAATCCTGTAAAGTTTTAAAATATCAGTTTATATCAACATATCAGTATCAGTAATGCATATTATGTTCAGTATCGCCATATTTTGAAACTAAAATAAAATATTTAGTTTTTTAAAGCTATTCACTAGTTTTTTTCATGAAATGCACTATCGATAACCATATTTGTTTTTACATGTTGAAATTTATTCGACATTTTTAAACTTGAATTTACTTTTCTTAGCTAGATTTGCTTCTCGGGAGCATTCTCAACAAGTCTTTATGTGTAAAAATTATTTAACTAACTAAAGGTATTGTTGACTGTTTTTCAAAGCATTCACTGACACTTTTATAAAACATTTAAATAGTTATTTTAAAGCCCGAATTATTTCTTAAATAATTGTTATAGGATTATGTAAGATTTCGTCAAAGTGTTAGAAGATAAGGGTAGAAATTAAAACAAGTTATTGAAAAAGGAGAAGATGGACCAGAAAAATTATCGGACGGAATTAATAGACGGACTACAGTTAGAAAAAAAAATACATGTTCCCGTATAAGGAAAAATTATGAGGGAAAAGAAATTGACGCTATAATCAACAAAAAAGTCCTTTAGAAGAATATGGATTACTTAAAGTTGAGTATGATTATTTATTATCTATAAAACCAACAACAATGGAATTTACTCGCCAATAAAATTCTATCCAGAATAGGAGTCGGCTCGTGGGATTCGTTATGTATTTTGGATTCTTTTTTTTTAACACTAAAAAGGTAAGATCATGATTTTCATAATTCTCTCGACATTTTCTTTACAAAAGTTTAAATGCCACGTTATTTAGGAGTTTTTTGTTCTCTTATATACAGGGTAAGCCAGTCAAACCTGCATTCTTGAAATGACTGTGAAAAATAAACGGATGTATATTTCAAAATTTTATTGTTACTATCTTAATCTGCATTAAAAAGCATTTAAGAAACAACATTCACTGTTTAAAAATAACGCCAGTAAGATGGTGTCCTTCCCGATCGAGACATTCTTGTAGGCGATTTCTGAAACTGCCCTTCCCTTCACGGAGCATACGCTGAGGAATTCTCTCGATCACCAATTGCTTCAAAGTTTTTCACCCACAATTTGATTGAATTAACAGACGGCACTGGCCTATTTCGACTAATTTGAAAATTCGTCCGGAAACGACGCTGAGCGGCTGCACAACTACCACTTTGGTAAAACGCTTTCACAGCGAACGAACGTTTTTGTTTAGACCACTGCTCCATGGCGAATGAAATGCTTAGTTGTGGGGGACGCAATGGTAACCTGCGTAACTCGCTCTGGCCCACTTTCACTGCTCTCCCGCCCTTTTCAAAAATGCAGGTTTGACTGGCTCACCCTGTACTTACTTCCCTCTATTGTCAGTTGTAACTTTTTAAACTAATTGGAAGTTTAAATGGAATGCTATCATTAAACTTGTCAATCCTCTGGATTAGCAGATCTCAATCCCAATATCCCACAGAACCAAAAACAGTACGGGATTGTATTCGCTGATTTCAACTCTTAATAAGTAGTTGTAGTCACGAATAGTTTACTTTTTTTTAAAAAAAAAACGAAGGTAGTAGGGAGATGTTTTTAATACTAATATTTTATATTTCCCGCCAATTTTGAAGACTATTTGTATAACGGAAAGGGGCCATGTTAGAGAAGTCATAAAGGCCTCTGCACCCTATTACTCATCTAAGGGTATGGGGACCAACATTTTAAGAGGATGATGCTGTGACTTAGGATATCAGATATAGGTTGAGTCAATCAAAGTAAAAAAATTAAATTTTAGCGAGGAAAAAACATTCTTAAAAAATAACGTAGGTATATTTCTGATTGATATTCTTTTCTTCTCTATTTTTTTTTTTTAATCTTAGCACATGAAATGGTCTTTTATTCTCGTTCATAAACAATTTTTGTTCTTTTATATGATCCTCCATTTGAATATTTCGAAAGCTTTTTGTTGTTTTTAACCTGTTCCTCACGACTGGTGCTACTTGTGGACCAGCCGTGACGGTAGAATACGGTGCACAGTATGCAAAGGGTTATTAAATAAAGTATTCATACGAATCGTAAAGCATTGCCTAAAAATATGGAAACTTATTGTTAAATATGGGCACTAAAACTTCTCTAGTTATTTTCCAATTGCTGAAATATATGATGAAAAACCAGATGAAATACTGGAAAAAAATCCAAAATGTGTTAAAAGAAAATCTTTTCCCCTGTACGATGCATCAATTTGAGTTCAACAGTGAGTAAAAAATAAATAGATACATTTAATTAAAATATGTAAGAATAATAAATAATATGATTTGTCATACAAAATACATACAGGGTGTCTCAGTTAAGCGTTTCAGAATTTCTAAGAGGGGTAGGGGGCATCCTGACGACTCGAAATCATATAGCAACGCAAGGTCGGAAATGCTTTCCTGAAGCGGTGACGTACACATAAACACCATAAAGAAAAGAGGCCGTAAGTGAAAAATCGCTATAATAATACATAGAAAAAATTATATGGCCTCCTCGGTCACCCGACCAATCATGTCTTGATTTCTGGAGTCATATGAAAACACTGGTTTATGACTCCCCTGTTGATAATGCTGGTTGCAAGAATCGCAGTAGCTGCCTTCGAGATATGCCTGGAGTATTGCAGAATGTTCGATTGTCCATGCGCCGGAGATGTGAGGTGTACATTGTAGTCGGTGGCAGAAACTTCGAACACTTACTTTGGCCCATGTGCCTTATGCTTTTTTCAATGTATTATTAAAACGATTTTTCTCTTACGGTCTCTTTTCTTTATGGTGCTTCTGTGTACGTCACCGCTTCAGGAAAGCATTTCCGACCCCACATTGCTATATGATTTCGAGTCGTCAGGATGCCCCCTACCCCTCTTAGAAGTTCTGAAACGCTTAACTGAGACACCCTGTATATAATATAAATACAAACACATAAACAAAGTTAAAAATTTTACCTCATTTTCAAAATTTATAGTCTGAAATTTTATACGAATGAAATGATCATCCGGTACGGAAATCTTCCAACAGCGATAATGTATGCTACTAGAATCTGAATTATATCCTCTTGACGAAACATGTCTATCTTCAATTGTACCATTAAATCTCGATACTTGGTCGCAATAGGCTGCATAACCTGCCATTACATAAAAATTATTATTCAACAAGTGCAAAATTTAAGCTTTAGCATATAATTCGAAAATCTGTATTATATGAAACACTAATGCATATCGCTATCGCAAACACTAATGCATAATTCGGTATCGCAACGAACTGTAGGGGGCGTTGTTGTATGAGACGAATACCTGCCATTTCTGTATGAACAGTCATTCGGTTACTCTGGAAGCGTCTTTAATTCCAGAGTAATGTAGCGTGCAGCATTGTAACGTTCCATCTTTATTGTGGCTTATTAAATTTAAAAAAAGAGAAATGTCGATATTCTCTCTAATGCAAACGAAAACAAAATGGTATCTCTTTTTTTTTAGAGAAGGAACATCCAAAACACATCGGAAAAATATTTGTAAATAAACAGAAAACAATATGTATCTTCTTATAAGAGTTAAAACCTAATGCCTGAGAAATAGTTTTACTAAATTTAATGATATAACAAGAAAGGCCTATTTAAACTTTACATTCTATAGTTTCAAGAATCATATTACTTCAAACATTAAAGTAAGCAAAAAGTATACATAAGCTTCATAATTTTATATAACTTATTTTTGTAAAAAAAGTTTTTTGACAACAATTTTTATCAAAAAATTTAAGCTTCAATAAAAATCATTACTTAGAAACTAAAAACGCAAAATAGAAAATGTTTACGAAAAAAAACAATTCTAAAAATTCCTCACATTAAAATAAGAAACATTCATGTTTTGTTTTTTTTAAAAATTCATAATCGGACTTAGAAAACCATTCTATAGAAAATTATCATCAAATTATCCTGGATTAGATAACATACCACACAGCAAAAATTTTATAATTGTATAATCTCGATCTGAATTTCATTATGTAACTTGAAAACAGAATAGCTGAATTCAAGTTGAAATTATTCTTTCTAAACTAAAAAATACTTGCCAAGAAAACGATACAAATTTATTAATAATCAGCACAAATGATACTATTTCAAGAAATTCGGATGATTCCTTGTTGTTGTTTTCCGAATTATATAGATACAGAAATATGTACTATTCTATAAAGAAGAAGAATATTCTATAACTATTGCAGTTCTGTACGTTCTGAATTCACATTTATTCATTGGAATGAAGAAAGCAATGTTGATTTCACTTTAATTTGTAATGAACTGAAGACAGCAAAAATGTATTTTACCGTAATACACACATCTGTAACAGTATGCGATTCCGAAATCGGAAGTTAACAGTTGCAAGTTTGTTGATAATAGAAGTTAGAAATTACTGAGGAATTTTTCTTCAAAATGCTTGGCATTCTGTTTCTGAAAGATTTACTAATGTTGTGGAGAGTTTTTTCAAGTTCTTCGGCTTTTTCCTTAGGGAAATTTTGCTTCTTATTTGCTGCTTAAATTGGCGTCTGACTCTGCCAATGATTCTGATGGAACTGAGTGAAAACATAATAAATAAATGCCTGATATTTTCAGGCTCCCGCTAGAGGGCGTATTCAAACGTTGCGATTGCGAATTTAAAAGTTCAGGTAACCTAAAGTTTTTTGGAAGACCAAAACTGTGAAATAAAGTTTAGAAAGTATAATAAAAAGTTTTGAGCAATTTCGTAATTTAATGTTATAAAAAATAAAACAATTTTTATACAGCTTTTTATTTAACAAAAAGTATTCCCAATTCAATATTTCATGAGAGAATATTTAATCATAACATATTAACTTAATATAGATCCTGCATGAATGAGGTTTAGGCAGACTTAACAACAATTTTTGACTGAACAATTTTTAAAATATCAAGGCTTTAGTATTGCAATGGAACCGTTTGAAAAGCAATAGTTTTGAATTAAACTTGTAATATTTTTGCACCTGTTTTACGAAATATTTTAAAGTAAAATCCAAAATAAAATAATAATAATAATTTTTCAGGCTTACATAAAGATGCGAGTGTCCTGGTGATTGTAAAATTTAATGTTTTAACTCAAGGGTTTATCAAAATAATTAAAAAAATCTATGAAAGATCATGTTTGAAACTTTTAGTAATTGTGTTTCTTTACCCACGTAAAGTTCAGATTGAGCAAAATGAGGAAGAGGAAGTAAATAACTTCTTTGTGGCTTTACCGGCAATTTCGGAAACAGTTTCATATGGGTTGCAATTTCTATATTAGATCGAGGAAATAAGTTCTTAACTTCATAACTCTCATATTGGTCGAAGCAAAGCTCACATGGGTAAAAAGACACCATTTCTAAAATCCTCAAACTTGATCTTTCAAATAGTGCCAGCAGTTTTTCCAGATGAGAAAACATTTGCTGCTAAAAGAAAAAAATGCTTAACATAGAGTTAGTATAGAAAAGTGTTTCCATTATTTTGATCATCCTCTGTCTGTAATGATTTTGGATGAAGCAGTTTTCAGAAAATGGTGCAGTTGGCCTCCTAGTTTACATATAAAAACAAAATTTTGAGAAAACCTTAGTATATGGTAGAATGTTTAAAAATCATCCAAACGTAATAGAATTAGCTAAGGAAACTCTGCTACTCATAATAAAAACGAAATCAAAGGACTGGTTTGTCGTGGAATGTGAAATAATTAATGAAAGAAAAAATCGAACATACAACAGCTGAAGATACCGAAACATTACACCAGAAATGCAAAGGAAGAATAAAAAGAGAAGACGCGAAAAAAGAATGTTGAAACGAAAGAAAAGAAAGTAACGGGAGGAAATATATAAGGAAATAGAACACCATAAACGGCAAAAGAAAGCAAAAAAGTTTTACAAGGTAGTAAACAAGGCTAAAAAAGAGTTCTCCCCCAGAACTGACACAAGTCGTGATGAAAACGATGAATTTATTAATGATAATACTTAGGAGAACAATTTAAAAGAACTCTTGATAGAAAAGATACTTAGAGGGAAGAGAGGAAGATATAATAAGAACACCCACAAGACGCGGAACTAGGCAACCTTCCTTGGGTGAAGTTTAGAGTGATAAAGAACTTTAACAACAGTTTGAAAGGACCAGATGGCACCAATGCAAAGTTCCTGAACATAAAGGAGCCTAAACTCATCAAAGAAATACACGCTATTATAATCCGTGTACGGACAGTGGAAAAAATGCCCATTAAATGAGAAGATAGTTACATGGATCCAATAAAAAAGGAGGCAGGCTGGACTGTAAGAACTATTACTCTCTTGAACGCATCATACGAGATACAGACAAACAGCCTGGCAGGAAGATTGGGTACCTATACCAGCAGAGTATTTGGCAAATACCAGTGTAGATTTCAAAAAAGCAGATCAACGACAGATCAAATACACAGCTTCAAACAAATACTTGAGAAGAACAGAGAATAAAGCATAGATACCTTACACAATAAATAATACTAATGACATTAAAATTAAAAATTGAATCAACATGGCTTACAGATGTTATCATGGATTGAGAAACCAGCTCTAATCTAAATACTTAAGTTGTGAAACAAAAATATAGTTGTACAAGAAACTAGTGAGACCAATAGTTTTTTATGGCAGTGAATGATGGGCAATTAA
Organism: Parasteatoda tepidariorum; assembly: GCF_043381705.1. Lineage (NCBI taxonomy): Eukaryota > Metazoa > Arthropoda > Arachnida > Araneae > Theridiidae > Parasteatoda > Parasteatoda tepidariorum. Next base: position 77,118,330 of record NC_092213.1, on the reverse strand, counting down.
CAAAGCAGATGAAGTGAAACTGATCACTTTAAATAATAAGAAAATTTTTTTTGGTGCAGTTAGAGAGAATGGAACTTGGAGATTTCAAATATTTTCGTAATAAAATTGCCAGATTACAAAATATGAAAACAGAAGGTAAAAGCATAAATAGCGGGACTTTGTTTTATAGTGCGTTCTTACAGCAGTACTGAATCGCTTTTGATTTGTAAGTTACCAAGGATGGGGCCGAAAAGGGATGTGCGCAAGGTAATAATATACTGGATAATTTAAAGAAGTTGACAATTAATAAGGTTGATATTTAATTATACAATTTTAATGATTTTAGAAAATTAACTTTTGTTTAAGAAAATAAAAAAAGAGAGGAAAGAAACATTAATTGCCTGTTTTGCACTTAAATTTTGGCCACGGATTTGCACATGGTAAAAATTATATAAATTAATAAAGAAGTTTTTTATTAAACTTATTTACAATAACATGCAATTAACTCAATGATTTTACATAGAATTTAATTACGTTAGTTGGGTATCCTTTGTTTTTATTCAAATTTTGAAAGAGTTTGTTGATTTGCTTTTGTAAAAATAAACATTAGTACATATTCTTTTAATTATATTTATTTGATTAAAATGGTATTTAAATCAATGTTCTTAGAAACATTAAAATTCCAAGTAATTAGCTTATTGATATTAAAATTAAAATCATTCCTTTTATCGTATAAATTAACAGAGCAGATATTTTATTCTTTTATGATACCCAAATCCAAAAATGTAAATTATCATCATGGTAATATTATCATCATTAATAATGCAAAGTAATATTTTTATCATGATTACGAAGCAAGATTAACTCCTCGGGGTAAATATTACTTAATAAAATTGTATAATCTTGAAAATTAAAGATAATTAAATCATCAATAAATCTGAAAACAAATTTAATATTAAGAGCATAATTTTTTCATAGTAGTGCAAAAATAAGTTAGCTGAAAAAGATGAAAATTAGGTCATTGTGGTATTTCATCAATTTGAAGAAAAATATCTTTTCCATTGTAAAGATAATTATTAAAAATGCAAAAATTAATCAGAATTTCCCAATAATCAAAATCACAATTAAGGATATGATTAAAATCTTAGTAATAATTCAAAAAGACATGTTTTAGTTTATAAAGGGGAATGCTATTGAAAAGATCCTAGAAATCAAAAATCGCAATAGAATTGTATAGTGCTAATTTTAATTCATAGCCACTTATATGAGGCTAAAATTATTTTAATGACAATATTATTATTTAAATTACTAAACTTAAAATTGTTACTATTTTTTAACTCCGTATTTAAAAGTTCATTTTTTTACAGAAGATTGCATAGTTATTGTTAGCTTTGTCTATGGGGTAATTAAAAAATTTTTTTGTAGTTTCTTAATTTATTGAACAAATTTAGAAAAAATTGTTGAATTGTTACTGTTATTTAAATTTTTCTTATTATTGAAAACAAAGTTTTTAAAGTAGTAATAAAATAAAGTAGTAGTAAATTTCCATTCTGTTAACATACCTAAAGGTAAAAAGAATTTATTTGATATCTTTAAACAAAAACTACTATCTACTACTACTAGTTTTCTATAATATTTAAAGTACCAGCAATAATTTGTTTTTGATGTTTATCAACAAAGTTTATGTTTCTTAAGTGTTTATCACATTATCCACACAAAAAAAAANTCAACAAAAAAAAAAAAAAAAAATTGTGTAGGATACAAGAATTTAAAAATTATAATAAAATCTTTTCAGTAAAATAATTTTGAAAAGATTTATTTTAGTAATTATTACAAACAACTTACCTGAGGCCGAGACTTGAGTGCTAAAAAATCCTGAAAAAGTGATTAAAAATAAAAGTAACATTTTTCAAAAATTTCACTTTTGAAATCACAAATTAAAGTATGCAAACAAAGAAGGATTTTTCGTTCATCTGCTTAAAGACCAAAACGCGTATTTTATGTTTCAGTAATACACTTTAGGTTAAAGATGTGTATCGTAATAGTGTTCGTACTGAAATATGATTCAAGTTCATTAAAAACTATTATAAAGTAACGGTTCCGAAATAACGGATCTCGGGGACTTGTTATCGATTCCCTTGTTACTTTTTAAACAAAGATAAGTGGCATCTTCTATCAATCCAAACATACCGAGTAAGATAGGGAGATTAAAGGGAAAAAAACATGTTTTTCACTGAACTAATGAAAATATAATCAATCAAATAGATTATTTGAAGTTTATAAACAAAGAAAAGGGGACAAATAATGCATCACACAATAGTTTCAATGTTCTCCTCATCAGGAAAATGTTATTTTCAAAAATATATATATATATATATTTGTGTTTTATTAATTTAAAATAAATGAATCTCTATAAATTTAACTAACGAGGAGGGAGAATTTGATCTTTCAAAACAGATAACTCAGAGCTGAAATAAACATAACAATCTGTTTGATAAAAATCCAGTTAGTTTTTTTCCAAGAATTTAATTTTATTACGCTTCCACTTTGAAAAATATTTAATTGGCAAATAGCATTTATCTGATACAGGAAGAACAAGTTCAAGATAAAAACCACTTAAGATAGAAACAATTATCGATAAATAATTAAATTTTTCTTCTCAGACATTTTCGTGTAGCTAATGTGAATATATTAAAAAGCCTTTTAAAGATATTATTAAGAGCCAATCTGATAACGAATTAAGGAAGTTTTAATAGACGTATGTGGTATTTATTTTTAAATTCAGTTTTTAAAGTTTCCAATGTTTAAATGATGAGAAATTAGGAAAATACGACTTAAATATATTTATTTATAAATTTAGAATTTTGTTACAAAATTGTTTTACTTAAACGGAGAGCGTTCATGTTATGTGGTTCGTGTATCTGTCATAGTATTTCAACTTTCACAGTATGCCCATTAACAAAAACATAACTATGTTTTCTAAGCTGGTTAAAAAGTGATATTTTTTACGCTTCAAATGCAGTGCGATTCGAGAATAATTAATGTTTTCCGGTTTTAGAAGTATTTACACAGATTTTATCAAATTCTCATAAATTTCATTTTGCACAATTAAAAGAAAATGATTAAATAGAGCCAGGACACTTTAAATCATTTTTTGAACCAGGGTTCAAAAGAAAATAGCTTATAATATAACCATTTCATATGTACATATTTAAAAAATAGTTTCTTATGTCTGAAAATAACAAATACTAATAAGTTTCGGTTATCACGACTATCTATTCTAAGTTAAAAGAAGCTAGAAATTAGAAATAAGAGGGTTTTATTATCAGATTTTTCTCTTGTTCGGGATGCGAATTGACAAAACATACCGTAGATT
>NC_092213.1:77107984-77114475 GCF_043381705.1 Parasteatoda tepidariorum | reverse complement strand
TCACATATATTCATTTTGGAAAATTAACCAAAAGAGCTACATCAATTAACGAAAATGTGAACAATCGATTTAGATTAATTCAAAAAGCCTTAGTAAAATTCTGATATGTCAGCGATTTTTAAAAAAGAAACTATGGGAAACTGAAGTTACGATTCAGTAAGGCAGAATAAAAAAAGTTTGTTTATAAACTTAAACAATCACCTTACATTTTATCGATTTTTTTCACTAGATATCGAACATTTCTTTATATTTTTCATCGAGCCATACTCAGATGAGATACACCAATTTTTCTTCGGGACCACTTACAATTGTTATAAATCTCCTCAATATCCATAAATAAGATTATTATATAATTAAATATAGTGAAATGTTTGATGTACAATGTTAAACTTGTGCACATTTAATATCTAGACTTAATTTCAATATAGTTAAAGCTTGACAATTTGGATAGTTGGGCTAGGAAAATTGAAATAAAACATATAGAAGGATCATATAAAAGAAACATCTCTTTTTTTTGTTTTGTTTATTTAATGCCAAAATTTTCCGTGTTCTACATTACAAATTGGAAAAAAAATGCACCATTATTAATTTGTCAATAATAATTAAAGAGTCAATGTGCTTCCTTACAATGTTAAGATAGCATTAAAATAAACTAAAACATTAATATCAGTAAGGTTAAATTTTTCGTAGTAAACTTAATCTGTCAAATATAATTTTAAAAAATTCATTATCGCTGAAACATTCTTCCTCCTTGACTAAAAATATACATATATTATATGCCTTTTAGTAAGCAGAATTCTAGCCATAGTAGAAATATTAAGTGGAAATTTTTAAAAAATTATACAAGATAAAGTAATGAGGCAAACATTTTGCTATATACAGTTAAAATCATATTAAGTGAATTTGGATGCATCAAAGAAGTAGGTCAAAACAAAATCCACCTTATTAGTTATTAAAAAACTTATGTACCAGAGGAAAAAATTTTGCTATATAAAATATGGAGATTTCAAGGCTTTTAAGAAAATAATTCAAATTAAAATCATTATGAATAAAATCTGATTTTTTTATTTTATTATTAAATAAAACTGAATACAATCAAACAGATTCACTTGAACTTGCAATGCATTAGGTGAGTCTCAATGGGGGTCAGTACGAAAACCCCACGCAACAGCCTCGTTGCTGGATGCAACTCAATTCAACAAGTGTTGTTAAATCAGAATACAATGTTTTTACTGTTTGTCTAATGTTTAAATGCTTACAAAACTTTTATAGCAATTTCAAATGAGCATTATTAAAATAGAGTAGTTTTAAAAATAGTGCTGTGTGTTCAATGACTTTGACAGTCAAAGAAATTAGTTAAAGATTACTCTACTATATATGACAATTATTTTAACACTAAATTGTCAAAGACATCAATGAAAGTTTTTTATTATTTAGAAGTTATGATTAAATATAACATTGCACAAAATTTTAATGCATATTGTATGGAAATTATTTTACACAAAAATTTAATTTATCAAGGGCATTTTCATGAATACAAATTTCTTATATATATATAAATAAATCGATTGTTTTAAAAATATACAGGTAACAGAAATTTCAAAACATAAAAAATGAAAATTTCAGTCTAAAGTCCCTAAGTACAATAAACTAAATTTTATTATTGCTGCTCTTTTTTTAAAAAATTAAAACACGTAAAAGACTCAGATGTCTTAATAATAAGCCGTTGGTCTCGATAGGTTACTCGGAAAATCAGTTTAAACTCTGCTTGATGATCATCACTAGCCTTAATCATTGTCGGAGTTGCACTGGTGATTTCACTCTAGATGATCTTAGTAGTACAATAGAGAGCTGTCTTCAAAAATGTAGCTGAAAATTAAAAAAAGAAAAGTGAATGTTGACATTGAAGGCACAAAAGTAAAATATAAACCAATAAACAAATTTTTTTAAATTTAATAATTTGAATAAATCAGATACGACATGACCATACTGATCCGATCATAGGGGTATCTGATTGACTTATTATTTATTCAAACTTTAAATTATTTACAAGAATACCAATATTGCTTTAATTAAGAAATTTTATGTTTCATTAAATAGTTACTAGCTGTAAGAAAACAATTTAAGATAAATTATGATTTTTAAACAAATTAAATAATATTTTGTTGGAAATAATATTTTTCAAGAAAAGAATATTATTTATCAATCTTTGGAGTCAGAAAAATACTAATACCACAATATCTCTATATTGTGTACCTATTATCTGTAATGAAGTACCATAATTAATTTGGTTATTCATTTACTGCACTCACTTGAAATATAAATTTATAAATGTTTTGTTTATTTACAAACTTTCCCTATAATTTTTTTTCAATTAAGATATTTATTAATAAAAGTTATTAAGAAGATGAAATTATTTATATCATTAACAGAATAGAAAAAAAGTTGGAAAGTCACATTCAATATTTTGTCGAGAAATTACAAAAATAGGTACTTTATTTACGTCGCACTAGAGATGCACATGTAGAAATTATTGAGTTATGCAAGTATTGACTGAACATGACATCTTTAAGTTAAACTAACTATTTATTCAGTATACTACAAAAAGAAACAAAATGGAACGATGATCGTAATATATATAAAAAATAATAAAGAGCACGGGCTTCATAGGTGAAAGTTAAATTAGTAGTGCTGATGTGTTCCCAGATTTCCTAAATATATAAATACCAATGTTTTTTCTTTCTTATTAACACATCTACATCAATAATTTCTACAGCACAATGACATGAATTATGCGTATGACTGGTAATGGAAGGATACTTAAAAACATAATTCAAATTCAATAAAACTTTTTAAAATAATATAAATAGAAAATTTTATAAAACAATATAATGTTCATTTTGGAACCAAAATTATAACTTCTAGGAAAATATATATTTTATAATGTTTAATAATTCACCATTCATTATCATATCTTTTTATTTACATATTGAACTTAAATTCTTTCAGCACAAAATAAATAACATGCTTCAAAGGAAAACACGTATCTGGGTTAGGTTTTTAAAAGAAAAACATACAAAAATAGAAGAGTTATAACTTCAAAGTTGGGGGAGCGATAAAAGAAACTATCGGTACTCTTAAGAAAATAAAACTTACCCAGACATCACACTCTTTATTAAAATAATGTGATGATACTTCGACTAACGAAATTAGCTGATAATACTTTTTTGTTGGGTTTCATAAAAATTGCACTGTAATTTCACCGGCATATTTCAATTCATATCAGCAGCTTTGTTAGATTTTTCAGAAGGGGCACATGCGTATAAACCAATTTTGTTTTTGACGTCATTGCGTAAATCGTTTTCCCGAGAATGAGGGGAAAAATCAAATATTCCCTGGCAATAGGATGAGGACCATTGGGATTTGGAATCGTGCTGCCCGCACGCAAAAAAAGCGTGAAAAAGCATATTTCCAGGCATATATGATATATTCAAACCCCAAATTGGACACTGACGAGCATATTGAGAGAAACAAGTCATATGTGGATCTCTACACAAAATCGACTGAAAAGGATCCTACTAATCCGGAATCCCATAATAGTTTATATACAGCTATTTACACGCTTGAAGGACTGAAAGTCATGAAAGAAGTACAGCCTACAAGCAGTGCTGAATATCTTCAGATAATTCAAAATCTAAAAACAGCTCAAGCAACAACATCAGCTGAAACTACCACAGACCATGCGGAGACAATCCAACCAGAAACTCCTACAGTGGAGACAAGCCCTATCCCAAATAACAACTCCGAGCTAACAGCACCAGCAGACAAACAGATCAGGAAAAAGAAGAAAAGGAAGAAGAGAAATGTCAACTTGGCGACATTAAAAAACTCTGATTCCGAACCAGAAAGTGAACCAGCTCACCCTGAGAAAGAGATCACTCCCGCACCTGGGACGGAGGAACCCACCCCTGAACCGACCACTACTGAGACCCCGGCGACAGTCGAGAACCCAGTGGAAAATCCTCAACCGATAGAGACCCTGCAGCCCATCAGCAGAAAGTTGAAAGTCACCGTCTCGAAAAAGACCTCTCAGATATAGGTCTTCGGCCTTCCAAGATCGAGCAGATGAAAAAGAGGCGGGGCCAGGAACTTAAGCTCCTCCCGAAAGACGCGGAGTTAGTCACATTACTCCAATCCCTTCTCCCAGCTGCAAAGACATAGAAACGGAGATCCCACAAATGACGACCACAGAAATTTTTTCTGTGGGATTTACCCTTTCTAAAGTCATTATTCACATTTGCCCAAGGGCAAAATTTAGCCAGATGAAGAAGTGAGATGCCCGCTTCGCGGGCAGGTACTTTGTTCTACATCATATCAAGTCAAGTCATGGTTGTCAAATTAAGTTTTCTCAAATAAAACGTATTTGTTTGCTTAAAATTGAAGTTTAAATACCACTGGGAAAAATGATGATTAAATTTAATAAACATTTATGTATACACATTTAAAAATCCTAAAATTATGTACTTACAATGTTAGGAAACAAGCAATAAAATTTTTTAATCCCTTTTCATGCAAAAACTATAAAGATTAAAGTATAATTAAGATATAAAGTGATAAGTTTTTTGATCAAAAGATATTGCAACGATTTAATTTATTAATCAACAATCATTTATTATTATCAACGATTAATATAAACGATCTGTGAATGTTTAATATGTGCTTTTACATTCCAACGATATATGATTTGACGATGCTTTTAGGAATTCCCTTTATTTATTATTTAAAACTGGCTTTACATTTTCCAAAGAATCATTTCAGTTATTTTATACTGAACTTTTGTCTTAATGAGACAAAAGTGTAAAATATTCTCACAATAATTTCTTTTATTAATTTCTTTGTGTATACAAGTATACATTTAGAATATTTCTGAACTCTATTTACACCTCTATTACTCTATTTTTAAAATGTACTGTAATTTAAGTTTGTGTTTGATTTTTGTTTCAGGTTCTTGAAAAAAGTTTTGTAATATCTGAGATTTCTCAAAAGATGTATCCCCTGTAAATGATGACCTGCTTAGATGTTTAAGACTTTAATTAGAATTTAGCTATTAAAATCCATACTGTCCATACAGAAAAGATGAAAAATTTACTATGTCAATTAATTAAAATTCAGTTGCTTTTATGTTTCTATAATGATAGTATTTTTAAAATGTACTGTAATTTAAGTTTGTGTTTGATTTTTGTTTCAGGTTCTTGGAAAAAGTTTTGTAATGTCTGAGATTTCTCAAAAGATGTATCCCCTGTAAATGATGAAGCGTGGTGTTTCCTGCTTAGATGTTTAAGACTTTAATTAGAATTTAGCTATTAAAATCCATACTGTCTCGCAACTTTAAACAGAAAAGATGAAAAATTTGCTATGTCAAAGAAAATAAAATTGTAAACAAAAATAAAAGTTATTAATACTTGATAATTTTTCCTATTTCATAATTTATATTCCAGTGTCATTATTCAAATTTGTATGTTTTAATTTTAAATATTTATGAACAAGTGTAATATTTCCGTTATTATATGCTTGAAGATTATTTTTTTAGTATTTAGCTTCTAGAATTTTGTTTCCTAGTGATGATTTACAAAAACTTGATAATGTGTAAATAAAAACTATGAAGCAAAGGGTACCCTTGGAAATATGAATGAAAATATTGTTCTAATACATATTTATGTCTGGAGTGCGATCTAAAGTTCAGTGATAATTTTACTTAAATCCCAATTTTTAAACTATTTAAACAAATCAAGAACACTGTTGATAAGTAGCATATCCAAGGGTTATTCAGTGAAAACAAAATGTATATTTTTACTTAATGCTAAAAAAGAAATGTTGACATCATATTAAGGATAAATTGTCTAAATCTGAAATTTCAATGGAATCTATCAATAAGCTCTCGAAAAATAAAAATTGTGATACATAACTTTTTTTAAGTTTTATTGATATTTCTTACAAAATAAAATAAAAATTTGAATAAGATTTGATGAAAAAATTTTCGAGTAATAACATTTCAAAATCATATGTTGCAATGTTTATTTATCAAGAACATTATTTTATTTATTATGGACAGTTACCTATGAAAATTTAGATTTTTAAAAGTTTAATATAGTCTAAGACTTTAATATAGTCTAAGACTTCAATATTTAGTTCAAAGTATTTTCAGATTTTAATTAAATAAATTATTACTTAGTATTAACATACTATAATTTTTTTTAGAGAATCACTTTATATAATTTTAAATATGCAACATGTATTCAAAAACATTGACATATTTAAAGCTTGCATTTTCTACTCTGGCCTGACATGAATAAGAAACAAAAGTGGTTTAAAATATAAGTCTTCGCATTTTATACTTCAAATCACTTTTGTTTCTTCTCCTTCATGTCTTGAAAACAGACGACTATTTTTCAGCGCTTGAAATATGTACTGTTTTTTCCTATTTGTATGCT
>NC_092213.1:77094705-77107836 GCF_043381705.1 Parasteatoda tepidariorum | reverse complement strand
TTTAAACAAATCAAGAACACTGTTGATCATAAGTAGCATATCCAAGGGTTATTCAGTGAAAACAAAATGTATATTTTTACATCATATTAAGGATTAATTGTCTAAATGTCAATGGAATCTATCAATAAGCTCTCGAAAAATAAAAATTGTGATACATAACTTTTTTTAAGTTTTATTGATATTTCTTACAAAATAAAATAAAAATTTGAATAAGATTTGATGAAAAAATTTTCGAGTAATAACATTTCAAAATCATATGTTGCAATGTTTATTTATTATGGACAGTTACCTATGAAATTTTAGATTTTTAAAAGTTTAATATAGTCTAAGACTTCAATATTTAGTTCAAAATATTTTCAGATTTTAATTAAATAAATTATTACTTAGTAGTTTTTACTAAGTATTAACATACTATAATTTTTTTTAGAGAATCACTTTATATAATTTTAAAGATGCAACATGTATTCAAAAACATTGACAGTAACACTTGACATATTTAAAGCTTGCATTTTCTACTCTGGCCTGACATGAATAAGAAACAAAAGTGGTTTAAAATATAAGTCATCACATTTTATACTTCAAATCACTTTTGTTTCTTCTCCTTCAGCGCTTGAAATATGTACTGTTTTTTCTTATTTGTATGCTTTTTAATCCTGTAATACTGTATAGCTTGTTCCTAAGGATTATTTTAACCAAATGAATGATACGATTCATTTTGGAAAATTAACCGAAAGAGCTACATCAATTGACGAAAATGTGAACAATCGATTTAGATTAATTCAAAAAGCCTTAGTAAAATTCTGGAATGTCTACGATTTTTAAAAAAGAAACTATGGGAAACTGAAGTTACGATTCAGTAAGGCAGAATAAAAAAAGTTTGTTCATAAACTTAAACAATCACCTTACATTTCATCGATTATTTCCACTAGATATCGCACATTTCTTAATATTTTTCATCGAGCCATACTCAGATGAGATACACCAATTTTTCTTCGGGACCACTTGCAATTGATATAAATCTCCTCAATATCCATAAATAAGATTATTATATAATTAAATATAGTGAAATGTTTGATGAACAATGTTAAACTTGTGCACATTTAATATCTAGATTTAATTTCAATATAGTTAAAGCTTAACAATTTGGATAGTTGGGCTAGGAAAATTTAATTTTTAAACAAATCAAGAACACTGTTGTTCATAAGTAGCGTATCCAAGGGTTATTCAGTGGAAACAAAATGTATATTTTTACTTAATGATAAAAAAGAAATGTTGACATCATATTAAGGATAAATTGTCTAAATGTCAATGGAGTCTATCAATAAGCTCTCAAAAAATAAAAATTGTGATACATAACTTTTTTTAAGTTTTATTGATATTTCTTACAAAATAAAATAAAAATTTGTATAAGATTTGATGAAAAAATTTTCGAGTAATAACATTTCAAAATCATATGTTACAATGTTTATTTATCAAGAACATTATTTATTATGGACAGTTACCTATGAAATTTTAGATTTTTAAAAGTTTAATATAGTCTTCAATATTTTCAGATTTTAATTAAATAAATTATTACTTAGTAGTTTTTACTAAGTATTAACATACTATAATTTTTTTTTAGAGAATCACTTTATAAAATTTTAAATATGCAACATGTATTCAAAAACATTGACAAATTTAAAGCTTGCATTTTCTACTCTCGCCTGACATGAATAAGAAACAAAAGTGGTTTAAAATACAAGTCTTCTCATTTTATACTTCAAATCACTTTTGTTTCTTCTCCTTCGTGTCTTGAAAACAGACGACTATTTTTCAGAGCTTGAAATATGTACTGTTTTTTCCTATTTGTATGCTTGTTTCTAAGGATTATTTTACCCAAATGAATGATACGATTCACATATATTCATTTTGGAAAATTAACCGAAAGAGCTACATCAATTAACGAAAATGTGAACAATCGATTTAGATTAATTCAAAAAGCCTTAGTAAAATTCTGGTATGTCTACGATTTTTAAAAAAGAAACTATGGGAAACTGAAGTTACGATTCAGTAAGGCAGAATAAAAAAAGTTTGTTCATAAACTTGAACAATCACCTTACATTTCATCGAGTTTTTCCACTAGATATCGAACATTTCTTAATATTTTTCATCGAGCCATACTCAGATGAGATAGACCAATTTTTCTTCGGGACCACTTACAATAGTTATAAATCTCCTCAATATCCATAAATAAGATTATTATATAATTAAATGTTTGATGTACAATGTTAAACTTGTGCAACTTTAATATCTAGACATAATTTCAATATAGTTAAAGCTTGACAATTTGGATAGTTGGGCTAGGAAAATTGAAACAAAACATATAGAAGGATCATATAAAAGAAACATCTCTTTTTTTTTGTTATTTTGTTTATTTAATGCCAAAATTTTCCGTGTTCTATATTACAAATTGGAAAAAAATACACCATTATTAATTTGTCAATAATAATTAAAGAGTCAATGTGCTTCCTTACAATGTTAAGATAGCATTAAAATAAACTAAAACATTAATGTCAGTAAGGTTTAATTTTTCGTAGTAAACTTAATCTGTCAAATATAATTATAAAAAATTCATTATCGCTGAAACATTCTTCCTCCTTGACTAAAAATATACATATATTATATGCCTTTTAGTAAGCAGAATTCTAGCCATAGTAGAAGTATTAAGTGGGAATTTTAAAAAAATTATACAAGATAAAGTAATGAGGCAAACATTTTGCTATATACTGTTAAAATCATATTAAGTGAATTTGGATGCATCAAAGAAGTATGTCAAAACAAAATCCACCTTATTAGTTTTTAAAACACTTATGTACCAGAGGAAAAAATGTTGCTATATAAAATATGGAGATTTCAAGGCTTTTAAGAAAATAATCCAAATTAAAATCTGATTTTTTTTATTATTAAATAAAACTGAATACAATCAAACAGATTCACTTGAACTTGCAATGTATCAGGCGAGTCTCAATGGGGGTCAGAACGAAAACCCCACGCAACAGCCTCGTTGCTGGATGCAACTCAATTCAACAAGTGTTGTTAAATCAGAATAAAATGTTTTTACTGTTTGTCTAATGTGTAAATGCTTACAAAACTTTTATAGCAATTTCAAATGAGCATTATTAAAATAGAGTAGTTTTAAAAATAGTGATGTGTGTTCAATGACTTTGACAGTCAAAGTTCCTCTACCTACTATTTCAACTCTATGATCCATCCCCCGGAAACCACTACGTGTTATTTTCTCCCTATATATTTACAAGTTTAAAATTCATTTGGTGATTTGGCTGTTGTAACTCTCACAATAGATTACGATACGGAAATAATTCCGGAAAATGAATACTTATACACTCTTGCTCCGTTTTCTATAAGGTATTTCTTATTACCTTCTTTCTTAGAGAAAACTTTGAGTAGGCGATACTTTTCATAAAATGCAAATCTATACCGACGACCCGATTCAGTATACCATAAAGTAGGCGTTACATAGGTTTGCCAATAAACACTTTCTTTATAAAAGAGCTATTCAAATTGTGCGGAAAGATTTCTTAATGGGTTCAGTAATGAAATTAGTGCGAAGTAATTTTTTTTTAATGTGTTTAAGACTTCTAGTGCAACTCCTTTGAATCTGGCTAAAACATATTCTCTTTACTCCATGCAGGAAATACTAAGATTTTTTTCATATAGCCACTCAAATATGGTAAATGACATGTTCCTCTACCTGACATTTGCGATTTTGCTAAATTAAAGCTTTGAAAAATGAGGAAGAAATTATACCCTCCAAAAACACCATGTTCTTTCAAGAAGTTTAAATCTACCACTTTAATTAAAAATATTAAATAATCTTATTTTTAGTAACAACAATTTAGTATAAATATTATTGTACCATTTAAATGGATTGTAATCTCTAAAGCATTTGTTGGAGGTAAAAAACTTCGAGCGAATGCTGAGAAATTCGAAGCTACTTTTACTTTTCATTCACTGTTACACGAACACGTTAAAGGGATGCTGCTAATTGCTCGGCGCTCTGGAAAAGTTTGTTATTACCTTGTTCATTGTTTGCAAATTATGTTAATTAGTTCCAAGAGCTATTATGATCCGTGCTCGACAGTTCACAACCCGCTTAGACTTTTTGTAAGTATTATTTGTATTGTAGGAAAGGTAAACAAATTTCTAGGGAATGCATGCATACCTGCCAACTCTTCCGGATTTTGTGATGATACTTCGACTAACGAAATTAGTTGTTGGGTTTCATAAAAATTGCACTGTAATTTCATCAACCACCGGCATATTTCAATTCATTATCAGCAGCATTGTTAGATTTTTCAGAAGGGGCACATGCGCATAAACCAATTTTGTTTTTGACGTCATTGCGTAAATCGTTTTCCCGAGAATGAGGGGAAAAATCAAACATTCCCTGGCAATAGGATGAGGACCATTGGGATATGGAATCGTGCGTCCGGGATACAGGCCACCCTGCATAGAGCTGTGATTGTTCACTGGAATGAACGAAGAAAAGTAACGCCTACTTTCAGCCTTACTGTGACTTGAGTCACATGAAAAGGGAACAAAAATAATATTTACTAACATGGCGTAAAAATTTAAAGAAATTTCCCTTCATAAAATTTAATTCTTCACTAGTAGATTCTCCCAACTCTTTTTTTTTTAATATCCACCAACCCATAACTGGATTTGTGATCATAGTTCCCACTAGTTTTTTAATTTTAAAATCAACTTAGAAGTCAAGGGAAGTGTTGGATAAAGCGGTGGAACCTCATTTTCGTGGTTGACTTTCATGATGAAACTGACCCAAATATGCGTTGCATGGAGTTTAAAACCACGAAAACCTTTCATGGTTGCTGAAGACAAGACGATTCCAATCCATGATTCCATCTACAACTGGGGTTATTATAAGTCAGCACCCTGGCCAATGAAAGCCGGAAAAACATTCGAATTAACCGGCCATCACTAGTTTTCGAATCTGAGCGCCTCACTGGGAGGGGCGTGATTCATCTCCTGAACTATTGACTCTGATGGTTTCGCGGATAATTGGCTAGCTATTGAACCGATGCAGCAGTGCACCATTATTTAGAAAAGGGACCAAAAGTGATCCCTCATCTAAGGAAGAAAGTATAGTTTTTCTAAGCTTACCAACGTCGCAGGAAGCTACAAATCTGGTGGAAGAGTTTCTAAAATCAATTCAGTACAAAAATATTAACTCATGGTTTCACATTTCCATTTAATATTTAAGCAAACCTAGCAATCACAGGCTGTGATTCTCTAACAGAAATAATTTTTTTAATCGGTTGGAGAAGTAAAGCAATAAGTTTCTGTAAGTTGGTCAGCTTAGTTTTTGAACACTGCCAAATTTTTATTCCTGGTTATTACTGGACCGTTCGTAATGTTTTTGGTGTGGTTACCGTGCCGGGAAATGTTCTATCTAGGCACCTTTTAACTAGATTGTGTGACCAGGCAGTCCGTAACGTTGTATCGGTTAATATTCGTAAGAGATAACTCAACGTGTACGCATTTAATAGGTAATTCCTACGTGTAATACCATACCTATAAATAAATGCATCTAAATGAGTTCTTCTTCAAATTAACTTGCCACCAAAAGCTGCATCAGCCAATCTTTCAGTGGATATTTATTATCTAAGTTATGACATCTAATATGCAATTGCACGGGTGCCAACTTCTTACCATTTTTGAGAAAATTGCTTTTAGTAGTAGCTAAGTTTATGTTTCAATTAATTATTCCTTGTTTTTTAAATTTGAAATAAAGTTATTTTTCTTACTACTGCATACAGATTATACTAAAGTTCATATGAAGTACTTCCTGGTCTATCGGGGTGAGGCTTTTAAAACGTTGGCAAAATTACCAAAAATTCTGAAAGTTTTAGTTCCTAATTCCATATCATTTTATTAAATGTATTTCAAAAAGTGTAGCAGTTGGCAGGCCGGTAGTTAGTTGTTGTTGTTGTTATTGTTTGTTTACCTCTCAATATAGCAGCACAATGGGCTATCGGCGACGGTCTGGGAAGCACCCCTGACGAGGATCCGGAAACATTCCATCGCAATTTTGATCCTCTGCAGAGGGATGGCTCCTCCGCTTTGGTAGCCCAATGACCTGCGCGTGAAGTCGGGCACTTCACGGTAGAACAGTTTATCGAGGACCGATACCGCACTCCCTCGGTTCTCTTGTAGGTTGATCAAAGCGGTCACCCACCCATACACTGACCGCATCCAGTGATGCTTGACTTCTTTGTTCTACTGGGAACCGTATCTTAGCGATCAATCCACTGCGGAAGCCTGTAGTTAGAGAAAGAGGTTGCTGACAGCAGAATGCTCGTGGCACGCTGACGTCTCTGGTGCTTTTAAATGTATTAAGTACATGCTTGTATAAAGTACAACCTCTAATAAAAAAGAAGAAAGAGGTATTTGGTATCAAGTTTTTATGTTACACCAAGTGCCATTGCCATGTCGGATTTAGAAATTAGAATTTTCTTTTCTCAGTAAAGAAATCACTCGTCCAGCTTCGTCAGAAATTTAAAAAGTAACTGTTATGCAATTCATAAAAATAGCCATAAGTAAATAGTCTATCAGAATTTCACTTGTTTCCATTTTTTTCTTCATCAAACTATACAAACATACTTTAGTGCAGATCTGAGGTTATTAAAAGTAAATTGTCAGACTGACATCCAATTCGTGGTGCTATTGATGATATTTGATTTTAAATTTATTGTGAAAGGCTATTTATTAATAAAATTATTATAACTTCCAAACTTTAAATTTCAGCTTCTCACGATTGATCTGATTTGATTCAGATTAAAAAATAATATAATATAATATAATATAATCAGATCATATCAGAATTATATAATATAATATAATCTTCTTCATATAATTATAATTGTATATTTTCAAATATTTATTAAATATTAAACCACCAGCATGACAGTAATTATGAATTAGTTTACCATAACGAACATATAAATTCTTTAAATTGATATTATGGAAAAGCTTTAAAAATGCTCTTTTAAAAATAAAAATGATAATAAAAAACTATCAAACAGCAGCCGTCGCTATAGCAACGCATGCAATGACATCGCATGCACAATGTTTACTGTTACTCTTGAACACAGTTGAAAAGTGTGATAACGTCCAAATAAAGTGCGCATGCCATCAAACCCAAAACTATACCCATTTTGCCAATGGGTTAAAAAAAAAAATCTGAAATGCTATTTAAGTTACAAAGCCCTGTAGCAGAATAATCACATGTATTATCCATTTTCATTTGTTTCTTTTTGAATGTCATTGTCACATATAACTCAAACAAGCGAATAATGTATCGCACGGTGACTTGAGGGCATTGCAGAACGGCTAAGTGTAGTGTTAAATGAAATTATACTATCGCTTTGTAATCCAAGCAGGTCTGTTTTTAATGTTTTACTATAGTATGAGTTAAAGCTATTTTTCGAAACTCTATCGCCAAGGAAAATTAAAAGGCCAGAGTTTTACGTGAAGCGATGATTTTAAACTGCTTAATCCTGCCGTGAAAGCTCATCTGATCTAGAAAAGAAAATTATCAAACACACTCAGCTACCACCTCTACTAGCTTTTTCACCTCCTCGAAACACCACCGAACCTTAAGGGGAGGCGTTTCTATACCTACAATTAGGATATTGTTATATACTTAGTAACATATTAAGAGATTTAATCAATATAATTTTGATTTTATAATAATACTGGTAACTATTAAGCAGCGAAGTTTTTATATTTGCTTATTTCACGTCTTTTTTTTTTAAATTTATTACTTTAAGACATTGTAACATGTACTACATTTTAATAATGTTTTAACTTTGTATCCTATTTCATAGTCGGATTTTAAATTTAATGAATTACAGTTTATGTAATATCTGTTATTCTAGAACAACGCTGGACCGAAGAATTTGTGATCTTTTATCAATCTTCTGATTTTTATTTAAAATGCAACTAAAGCTCAACTTATAAAAAAAAAATTGCGTCTTGGAATCCTGCTATATTATTTTACAAACTACTCTTTTTCGTGATAATGTGCACAATTTTTTACACCGATTATGCAGACGTGAAGCTTACGCTGTTTTGTATATGATTTTTTTTATATGTGTATATTTAAGTCTAAAAAATATTTATTACCGAATTGTTACAAGTTTTGATAAGCTTAGAATGAAGTTCTCCGTATGCCATTTTATGTAAAATTATCCGTTTGCACATACCCTCCAACTGCTACGGAATTTCCGTAGTTTCAGAAATCTTCTTTTCAGACGGTATCCTGATTAACATAAAATAAAAAAAAATTTAAAANATAAACTACTCTTTTTCGTGATAATGTGCACAATTTTTAACACCGATTATTCAGACGTAAGGCTTATGCGGTTTTGTGTATGATTTTTTTATAAATGTATATTTAAGTCTGAAAAATATTTATTACCAAATTGTTAGAAGTTTTGATAAGCTCAGAATGAAGTTCTCTGTATGCCATTTATGTAAAATTACCCGTTTGCAAATCTTATTAAAAAGTAGGCGTTACTTTTCATCGCTCAAAGTACTATGGCGCAGTGCTGATGTTCCCAATTTTTTCGATAAAGAAACGATCGTGCTTCTTTTTAGTAATCATCAGTGTCCGACTTTCGAAAAAAAAGGAAAATAATTAGCATGGCACTAGAAAAGTATCAACAAAATGTCTTAGAAATATTTTACGTAAAAAGTGACATTTTCATAGTGTTTTTTATTTTTTTTATCAATAGACTTTAACGTGCCATTTGATCTTCAAAAAAAAATTTTTAACTTATAAATTCCAGGGATGTCTGTTAAATAGGGTAGAAAGTATAAATTAAATTGAAAGATAGTAAATGCTATGAAAGTGAAATATATTTATTTTTTAAAAAAAATAATAAATAAACTGGGAATTAAAATTTCAAGAAATTAAATTTTTTACCTGCCAGTTTTATTATAAAAACAATTTAATTAAATTAAAATTTATCTATTAATTAAAATTAAAATTATCTATTAATTAAAATCAATAATTAAAATTATCGTTAATTATTGTTATAATTTCAGTAATACTACTAGGATGATTCTAATTTCAAATAATGAAAAATTGTGTATGCGTAGGTGGTGTTTCGATTTCGATTGCTAGACTCCTCCTCATCGAACTGGAAAAACTTATTCAAAGCAAAGAAGTTTTCGATTTATTACTTGGACTTTTAAAATTCTGTGTTCCAGATCAAGCACAGAACAGTTCTACTCACATTTACAAGAACGGCCAATAATCAGCCAGCATCCATGAGGCCACGCCCCCCTCCCTTTTTGCTTTTTGCGTGATCACAGTTCAGATCCTCCAACATCTAACCAAACATCATCGACTCAACATAATCGACGAATTCGTATTTGCCGCTTCGAGGCATGCATACCATGATTTGTTGCATTCACAACGTTTCGACTTTCGTTCGAAATTGGTTCAATAGAATTAACAGTTTATTAAGATTGAGATCCTAAAATAAACATTTAAACGAACTATTGTTTACCGCTCGATTGATTCTCATTTCGATGAGAACTTTTCGTCACATCACAACTGACAACCAGCAAGAAGGTTGAATTGGATGTCAAAGTACGATGGAACTGTTTCTGACCAATTACAAAGCACATTCTCAGTTGAGAGTATCAGGGGGATTCAGGGGGAGTAGGTGGTGGAGAGTAATCAGGGGGATGGGTTGATAAAAATTTGGTGACGTGTTCCTATTCAAACACACTGGGCAATTAAACATGATGAGCAACGTTATCTATATTAAGTTTCAAATTAAGAAATGTTTTCGAATTACTTATTCATAATTATATGTATAATTTCAGGAATAGAATCCAAAACTACCATGAAACTATCTAAATAAGCTATCTAAACTATCTAAATAAAATATAAGCTACTTACCAAAACATTTAGTTTTTGTCACTTTTTCTTACACAAATGTGCCAATCTAAAATTTTAAGTACTAAATTTGAATTCACGGTTATTCTGGTTGAACGCAACAGTTTTTTCAGAAATGTGCAACTATAATCGAATGCAATACGTTGAACACGCATTACGTCGTAATTTCTGATCCAATAACCTTATTAAGCAATAAATTGCTCTCTCGGTCAAATGTAGAAATAGTAGAAATAGGTATACGACAAGTATTATTCAAAACAAGCAAAATACACAAAAAAAATTTAATAGAATATTAACTGTATATAACTGTTTGAATAAGTCATGAAGTCAAATGTGCCAAAACGATAAGATGATAAGCACATTTTTGATGCATAAGTTCCTAAACGGTCATTTGACCGGTTAGGGTATGATAAGTGTTTATAACTTTTAAACTATTGTTTTCTCATGATGAAGAGTGCTATGATAATATCTAGAAGGAATGTCTAATAATAAGCGTTCATTTTTTGTACTCTTTCACTAGACTATCCATTAAAGCCTTTCAAGATGGAAAGAAAAGTAACTATCTGAAAGACATCGGAAATATCATATTTCACTATTTATTTCAGATTTACCTTAAAAATTTCTGGTTCTAACCAAAACTATTAGTATATTTTTGCTAGTAGTTAGTTGCTAAACAAAATTAAAAGTATATTTTTTGCAAGTAGTAGTTTTTGCTAGTAGTAGTAGTAGTTTTGCAAGTAGTAGTAGACTGAATAAAAATGAAATAGAGTTTTGTAAATGAACAGGGTTTCAATGTCTCTTACTGAAATTCAGCGTTTTTCAATAAAATCGCAAAAATTCTTAAAATTATTAAAAATGATCAAAAATTGTTAAAAGGCATTTAAATAAAAAAGAAACCCGCGGTGATGTTTTCATTTTAAAGTGATTCCATTAAACGCTTCATTTTGATTTTACAAAATAATATTCTATAAATGTCGAAAAGACATCAGAAAGGTCTTAGGATCGAAACCCGGGCAAGGCATGGATATTATTTCATTCTCTGTACTGTCTGTCTTGACTGTGGGAGCAACGCTGACCCGCCTGATATGGTGCCCCTGAAAGAGTGGCCAACCTGACTGTCTTGTAATTGCCTGAATCGACGAAATGATAACACTGGTGGACATTGGAAATAAAAAGAAATTCTAAAATTGGAAATTCAATATTTATTAGAAGCATTGATTACATTGTCGGTCAATATTACATTTGGAAATTGATATTTTCATGATCTTTTAAGCAGATGATCTGTCGGAGCTGACTTTTCCTTGGATGCCATTGTCAAAACGGAGCAGGTATTGATCATTGATAGTTCATGGAATACTTCTTGTACCACATGGCAATGTGATCTCCTTCTGACAATACTGTTTTAATTGGACCTGAAAAATAACAAAAATATTTACTTAATTCGCATAAAAAATAATTGCAATGAATGTTAATTTAAAGTATCAAAAAAAAAATTTTCTCTACTCATTTTTGATGATATTTTGAATAACTGTGTGTAGAAAGATTTTAGACCATTTTTTTTTTGTTGAAATTGCGATCGAATTAATTTCATCGTTTTTATTGGTGAATCTCTCACTACAATGAAAAAGAAAACTTAAATTTAATTGCTACTTAGAGAAAGACAGAGGGTCAATTTTTTCGCCTCAAACAGAAAAAAGGCATTCTTTTTGTCTGAAGGTAATCCTGATGACTTAAAAATTTTGAGGTGATAGCAGCACAATATTTTATTTTATAACCATTGTTGAACAACCGACCCAATTTTGGGGTTACCACTACTAATGTAGCATTGTAATTGTGGTTAAAAAAATCCAGAAGACAAGGGAACTCCTGCATCAAGTATTTGGAGAAATTTTCCTCCGATGGATGACTTTTTAATAGGACTAAACCCTATTTGCGTTACATGGAGAGCAAAACAATGAAAACCTCCCACGGTTAGCCCGATGGCAAGGGACTCTAACCCATGAATATACCACTGAGGATATTTTGCGTCAGCACTGCGGTTGGTGTGAGCCGGATGAGGAATTCGTACCAACCAGCAATCGCTGGGATTCGAACCCGATTCACCTAATTGGATGGCGAACGCTCTATCCCCTGAGCCACCTCGGCTCAGCAGCACAATAATTTTATTTTATATTTTATATTATAACCGTCGTTGAGCAGGCGACCCAATTTTTTGGGTTTACGACTATTAATGTTCAACGCCGTAATATTGCAATATTGAACACAATCCAGAAGACAAAGAAACTCCTGGATCAAGTATTGGAAGGAATTAGCCTTCGTGGAGGACGGCAGCACATAATTACAGTTTTCATTGTTTTTCATCGCTTTAAATAATATTTTATTTTAGTGGATTGTTAAGAGGATGACACATCACTGGAGAAATTTTTCATAGCAAATTTCGTCTCATCTCCATTTGTATTTCAAGATTTAAAGTTCAGTGAAAAGTAGGATAAGGTAAATTATGAGTAAACAATGAAGTTTCAAAGGTTCGCAAAAAACGCAAGCAAATTATCAAACTTTCCCATTGCATAAGTCTAAGTAATCCTGACACGATCCGTTTGAATTTTGATATTTTTTGAAACAATGTTAACATTAAAATTAAACATAATTTAAACTTTTCCCTAGGCTTACCTAAACTCAATTTTTATCTATACTTTAAATTACTTGTGTAGAAGGAAGAGAATTCGCAGCAAAGAGTTTCTCCCGTGATATATTATCCTCTAAGGAGACAGAAATAACATTCTACTTTTGTTAAGCTACGGAGACGAACACAATTTCTTTAATTACAAAGTAACTTATTAATGCTTGTGAACAGAATTTGCTTTTGTTATTCATTGAAATGTGTTCTATTCTACTTAATCAATAAATTTTAATATTGTAAGCAGTTTTAAATTTTTTCAAAGCTAAGAGAGTTCCTGTAGCTGCAGTTGCTTACTTACATACTTCGCATTAGAGCTGCGCAATGGGCTATTGGCGAAGGTGTGAGAAACATCTCTAAAGATGATTCGAAGACATGCCATCACAATTTTGATCCTTTGCTGAGGGGATGGCTCCCCCAAATTGGTTGCCCTCCAACCTGCGCGCAAAGTCGAGCACTTTAC
>NC_092213.1:77056429-77094205 GCF_043381705.1 Parasteatoda tepidariorum | reverse complement strand
AATGATAATTAAAAGATGCGAACAGTTGTGAATTGTAAGCATTGTTAATAAAGTTTGTCTTAAAGAAACAATATGATTTCACTAAAAATCAATTTCTACCCCTTCCTATTTTCATTTCCACATTATGAAATTTCATTTCTTCCGCGCGGAGGGACTCCACGCACTATTTTTTTCTTTTAACTTTTAAAACCAGAAATATATCACCAGAACCTCTTTTTTTGTACTGAATTAACAATTGTTCTGAAAAATAACATTGAATGAAGCGCCTTAGTTAAATGCAAGTGCAACTGTGCAAAGTGCAACATTGCAAGTGGACTGTGTTTTTTTCTTTAAAAATTAGAGTGTTTTTTTCCAGAAATAATAGAAAAGCTATTAAAACCCGAAAATCTTTATAATTATAAAATGCTTCGTAATATAACACAAATATAATTGCATCTATACTTTTTATTTTAATATTTCAAAGATTATTTGTATTTTTTTACGATCCTTTTTACTATCTCAACGATCTTTGGACATTGTGGTGGATATTTCTTGTTTTTCCTTCTGGCTGGCCTTTTTTGCAGTTTGTATAACAAATGCATTTAGATAAAAAAAAAAGAATTCCCAGAATATCTTATCTTTTTGAACAGGTAAATCTTGAAATGTCCTTATCATTCTTAAAACCGGGCAAAAATATGAAGTATAATGAAATTCATTGAAGATAAGACGCTTCATATAAGACCGCTAATGTTATTTGAGAATTGGATTCTGACTTTTCAATTTCTATAGAATTTATCTTAGAAATATGTGGGGCTTCGTCTCTACCTTACTGTTTGCTACTCTATGTTTATACCAAACCTGTAAGTTAGTTTCTAAAGTTTTATAATTTTATTTCCTATTCTATATTTTAATGTGCTACTCAATGTTTGTACCAAGCCTGTAAGTTAGTTTCTAAAGTATTATATTTTTTTTCTTATTTTACTTTAATGCATACATATTTGCATGCATTAAATATAATGCATATATATTTTGCAAAAATCTTTTGTCTTTTAACATTTTATTTATTACTTTGAAACTTTTAAACTTTTTAAAAATATACGACTACGTTAGTCTCGGAAAATTGACTCTTGAAGAGATAATTTATTAGCGCTTGTTTAATGAATTATTAAATATTATTTGCTACCCTAACGACTGCTTTTTCGGCGTTAACAACGCTTAGTTAATTTATCATATTAAAAATTGCATTATTTTAATTTTTTTAAAACAAACATTATTATCATTCCCGCGTTCCCATTAATCAATTTCGTGTCTATGAACAGTGAAATATTGAAGTCAAATTTTTTTTTTATCCACTTTCTGATTAGCTAGAGAACTCAAATCTCCACTGAAAATCCACACGGGATGACAATGCGAGTTTCCAATCGTTTTCTGTGCACTAACAATAAAATTTACCTTTATTTTATCTCATTTTTTTTGAAAATTGGAACTAGGATGACATTCTGGCTTGCTAGAGTGCTTAAATTTTAATTACATCTTTGTACTAGAATCTTAAGCTAGAATTTGGAATAAAAAAAGACAAAAGTAAATATAAAAACTAAAATAGTAAAATGTAATAAACATTTTACAAGTTTCAAGTAATTTTAAAAGGAGAAAATTGTCCAAAATTTGTCAGACATAGAGCGAAAAAAGTTACTTCCCCAATTAATGTTTCTCACCATGTCCTTCAAATGTGATAGACCCTATCTCTGACATACATAAAATTTTCTCGTTTCTTAGTGAAACATAGATTTTAAAAATTTTATGATTATTACTATTTTGTACCAAAATATCCAAAATTGAGTCCAAAACATGAGAAAATTTCCTCTCTTGCGTAAACGTAATCTCGCATGGATGATGATGACATTTGCTTATTACAAGTATTATTTAGTTTTAGATTTCAATCATAATTTTTTTATTTAAAAATGTTATAGTTTAGATGTTTTTCAATGGTGCCCACATACGTTTCCTTATCTTCAAGACTATTATTTACTAAAAATTTGTTCAGCTTAAAAATTTTTTGAAGAAAAAATATTTTTCATAACTGCAATAATAGTGGATTTTATATGTAGTGTACAGAGTGTTATATTAAAATAATTCTTCATTTAATAAATCTGACAAATATATAAGTTTCTTGTCTTTTAGTCCTTTTGAAGAACGCAGATTTTAAAAATATTATCATTATTACTATTTTACTTGAAAACCCCATTTTGTGCTAAACAATCTCTTAATAATTTTGGTTGGGATACATTTTATGATGGTATCAATTCCTTTACAAGCATAGTATACAACAGTTTTGGATATAAATAATATTTTTTTTCCAGAAATATATTGCATTTTTCTGGGTTTTTCTAAATTTTTAATTCTTCAATTAATTGCTTTAAAAAAGGTTTGTTCGCTATTTAATTTCTTTTAAATATTTTCCGTTACTATAAGAATCGTTCATTTTTATTCAGTTTTCGTAATGCTATAGTAGAATAATTCCTCATATATTGAGGGAATAAGTAAAAGAATGGAGCATGAGAATATAAGAAATGAATCTGTGAACAGGTGTATCAATGAATAAAATTTCTAAACGTATAATTTGCATACTTCCAAATCTTCCTGCCTTTGACATGACATTTATCTTTATATTAAGTGATATTAAATTATTTTACTTTTTTATTTTTGATTTAATAAATTGAATTTACAAAAACTGTGACCACCACTAAATGTGGACAATTTTGAGGACAAAAAAAAGCATAATTGAGTTACTTAGCTATAAATTATGTATAATGGATAGCTAGGTTTAGCATAGATGAATATTGCATTCAACGACTCCGGTTTTAACTATTATTTCATTGGCAAAAAATTACCCACCTAAAAATTTAGATTTAATTAAGAACTCAAAGAAAAAACTGTCGAATTTCGTTTAGCTATGAAATTTATCAGCCTAATTTATTTAACGAAGGTACTAAGTTGCGGCACTAAGTATGCAAATGAATTTAATGTACTATTTAAAATAGCTTTCTTGTTCATGAATACTCACAATGTTTTTTTGTGTCATAAGACGTTTATTTATGTTCAAGTATGCATGTGAGATATTGATGTGTAGATCTTTTGGTAGTTTTACACAATTTCAATATTTTGTTTAATCATATATTTTATGAATTTATTTTTTCAACAGTTATTATACTAAATTTAATTTTAAATGAAATGCTTTTTTGATTTAATCATTCATAAAAAATACAGAATTACTTAATTTTAAATTAACAACTTCTTCGTATTTGGGGGAAATTTTAATCCAAAATAAATTGGAATCGGATTTAGCACGATAAACAGTAGACTCCTAATGCCAATGTGGAAATGTATGTTTTACTCAATATGAAATTGTATGTTTCTTGTTTCACTCAAAAATTCACAAAAATATAATTCAACTTCACGCTTTTATATTATTTACCCCTTGATGCAGATGGGACATCGGTGTCTCGTATATATATAGATTTTACTGATGCTCTAATTAAAAGCAAACATACACTTTGTTCTTTTTTTATTTTAAAAACAGTGTAATATTTACTAAAAAATATGTCAGGTTATCGGAATTATTTTGTATTAAAATATAAAATTCACATAAAAAGTAGTTTGAATTTTTTTCCATTCATATTCGAAAATTCACCAACAATTGATTTTGTAAAGTAGCTAAATTTCAATGATGAATAACTGTTACCTTTAGATTTAAATAACTGCAAATAAGTTAACATTTGGAAAATTATTGTGAATCGTGTTTGGAAGATTTTAGTTCAGAATAAGACACCAATATTTCATGCTGTTTTACATAACCATAGATTAAAAATAATATTTCAATGTTCTGATTTAATACAAAATAATGAAAGAAGTATGAAAAACATGTTTAATAAAAATTCTGCGTCATAAGGCTATTAAAATCGCTAAAACAAGTCATTGACAAAACGATAAATATCAGCAAACGATTAAAATCAGTGTTCTTAAACTTAAATTACTTCTACAGGGCCAATTCAATCTCAATGCTTGAATTTAAAAGAACTGAGTGGCAACATTACCGAAACCTACCCAGGTCCGAGAAGTAGCAGATATTACAAATGTTGGAATATTTTGAATCCTGATAATAACTTATTGGAAATTGAGCTGAAACACCTGGATTTTGAAAGCAAGGTATTTTCTGATATTTATTACTTTTATATAATTACGCATGAATTAAAGAATAACAGGAAATTGGACAAAAATGTAAAGTATTATAATCAATAAATAAAGTATTTTTCAAAGAAAATGTAAAAATATTAAGTAATCAATACAGCAAAAAATAATATAAGTTAACATTTGCTCTCCACCATTCATAAATAAAATAAATCTTGTGTTGAATGTTGAATAAAGTAGAGTGGAAAATGCAGAATTAAATCAAGTCAATAAAAATTGTGTGACACTAAAAAGAACAATCTCATATATTTTATTTCTCTATGTCTGATTCTCAAGGGAAAACTTACTCTTAATACCTCTCTACTTCAATAAATTGCAATTTCATTCTTCTTTTATCATAGCAACGTCACTTTTTCTTCCTGTAATATTTTATTAATTTCTCTGCTTTATGGCAACCGATTATAAATAGTTCTATTCTGAATTAAAATTGGGATTACTGTTAAAACAGTTTACTTAATACCTGAAATTTTGTTTCAATTTTCTTTATAAATCAACGTGACATAAAATTTTTGTAAGTAAGAGCAAAAAAAAGTGCTATTGCTCACAACCTTTATTTCAGCAATTATTTTAGCTTATGACAAAACTCGTAAAAATCTTTTTAAGGTACATATAAAAACGTAACAACAATGGCAATTTCCTATAAAAGCTACAAATGAATACGGAAGCGTGTAGAGCGTGTGATGACTGTTTCGCATATAAGTTTCAAGTCAAGTAATTTCGGGTACTTACTGTTGCTCACTATCGGGCTAAAAGAGCGCGCATTTGGCGTATGTTATATGAGTTTTAAAGAATACACAAAGCTTGACATGCGCAACTTGAAGAAAATCGACAGATGTCATACGTGTTAAAAAAAAACGAATTGCCCGAAAATGTGTGTTTAAGCTGAAATTCAGTGTCTTTTAACGATACAAATATCAAACGTTTCCTAACTGCTACAGCCAGAATATTATCGTTAACTTAAATTTAACCACTCCCTTACAAGTTCAAGTGTTTAGATTTTAACGAAAGCTCTGTATCTGATGACACTCCAGTAGTAGTATTACTTCATTTACGTCGCAATAGTGCTTCACAGTGGGATATTGGCGACGGCCTGGGAAACATTCTAGGATCATCCTAAGATCTGTCATGACAATATTGATCCTCTACAGAGGGAAAGACAATCCCTCTTCAGTAGCTTGATGATCTGCGTGCGAAGTCAATCACTGTACGGCAAGGCCGAGACCGATACCGCGAATTTTAGGACCATACGCAGTCTAATCTAAATAGTCACCGACCCGACCACTTCGGTGGTCTGTTGGGAATCGTGTTTTACTATCAGTCCAGTGTAGGACTGATACCAAGTTAGGACTGATGCAAGTTAAAATTGTTATAATTTTAACAACCTTTTAACTTCATAACAATCATAAAAACAAAAGGAGAGAAAATAATAAATAGAAGTAGAAATTTTAAAAACTGTTTCTTTTAATTTGGCTAAAAAAGAATAAAGAGTTTATTTTTATCAGACCAAAAAAAAAAAAAAAAAAAAAAAACAATCAATTTATCAATTTCCTCATAAATTTTTATTACCACTAAAAAAATGATCCCACTTCTCTCGAAGATGCCTTGCGTTTTTCATATTTATCATCATCATAGTTGGCCAGACAGCCCTATGTGAGCCAATGCCTTCCTCTGAAGATTTCTCCAGGACGACTTCCAATTTATCTTCGATCTCCAATTTTTTTCATTAATTGAGAGAAAATCAGACTCCACTGAGTCAGCCCATATCAACCGCGGCCTTCCCCGCTTTCTTTTTCCAGTGGGTCTAAAAAGCAGTATCTTTTTTATTGTGTTGTCGTCACTCATTCGAATCACGTGAGCGATCCAATTCATTCTATTTATTTCATGTATTTAACAATACTTAAGTATTTAATACTTAATAATACGCGTTTTTCGTATTAGGTCCATCAAAATTCCATACTGTTATCTCCTTGTTAGTCAACGTTTTTATTATTTATTTATTCATATATTTATTTATTCATTTATCTATTTATTTAGTCTTGTTATTACGTTTACCTGACCATCATAGCCAACAGAACGGGAGAACAAGTGAAGTGGTGTGACAACAATGATGAAAGGAAACCAATAGCTGTTCACTCAAATGTCACTGTTCATTTCTATGCTGATTCCTACTATCTTAATCCATTTAGTCGAGAAAATTTTGAAATACTCTACAACATCGGTACGCATAAATAAATGTTTTTTAAATATCTTTTCTTCTTTTATATGTTTCAGCAAAGGTAACAAAATAACATTCCACCATCGTCGCTTAAGAACAGATTTTAAAAAAAGGGAGAAATTGATAGCTAAATTATTTAGTATTACTTATATTGATATTCAAATGCAATGGTAAACGTTCAAGTTTTTTTAAAGAAGATTTGCCTCAGTGTTAGCAAAAATAAGGCTAACATATTTAATTTTTCGTTTAATAAGTTTGATTTAAATCAGCGTTATATATACAATCATCGAGTCGTTGTTTATTTATTTATCCCCATGCATATGAGAGTAAATAAATAAATAAATGTTTGTGTGCTCAACGAAAGAAAAAAAAAGCGGTTTATAAATCTTTTTCAAACAGAAGAACAGATAGCATAAATTAGAGAATGAGACACAAAGATACAACCAGTGGTAATTGGTAAAGGTATTCGAACCCGATACCTCCTCGCTTCACAGCAATTGGACGCAAGAAACGCCTCAAATTTTACGTAGCACAAACATATAAAAAAATTTGTTCATGCTAAATTGCGTTAAAGTGATTGAAAAATATAAAAAAAATATTATGGTTATTTAAAATTTTCTACCACTCGAAAATATCATTCACAAAATGTGTAAATTTACCAGTTGTACATTCATGCTCATCTAGACAAATTTATAAAATAATTTATATATATATTTAAAAAAAAAAACTTTAGGTAGGTCCGAAAATATTCTTTGAAGTTTTTAAAAGTGAATAAGTTTAAACAAATTATATCTCTATCGAAAAGAAATAAAGAATCCACTTGCCCATATTTATGTATTTTGAACTTATGTTCTATCAATTAAGATAGCTCGACTCTAAATATTTTTCCCATAACTGTTGCTAGGAATTATCTATTTTTACTATGCATTAATAATTTAATTGAATACTAGCAATAGTGCGAAAAGTTAATTCCTAATAACCTCTTGTAATTTTGTATTTATTATTTTAGTTCCAAATGACATATGATGTCGATACTTTTTTGAACGAGATATTATTCATTCAAACTGATTCCATTTTAAAAACTTAAAAAAGAATATTTTCGGATAAAACTGGCCACAGTTTTTCCCGAACCTTATAACAAAAATAAAAGTGATGTTTAATTTTAAATAGTTGCAAGCAATTTAATAAACTAATTAAATATATTTAACATAAGAAAGTTGCGTATTAAAGTAAAAGCATAGGATTACTTTTTAATACCGCTTTACAGCCTTTGTGATTAATCTCTCCAACGAGAATGCGTGGAAGGATCATCATTTCTAACTATTGATCTAATGATCGGATTTTCACTCGATTTATTTAATCGGTATTCATTCGAACTTTTCAAAAATACTAATTAAGAAAATGATTGCACAGAAAATATTCGATTTTCTAAGCTCAAATTTCGTATTTTGCTATGTATAATTACATTCTTCAAAATGAGAGCACAATTTATGTTCCTTACAAATCAATTTTTTTCTGCTATCCTCTAATGAATAATTATGAAAAGTGATTTTTTTTGCATGAATATATCTTTAGATACTTATTTTAGAATTGTGAACAAAATTTTTGTCAATTCCCTTAATTCTCGAGATTTGGCGAAATATGCAAAAAGTAAAATTAACATTAAGGGGTTCAAACTATCAACCACTCTCCTGACCAAACTATTGGGCCGTATTCCACACATTGCGACTACGTCCCACATTTTGAGGACCAGGAATCTAAATACTTCGAAGAAAATTAATTCTGATTCAGATTAAATATAACTTTGCGCCTTATTTCGTAG
Organism: Parasteatoda tepidariorum; assembly: GCF_043381705.1. Lineage (NCBI taxonomy): Eukaryota > Metazoa > Arthropoda > Arachnida > Araneae > Theridiidae > Parasteatoda > Parasteatoda tepidariorum. The sequence continues at coordinate 77,085,941 of NC_092213.1, read as the reverse complement.
CTTAAAATTTCATTTGTTCTCATAAATTAACATATTTAAAAAACACTAGGAGGCTCCGCCCCCATGCTCGCTAACGCTCGCCAACCCCCGAGAATTGCTACGCAATCCTATGTGGTTCACGCCGTGAACCATGGCTTGCTGCGCTCGCTCGCCAATGAACACAATGTTCTAGCACAAAGACATAATATATTATCATCAAAGACATAGTATTTTATCATCAAAGACATAGTATTGTACTTATGTAGAAGAATTCTACCAATGTTCTTATTGGCTTTTAAAAAAGTATATTAGCTATTTAGATTGTACATGGTGAAAAAATCAAAACATTAGCTAAATAAGAAACATATTAGCAAAATAAATTATCAAATATTGCTTCACTAATATTCTGCATTTTAAAGCGTGAAAATTCAATGCATAAATAAACGCGAAATATAAAAAAATTCAATGCATTCAATACAAACACTTAAACGTTTTTTAGACGTTTAGGTAGCTCCCAGTAGAAAAATATCAATTCAACAGCGGCCTTTTAAAGCATTCTCACTTCAATTAATTAATTAATTCCTAATTGAGTTTAAATTAAATATTGTCATGTTTTTAGTGCATGAATCTGAATTGAACAACCTGATAATGCTCACTCTGGTTATTGTTATCTGGTTGCTCACTACGTGCTCTTGCGCGCCGAATCCAATCAATTAAAAATGAAGACTGTTGCCAGCGCGAGAAAAGAAATATCATCTGTTTTATTGATACATACATACATACGTACGTATTAGCGTTTTATACAATATAGATTATAATATAATATAGAATATTATATATAATATAGAATATTAGGCCTTCGACCCATTAAAATTGAATGCTAGTATGTGAAAATCCGGTCGTTAGATCAAACGCTTATTTCATTTATATTCAAATGTGGTGAAGTGGAGGCTATTAGAACTACTTCTCAGCAACTATTATCAAGAATGGATGACATAGAGAATGTGGTTATATCTGTCGACCACATTCAAGCAGTAACATCTGTTGATTTTTTGGACTCTATTGAAATTAAAAGCTGTAAAGAGAATTTTGTGCTAATTTCGTCTTTAAAAAAATATTGTGTTCCTTGTCACTGTAATATCTATGGAAACGAGATGGCAGATCTTCTTGCTAAAAAAGGTGCTGATATTTTACAGAGCTCGCAGAGAGAAATTCCTTACTCTTTCATAAATAGAATAATTAAAAACACGATAATTAAGAGTGATGAAAATAATTTAAATGAACAATTGGTGAGAAGGTCCGGTGGGAGACTCTGAATAAGATCTCTGATCACTCGAGACGCTATGTGGTTGCTGCCTTTAGGTTGGAAACTGGACACGGTTGCCTTGCTCCATAGAATTAATATATTTCGCGATCAAAACTTTTCTTGTACGTGAATGCTGATCATCAGGGGGTTTTCCCAGAAAGTTACTGACAACATCTATAACAGATACTGGAATGTTAGGGAGCAGTTGCAGACACTGCTAACAGACTGATTTTCTGTTTATAGTTCTATTGTTGATATTCAATTTAATGTTTCTTTGTTCTAATTGTTTTTGTGCTTCAAATGTTTTATTGTTTTTAAATTTCAGTTTAATTTGTTGTTATTTCTTATGGGTCTATGAGGAGTGTTTTTACACTCCAGCGAATGATGTATATCAAGTGCTGCTGCTGGAAATAAAGAAAAAAAATATACAAATGTATTTATATATTTGTTACAGATACTAGTACTAAAGGAATAGAGGGTGTTAAAGAAGCTTATTGGCAAGCCGTTAATTGGTTGAAGAGTAACTCAACTTCCTGGAAATGGATCAACCATATACCGAAAGCTGTAACAGCCCTCTCCTTATCTGAGGGAGCTAAATTTGACGGCAAAAATCTCAAAGAAGAACTTATGGTGAAACAACGGGAACTGCGAATTTCAATAGCCTTACTGCGGTAAGTCAACTTGTGCTTGATATGTTAGAGCCTAATGTAGTTCATACACAAAAAGAATTGTCTTTTTTTTAAAATCTTGAGTAAAATTAAAAATCTCAGGCTATTATAAGACATTAATAAAATAAATTTAATACTTAATAGCGTTGCATTTCATGGCTGCTCCCTTTATACTGTGAAACAGTTATGTGTATTTGTCATAAAGAACTCCGTTTTTTGCTTTAGTGACAAAGAATTTGAATATCAAGCGAGTGAGCAGTCAAAAGTATGAGTGCGTAAGCGCATTAATATTTTTAGAAATTTCAGAATGAAAATTCTTCTGTCACGTAGACAACAGAAAACTGAAACAAAATTAGCTAAAAGTTGAAAGTTTAAAAATGAATAGTTCATATCAGCAAGCAAATTGATCTATATTTGTGTTATTATTTAACTTATAAATTTATGAAAATTCGGTATTAATTTAGAGCTATATTTTGGTTTTAATGAAACTTCATAATTACTAGGAAAGAGAGTTATGTTTGATCAACTAAGACTGGTAAAAATACTTTTATTTTTTTTCTTACATTCAAAAATACATTCTTACAATTGCATTCATTCTTCCTTAAATGGATGCTTCCAAAAATATTCCAATGGTATTTATATTTTTATACCATATTTTATCAAAAATATTTTTTATTGTTTTTCTATTATATTTCTCCCAAATATGTTATAAATACATACGTAAAGTAATATAATAGATTTAATTTCGAAACATATTTTTATAAACATATGTTTTTGTTGTTGTGTATTCCATATAAGTTCTATTTTCTAATATGTATTTTAACGCTAATATACGCATACAATTATGTTTAACAACATAGGAGAGAAAATTCGATTGTATACAAATAGAATATTTCTGTTATTTATCACTAAAGAAATCTGGATAAATATTGGCATATTGGCAAAAACAGTGTTACCTTTTCATGATTATTTGCGAGACTAAACACTAGATTTTAAGTGGCGAATTAAAAATCAAAGTAATTAGTAAGCCTCTTTATCAAATTTACAAACATAGTCCAAACTAGCCTTTTCTTCCTAATATTCTTACATATTTATTTTCATAATGACAATGTCATGTGAAAGTTCAGCGTATGCCCAAAATATAGTTTTAAATTTTTTTTTTAATATTGGAATACTAAGTATTCTAGATTTATTTTTATAATAATAATTTAAAAAAAAAAATTCAAATCTATTTTATCTCTTGCAGTGATGCTATTTCAAGTGAGCATCTGAGCACCTTCATAAACTCCATACTCTCCACTTGTCACAACCCTCGAAATTTCTACGGACATAACTTGGTGGAACTTCTGAAAAAACAAGTGGCGTCTGAGAATTTCACACATCCGGCATCTTATTTGGCCCTCTGCAACGCCAATGAAACATGGCCGGATAAAGCATATGACAACCTCCTGAAAATGTACAAAAGCGCATCCGAGCTGCCTTTTAACAGAGGTAAAGGCTCTTCAACGAAGATTTTATATTAATTTAATCTTTCAGTTATTTTATATAATTTTGACCATGTGCAAATCCATTTCGGGCAAATTCTGGCTAAAATTATGCGCAAAACAGGCAATTCATGTTTTTTTTTCTCTCTCTCTCTCCTTTTTTAATAAAATTTAATTTTCTGAAATCATTAAAATTGAATAATTAAATATCAACCTTATTAATCGTATACTCCTTAAAATTATCCAGTATAATATTACACACATCTATTTTTGGACCCATCCTTGGTAACCGATAAATCAAGCGCATTCAGTTCGGCAAAAAAAAAGGCATAATCCCTCTATTTACGCTTTTACTTGAATTTGCGCTTCTGTTTTCATATTTTGCGATCTGGCAATCTAACTACGAAAATATTTTAATCCATTTTTGAAAATTTTCCCTTTCATGTAAGTTCATTTGAATTCTCTACTCATTTTATAGATTTCGCTTAATGTTTTATTCTGTTTTTCGTTAAAAAAAATGTTCTATTTTTTACGTGATTTTCATTACCTAATGCGTTCTGTTATATTTCATTTTGCAAAAAATGTTTTTTTCTCTCAGCGCTTCTCACGCTATTGTTTTGATATAATTTGCTTTGGATATAGTGATACAATATTAGGAAGCACTCCTTTTTGCTGATATAATCGTGTGAGTTAATGAAGTGATTACATATTTTTTCCCCGGATTTTTATATATATATATTTTAAAATAATTTTTCCTTTGCTTATTTATANCAAGCATTTGCGGTGATGGCTCTTTCCTGCAAATTTCGACAAGGTGGGTACAATTTAATTCCAAACGACAGGGAACTTTTAGATGCTTACGAAGGAATCATTCAAGAGTTCATGAGACTTCAGAATCCCAGTGGAAGTTTCGGAAATGTCCAGAGAACAGCTCTTATTACTCAGGTGTGTGTACTGTTTCGTGATAAAAAAGGATATTTCCGCAGTAAATATTTCAGAAATTTGTATAGTGATTTTGATACGATTCATTTCATTTGGTAAAATTGCCTATAATCTTGTAGCATACAGGTAGAGTTTTTGTATGACATTTCTTATATTATTTGAAAGAAAGAAAGGAAAATAGTGAGAAGATATTCTAGGATTTTAACGTAACACATTATTTCAAATAAATGCATTATGGAAACGGACTTGAACATGTTTTATTGATTTATTATCATACCCACACTGAAGTTAAAAAAATATTTTCAAATGTTTAATGCTTATTTTATTAATTTTGATTCAGAAAGTATCTGCAAAGCAGAACAAAGATAAGAATGAATTTTATAACAGTTATTATCAAATGTAAAAACAAAGAAAATGGCAATTTACTTTTAGGAATAAAATTTACTTTAAATGGTGAAAATTTCATAATGTCCGTTTATCATTGCTGTTGAATTACATCAAATTGCAGCAGCAACATATAATTGTATAACAAATATTCAAACTGCAACTTTCAGTGACATGTTTGAATGATTTGATAAGTGTCATTATATCCCGCTTTCCCAATTAATATCTTAATTAAATAATATTTCAATACCTAATTTTAATTATAAGTAATGTCATGCTGATAATCACAATTGTGAAACAAAGAGATGTTTTATTGTTCTTAATCCTTTGCTCTCATCATCCTTAATTATAAATAGTCAAATTTTCATAAAGTTTCTATTCGCCTTTCCGAAATTTACCAAAAATTTAAATTAATAATTATGTCTAAAGAATGCCCTGTTTTGTATTACCACTAAATCTGGAAATTCGTTAAAAGTGCTTAGTATCTACAAGCTAATCGCAAGATTAACTTATTTGTTCCGTTAAAGTGCGGAAACAAAAATTGTCTGCGTTTTACTAAAAAATGAGCTCGTTTAAGGTGCCTTATCTTTAAAGTGCTGACGTTTTTCTCAATCCATTAACTAATTTGTTGATTTTTTTTACTTGATTCTTTAGACATCAAAAAATAAATAATTGAAATCATGCTTATTTTCTTAATTCTTATAATATTTTAAACCGTTTGGTAAAACAGCTTTTAAAGTGACTAATGATTGATTCTATCAGCTAATTTATTGATTGTTTGGTTGTAATAATTAGATTTTTTACATGGCGAAAAAACATGTTACTTTAATCGTGCAGAAACGTTGCTGTTGCTCTAGAAGAGATCTTATTTTTATTTTAAGCAGTATCTCCTAGATAATGTGCAAATTATCTAGGTAGTTTGCAGACTAATTAGGGAATTTTTTGGCTCTTTAACAAACAAATCTAGTTAATCAGCTCATTAGTTAGATAATTTGTAATACAATTATTTCTACACTTTAGCTGTAACAAATGTACTCATAAAACTGCATATTCAAAACTTTTCACTCAATTAAATTTTACTATTTATTGAAATTTAACTCATGTATACAAGTTTAAACAAAGTAAATGCTTTCGAATGTTTTAGGCGCTTTTGTCCAGCATCGCCATTAATGAAAGCGTTGAAGACTGGGATCATCTGAAGGCTGTTCGATTTATAATAAAATCCATGAAGGTGCCACCTACTGACTTTCTGTCCACCTATTTGATTCTTCCCTTGCTGAATGACAAAACCCTGGTCGATATTTCTTTCACCAACTGCTCCGGTTCAAGGGACCAAGGTAAGTTATTTTATCCGCAAACAATTTACACCCAATATTTAAACTACAGTTAAACCAACACCTCCTGAAAGAGAGAAGACCTCCGCACTGATCAGATTAGTAGTCTGATTGATCGAACATAAACTCAGCCATGGGGGAGAAATAAGAAATATGAAACAACGTCTGGAGTACTAAAGGATCAGATTTCTCGCTTATGGTAACCCGTGCGAAGGCCTTCTCTCTTCTAGGGTATGTTGGTTAAACCCCGCTATGAAATACCCAGGAAATAGTGAATACTAGGTTGCAGTGAACGTTTCCGTTGTCCCTTTCGTTTATGGCGAACNCAAGCATTTGCGGTGATGGCTCTTTCCTGCAAATTTCGACAAGGTGGGTACAATTTAATTCCAAACGACAGGGAACTTTCAGATGCTTACGAAGGAATCATTCAAGAGTTCATGAAACTGCAGAATCCAAGTGGAAGTTTCGGAAATGTCCAGAGAACAGCTCTTATTACTCAGGTTTGTGTACTGTTTTGTGAAAATAAGGAATACAGCTGTAAATGTTTCACAAATTTGTGAAGTGATTTTAATACCATGTCATTTGGTAAAGTTGCCTCTGAGCTTGTAACACACAGATAGAGTATTTATATGACCATACATTTTTTTAATATTATTTGAAAGAAAGAAAGAAAAAAAGTGAGTAGACGTTAGTATTGTGACAGACGTTAATAATTATTAACTCTATGCTGCCATATTTTATTTACACGCAATATGATGACGCCGCGCAATAGGCTTAGAGCTGCCACGTGACCGCCAAGAGAGCACGATGACCAACCTACAAGAAAATGTCTTAGTCAATGAAAAGAATCACATTAACATCGGTTAATTTTATAAGATATTTGCCATAAATTTGCTTTCTACCTTCAGTATAATTGGTAATTAAACTCATCGACTATTTTTTGGCAAAAACGAAAACATGGCGCTAAAAACACAATTTTTCGCTAACAGTTGAAAGCTATATAGTGAATACGTGTTTATTCATTTAAGGATTTTCACTGAAAAATCAATTTTTTGTTGTTAAAATAGGATGAATTTTAAGTACTTTTACGTTATGTTTAGTTGTATTTGCAAATAAAAAGTGCCTTATTTTTATTTTTAATTGCTGCGTTATGAAACAGTAACTTCAGCATTTTTTTAAAATTAGCGTTTCGTTCCCATTCCAACTAAATATTCACTGGTTGCATATAAAACCATTTAGTATCAATTTGGTGCAATTTGTGCCTATTTTCCTGACCGACGATATTTTGTACATGTACCGTTTAATAACAATACAGAAGTTTAAAGTAACTTGCGTTCTTTTTAAGATTTCATTTCGAAAAAAAATGGTAATATTCAATCTGATATTGGTGAAAATTTTCGTACTATAGTTGCACTAATAGTAATAGCAATAAATAGAGCCAATTAACATAATATTATAAATCTAGATATCCCTATTGGGTAGCTATCAGTAACATAGGGTGGATCCTAAAATACCCCACCCTTGGCGACTTTTTGAAATCTCGCTAAGCTACTTTTTAAAAAATCTCGCCAATCTAGGTTTCTGGAAGATGCTTCGGGGAAATATGTTGCAACCTTATTGCAAGTTATTTTTTTTTATCTTATGAATAATATTTTAATAAATTTGTAATAATTTAAATTGTTTTTTTTTAATAATAAAAAACAACATAGATTGAAGTAATAAACGCCATCTTGGCGAGATTTCGGAAAGCCAATGGGTGGGCTATTCTAGGATTTTAACGTAACACATTTTTTCAAATAAATGCACTATGGAAACGGACCCCAACATGTTTTATTTTTTTATTATCATGCCCACACTAAAGTTAAAAAAAATATTTTCAAATGCTTGATGCTTATTTTATTAATTTTGATTCAGAAAGTATCTGCAAAGCAAAACAAAGATAAAAATGCATTTTATAACAGTTATTACTACATGTAAAAACAAAGAAAATGGCAATTTACTTTTAGGAATGAAATTTACTTTTAATGGTGAAAATTTCATAATGTCTGTTTATTATTGCTGTTGAATTACATCAAATTGCAGCAGCAACATATAATTGTANAAAGAAAATGGCAATTTACTTTTAGGAATAAAATTTACTTTAAATGGTGAAAATTTCATAATGTCCGTTTATCATTGCTGTTGAATTACATCAAATTGCAGCAGCAACATATAATTGTATAACAAATATTCAAACTGCAACTTTCAGTGACATGTTTGAATGATTTGATAAGTGTCATTATATCCCTCTTTCCCAATTAATATCTTAATTAAATAATATTTCAATACTTAATTTTAATTATAAGTAATGTCATGCTGATAATCACAATTGTGAAACAAAGAGATGTTTAATTATTCTTAATCCTTTGCTCTCATCATCCTTAATTATAGATAGTCAAATTTTCATAAAGTTTCTATTCGCCTTTCCGAAATTTACCAAAAATTTAAATTAATAATTATGTCTGAAGAATGCCCTGCTTGTATTACCGCTAAATCTAGAAAATCGCAAAAGTGCTTAGTATCTACAAGCTAATTGCAAGATTAACTTATTTGTTCCGTTAAAGTGCGGAAACAAAAATTGTCTGCGTTTTACTAAAAAATGAGCTCGTTTAAGGTGCCGTATCTTTAAAGTGCTGACGTTCTTCTCATTCTATTAACTAATTTGTTGATTTTTTTTACTTGATCCTTTAGATATCAAAAAATAATTACTAGAAATCATGCTTATTTTCTTAATTCTTATAATATTTTAAACCGTTTGGTAAAACAGCTTTTAAAGTGACTGATGATTGATTCTATCTGCTAATTTATTAATAGTTTGATTGTAATAATTAGATTTCTTAGATAGCGAAAAAAACATGTTACTTTAAGCGTGCAGAAACGTTGCTGTTGCTCTAGAAAAGATCTTTTCATTTTAAGCAGTATCTCCTAGATAATGTGCAAATTATCTAAGTAGCTCTTTAACAAATAAACCTAGTTAATCAGCTCATTAGTTAGATAATCTGTAAAACAATTATTTCTACACTTTAGCTGTAACAAATGTACTCATGTAACTGCATATTCAAAACTTTTCACTTAATTAAATTTTACTATTTATTGAAATTTAACTCATGTATACGAGTTTAAACAAAGTAAATGCTTTCGATTGTTTTAGGCACTTTTGTCCAGCATCGCCATTAATGAAAGCGTTGAAGACTGGGATCATCTGAAGGCTGTTCGATTTCTAATAAAATCTATGAAGGTGCTACCAACTAACTTTCTGTCCACCTATTTGATTCTTCCCTTGCTGAATGACAAAACCCTGGTCGATATTTCTTTCACCAACTGCTCCGGTTCAAGGGACCAAGGTAAGTTATTTTGTCCGCAAACAATTTACACCCAATATTTAAACTATAGTTAAACCAACACCTCCTGAGACCTCCGCACTGATCAGATTAGTAGTCTGATTGATCGAACATAAACTCAGCCATGGGGGAGAAATAAGAAATATGAAACAACATCTGGAGTACTAAAGGATAAGATTTCTCGCTTATGGTAACCCGTGCGAAGGCCTTCTCTCTTCTAGGGTATGTTGGTTAAACCCCGCTATGAAATACCCAGGAAATAGTTAATACTAGGTTGCAGCGAAAGTTTCCGTTGTCCCTTTCGTTTATGGCGAACTTCTGCGAAATCGGTAACTTGTTTATTGTGAAAAATTTCTTTTTCGTTGTTATTCAGTTAACTGATACAGACGTCTAAAAAAAATTCTAAAGTAATGAAAATTGAAAAGATAAACATCTTAAATATTCGTTATAGGGTGACAACCACTTCGTTAAATGAAGAATATTTTAATCGTTATTTACAGCTCCGATTAAGAGTTTTGCNGGTCCAACTTGAAAAGCGGCCAATTCCTACCTTGGGATGTTGGGAAAGTTTGATGGTCACATCAAGCTGTATGATGGTTTTTGTTGGGAATTCAAGTTGGTTACCATCATATTTAAGTTGGTCCATCAATGGAAAACCATCTTGATTTTTTGTCTTGGGATGGCCGCTGAGCATTCAGTTAGTTAATAATATAGAAAGTAAATGATGTACTATTGAAATCTTTATTTCCAATAACATTACCGAATATTTTTTTGAATGTAGTGTACCAGCGTTTATCGTGAACTCATTTCTAGGCCTGTAGGTGGTTTATTATAGCGGGATTCGATTGTATAAACATTTTGGCAACATCTTTTTTATGGAGTGTTATGTTGAAAAGTGGTTAAAAATCCTATCCTGGATATCATAAAAAGTTCATTTCTGTAGAAATATGGATAATTCAAGAAACAAAACGTTGGAAATAGATATAGTTTAGGAATTACTTTTTTAGTAGGAAATGCTTTTTCGTAGCTTTAACTTGTGCGTCTAAGGTAGAAAATTCCTAAGTGCTAGCAAACATTGTAAGTAAACGTAAATCTTGTTTTAGTTTTAAAAATAAAATTTGTATATATCGATTAGGCAGCCACGCTTAAGTGTTAATGAAGTAACTATGAAAGTTTAGAAAATTGTTTCAACTTACTTTATTTTTTCACTATCACTTGCAACATCTTTTCCAAGTTAATAGTTACATCAATGAAGTGGCACAGTTTCGAATCCAGAACATGTTTTGTCGTTGTTGTTATAGTTGTGAAAGTCTCCTGTGCTTGTTGTACGTACTCAGACAACTTAAAAAGTAAATTCTTTTCCGTATAAGCCGATTTATATAATTTTGTTTCCACATATAAAAAAAAGTACTTATGCACTGCCGCTGTTCACAGTTTTAGTCACCTGTGTCATCTCTTTATTGAATGTTACCTTCTTTGCGAAAATCGAAGCATTAGTTCAAAGGTTATTTTTAATGTTTTCATTTTTTGCACCCTTCAAATGTTAAATTCTTGCGACAATTTTACATCGTATCGAGAATGAAGATCACGTTAATTTTCTGTTACAATTACAGATGACCTTGTGGCTGAAATACATGATTACTTGGGCCCGAAGATTCAAGTTCAGTACTCATTGTTTATTGGAGACAGTAAAGATGTCATCCACACAATAGTACTCAAAGTACCAAAGCACTTCACAGCATTTGATGTGATGCAGTTCGCTGCCCTCAAAGACAAAAAATACAAGTAAGATTTTTTTTTTCATTTGCAAATTCTGATTTCCATGTTATTTCGATGTTAATATATTTTCAGGGTTTATTTCCTACTGTTGTATTTAGCTAATATTTTTGAAAAAAGCTAACCTTTTCAAGCTGTTTAAAAGTACTTAATTTTAAAGAAGTCTTTCAAATATTATATTTTGCCTTACAAAATTACATTCTTTAAAATGATGGAAAAATTTGTATATCTTGCAATTCAAAATTGTCTCAACCATTATTAAATAAAATAATAAATAATTATTAAAAATTATTTTTTCGTGGAACTGTCTCGAAGCAACGAATTTTATCACGACTGTAATTGCTAAGGAGTCTAAAATTTGTAAGAAATTTTACACCGCCGAAAGTGATAAAGCAATAAAAAATTCTTGTATTTTAGTTACTTTTTGTTGTTTTTCAAATACAGCATTTAAATTTCAGTTTTATTAAAATTATCAAATATTTGGTTTGCATTAAAACTAATTTTATACTTTTTTATAGTTTCAAATACGAATCAGTATCTGGAAAGTTGGATATCTATGAAGTGGCCGACATTCCAAATGATCCAGAAGACGGGAAGTTTTGGTTATTTTACAAGAAGAACACAGCTGCAGGAAATACTTTTGAACACGAGGAAACAGGTAAGAGTCCCAAAGTGTACACTATCAGGCCAAAAGTATCCGGAAATCCGGTTGTTACGGGGGTAGAAGCGTAATGGTGTGGCGGTGTTTCTCGTGGTTTGGTCTGGGTTCGTTTGTTCCTGTGGTTGGGAGCTCTGAGATGCATGTGAACATTCTGGACAATGCTGCACTCCCGACTCTATGGCAATATTTCAGAGTATTAAATTTGAACCCATTTAGGCAGTTTGTGGGCTATTTCCTTATAACATCTGTAGTTCTCTTCAAAAACTCTCCTCTACGTCAAAGTTAAGCATCACTGGCTGCGATGTGGCATCCTCTTAACAATCCACTAAAATAAAATATTACTTAAAGCGATGAAAAGCTATGAAACAATGAAAACTATAATATTGTAATGCCGTCCACCATGAAGGCTAATTCCTTCCAATACTTGATCCAGGAGTTCCTTTGTCTTCTGGATTGGGTTCAATATTGCAAGGCTACAGCGCTGAACATTAACAGTCGTAAACCCAAAAAATTGGGTCGGCTGTTCAACGATGGTTATAATATAAAATATAAATAAAAATATTGTGCTGCTGAGCCGTGGTTGCTCAGGGGATTGAGCGTTCGCCTTACAATGAGGTGAAACGGGTTCGAATGCCAGCGATAGCTGGTCGGTAAATGAATTCCCATCCACAGAGCTGACGTAAAATATCCTTAATGGTAGACGGATCATGGGTTAGAGTCCCTTTGTCATCGGGCTAACCGTGGGAGGTTTTCTTTCCCATGTAACGCAAATGCGGTTTAGTTCCAATGAAAAGTCCCCCACCGGAGGTAATTTTCTCCAAATACTTGATGCAGGAGTTCCTTTGTCTTTTGGATTGGGATCCGACTCGCACCAGCCACAGTGCTGACGTAAATATCCTCAGTGGTAGATGGATCATGGGTGAGAGACCCCTTGCCAACGGGCTAACTATGGGAGGTTCTTATGATTTTCCCCTCCATGCAACGCAAATGCAGTTTTGTTGCATCAAAATGTCCTCCATCAAAGGCAAACTTCTTCAAATACTTGATGCAGGAGTTCCCTTCTGGATTTTTGTTCAAAACTACAATGCTATGGAATTGAACTTTATTAGTCGTAGCAACAAAATGGGGTCGGCTGTTCAACGACGGTTACAAAATAAAATATTGTGCTGCTATCACCTCAAAATTTTTAAGTTATCAGGATTACCTTCAGACAAAAATTAATGCCCTTTTTCTGTCTGAGGCGAAAAAATTTACCCTCTGTCTTTCTCTAATTAGCAATTAAATTTAAGTTTTCTTTTTCATTGTAGTGAGAGATTCACCAATAAACACGATGAAATTAATTCAATCTCAATTTTGACAAAAAAAATGGTCTAGAAACTTTCTACACACAGTTATTCAAAATATCATCAAAAATGGAGTAGAGAAAAAAAAATTTCTGATACTTTAAATTAACATTCATTGCAATTATTATTTATTATTATTATTTTTTTTGTTGCACTTTTCATTAAATACTATAAAATTTAGTAAGAGATTTAGTAATTAGATTGAAGAGTATAGGAGAGAATTAGATAGAAGAGAATTAGATAGAAGAGAAATTAGTAATAAGATTGAGTAAATATTTTTGTTACTTTTCAGGTCCAGTTAAAACAGTATTGTCAGAAGGAGATCACATTGCCATGTGGTACAAGAAGTATTCCATGAACTATCAATGATCAATACCAGCTCCCTTTTTTCAATGGCATCCAAAGAAAAATCAGTTTCAACAGATCATCTGCTTAAAGGATCATGAAAATATCAATTTCCAAATGTAAAATTGACCGACAATGTAATCGATACTTCTAATAAATATTCAATTTCCAATTGTAGATTTTTTTTTCTTCTTTTTATTTCCAATGCCCGCCAGTGTTACCATTTCGTCAATTCAGGCAATTACATGGCAGTCAGGATGGCCACTCTTTCAGGGGCACCATATCAGGTGGGTCATCGTTGCTCCCACAGTCAAGACAGACAGTACAGAGAATGAAAGAACATCCATGCCTTGCCCGGGATTCAAACCCAAAACCTTTCTCATGTCCGGTCGGCATTTATAGAATGTTATTTTGTCAAAGCAAAATGAAGCGTTTAATGGAGTTATTTAAAATGAAAACATCACTGCGGTTTTTTTTAATTAAAAACTTTTTTTTAACGAATTTTGATAATTTTTAAACCCAGTAAGAGACATTGAAACCCTATTCATTTACAAAACCCTATTTCATTTTTATTCAGAAAACTACTTGCAGAAAAATATACTTTTAATTTTGGTTAAAAGCAAAAACTCTTAAGGTAAATCTGAAATAAATAGTGAAATATGATATTTCCGATGTCTTTCAGATAGTTGCTTTTCTCTCCATCTTAAAATGCTATTATGCAATGAAAGAGATGAAAAAAATGACGCACATTATTAGACATTCCTTCCAGATATTATCACAACACTCTTCATCATGAGAAAACAATCAAAATTATAAGCACTAAACATACCATAATCGGTCAAATGACCGTTAAGGAACTTTTGCTGCGAAAATGCGGTTATCATCTTATCGTTTTTGCACTTTTGACTTCATGACTTTTTCGAACAATTAGTTAATATTCTTTTTTTTGTGTGTGTATTTTGCTTGTTTCGAATAATGCTTGTCGTATACCTATTTCTACTACAACCGGTCATTTGACCGAGAGAACAATTTATTTCTTTATAAGGTTATCGGATCAGAAATTACGATGTAATGCATTCGATGAGTTGCACATTTCTGCAAAGACTGTTGCGTAGTTAGTTCAACCAGAATAACTGTGAATTCAAATTTAGTACCTAAAATTTTAGATTGGCACATTTGTGTAAGAAAAAGTGACAAAAACTAAATGTTTTGGTAAGTATTTCATATTTTATTTTGATAGCTGCGCTTCATTTTTAACTTACTGTTAGTTTTTACCTAGAAAAATGTCGAAACAATCAAGACAGCTCAAGTTCTTAGAAGAAATAATTTTAATGATGGGAATAATTATAATTATAGGAATAATTATAATTCTTATACGAATATATAAGAATTATAAGAATATATTATTTTTATATATTCTTATAATTATAAGAAATGTAGAAATAATACTAATTAAAAGAAATATAGAAATAATACTAATTAGAAGAAATATGTGTGAGGAAAATGTACAATGAAAACACCCTGTATGTGTAAAAAAAGAGTCGAGCAATGAATTAAAAATTCTTATTCTTTGTGTTTGTAATACATAAAAATTGGCAATATACAATTTTGTTAAATTAAAAAATATTTTTTTTAGTTTATATCCTTCCTAACATCCATATTTCATACATTCAATCAAGAAAAATAAAGTCCGGTCATTTGACTTGCTGTGGTAGAAATAGTTATACATTAGGTGTTGGTATATTAAGCGTTTAAGTGATTTGCTTTCTCTAAGTAGGGCTGAAAAATATGACCTTATCTCAAAGTAATAATAATTAAAACCTAAATATTTGTCATAATAGCGATGGAAGTTTTCACGTACTAACAGGTAACCTTAATAATTCGTGCTTCTGAATTCTGAACTGAACTGATAAGTGTTAAATAAAAAGCCAGATATATAAAATCAGAAGAAATTATCTGAAAATCTTACTTTTCTTTTTGAACAGATTCGATGCTGGGACAGTCCCATTGTAGAAAATATAGTTAAAATCGATAATCAGGGTTAATTAAGAGAAGAGATGAAAGTTTAGAGAACTTAATGCTTTTTTTAAATTTTTTTTTTTTTTTTTTTTTNTTTTTTTTTTTTTTTTTTTTTTTTTTTTTTTTTTTTTTTAATGTTGTTTTGCTTTAGAATTTTGCACACCACTATATTTTCTTAATTTTAAACTGTGCATTTGTGATTAAACCAAGATCTTGAATTTACATGAAATCGGATCAACAGTTTCAGAGTAATAAAATTTCTAAAAAATTTTTATTTTCATTATTTACATTTTTAAGGATTTAATCCACCGATTTCGTTTTGATCTTGAATTTCGTAATTTAAAATTACATACTTTGAATGGGCGTGAAAATATATGCACGTTACAATTCAAATTATTCTTCCTTTTTTTATAAACTTAAATCAAAAGAAATTTAAAAAAAGTTTAAAAAATGTTTTTGCCTGGAATTATCATTGGATAAACGAGTTATAGTAGCTTTAAAAAATAGTACCGGAGAGTTAGCGAAAGATAGAAAAAGTGAAATAAACATTATTGAGCTCAAACTTTTGATCATTCTTCTGAGTGAGCAATTGGAACCATTTTACTTGATGAAAAACTTCATGAACTTAAAATATATACGAATTTGAGACTTTTTTCTGGAGACTTTTCTCTTGAGTATAGTTGGTCGCGATTATAATACAGTGAGAAAGTCAAAAATTAAACTTTTTTTTACGTTAAAAAATGTGTTAAACTGGAATTAAAAGCGACTGCTGAGCGCATGATAGTTTCGAATTCTATTCCCGAAATTATACATATAATTACGAATAAGTAATTCGGAAACATTTCTAAATTTGAAACTTATATTTTGAAACTCATCATGTCCAGTGTGTTTGAATACGAACACGTCACCAAATTTTTATTATCCCATCCCTCTGATTACTCTCCACCACCGCCGCTCAACTGAGAATGACTGCTTTGTAATTGGTTAGAAAGAGTTCCATCGTACTTAGCCGTCCAATTCAAGCTATCTTGCTGGTTGTCATGTGGCGAAAGTTCGAATCGGAATGCGAATCAATCTTAATCTTAATAAACTGTTAATTCGATTGAATCAATTTCGAACGAAAGTCGAAACGTTGCAAATGCAACAAATCTTGGTACGCATGCCTCGAAGCGGCATATACGATAGTCGTCGATTATGTTGAGTCGATGATGTTTGATTAAATGTTGGTGGATCTGAAATTAGAAAAGATCACAGCGAACTGTGATCACGCAAAAAACGAAAAGAGAGAGGGGGCGTGGCCTCATGGATGCTGGCTGATTATTGGCCGTTCTTGTAAGTGTGAGTAGAACTGTTCTGTGCTTGATCTGGAACTCAGAATTTTAAAAGTCCAAGTAAATAGATCGAAAACTTCTTTGCTTTGAATAAGTTTTTCCAGTTCGATGAGGAGGAGTCTAGCAATCGAAATCGAAACACCACCTACGCATACACAATTTTTCATTATTTAAAATTAGAATCATCCTAGTAGTATTACTGAAATTATAACAATAATTAAATATTATTTTAATTATTGATTTTAATTAATTTTAATTAATAGATAAATTTTAATTTAATTAAATTGTTTTTGTAATAAGACTGGCAGGTAAAAAATTTAATTTCTTGAAATTTTAATTTCTAGTTTATTTATTATTTTTTTTAAGAAATAAATATATTTCACTTTCATAGCATTTACTATCTTTCAATTTAATTTATACTTTCTACCCTATTTAACAGACATCCCTGGAATTTATAAGTTAAAAAATTTTTTTTGAAGAGCAAATGGCACGTTAAAGTCTATTGATAAAAAAAATAAAAAACACTATGAAAATGTCACTTTTTACGTAAAATATTCCTAAAACATTTTGTGGATACTTTTCTAGTGCCATGCTAATTATTTTCCTTTTTTTCTAAAGTCGGACACTGATGATTACTACAAAGAAGCACGATTGTTTCTTAGTCGAAAAAATTGTGAACATCAGCGCTGCGCCATAGTACTTTGAGCGATGAAAAGTAACGCCTACTTTTTAATAAGATTTGCAAACGGGTAATTTTACATAAATGGCATACAGAGAACTTCATTCTGAGCTTATCAAAACTTCTAACAATTTGGTAATAAATATTTTTCAGACTTAAATATACATTTATAAAAAAATCATACACAAAACCGCATAAGCCTTACGTCTGAATAATCGGTGTTAAAAATTGTGCACATTATCACGAAAAAGAGTAGTTTATAAAATAACATAGCAGGATTCCAAGACGCAATTTATTTTTCTTTTTAAGTTGAGCTTTAGTTGCATTTTAAATAAAAATCAGAAGATTGTTAAAAGATCACAAATCCGTCGGTCTAGTGTTGTTCTAGAATAACAGACATTAAATAAACTGTAACTCATTAAATTTAAAGGACGACTATGAAATAGGAAACAAAGTTAAAACATTATTAAAATATAGTACATGTTACAATATCTTAAAGTAATAAATTTAAAAAAAAGACGTGAAATAAGCAAATATAAAAACTTTGCTGTTTAATATTTACCAGTATTATTCTAAAATCAAAATTTTATTCATTAAATCTCTTAACATTTTACTAAGTATATAACAATATCCTAATTGTAGGTAAAGAAACGCCTCCCCTCACGGTACGGTGGTGTTTCGAGGTAAAAAAGTTAGAAGAGAAGCTGAAGGCTTTTGATTATTTTAGGTCCTTTTTTTCGAAAGCTCCTCCATAATTTGAAGAGATACCTAAAAGATTAAGCTATTTTATTATCACGTTTACATTAAGTTGCATACGTGTATGTCTGTTCGGGTGGAATTTTGTAATCGATTTTAAACTAACTTCCCGACTAGCAACAGACTTCAAATTTGGCACATAGTTCAGAATTGGATGACAATGTATGAAAATGAAGAGAAGAAAGACAAAGTTAATTTAAATTAAAGAAAAATTAATATTTTCGCGATTGTCTTTTGTTGTCGGTTCGATTATTTCAAATTAGTGTCACATGTCAGTTGAAAAGTTTTGTGTACAGTGAGTGAAAAAATTGAGATTTAGGAAGTGAGTACAAAAAAAAAATCAAAATAATATTTTTAAAAACCACGTTTTTGTAGTGGAGAATAATAATTAAAAAACAAAAATATGAAAAACGTGGGGCGCATGAAATACGTAACAGTACGTATATACATTTTCTTACTCACACACATCCACATTCAGATACAATTACAGAGTTACACATATTCTCATGAACATACATACTGTTACTGTTACGTATTTCATGCGTCCCACGTTTTTAAAATTTTTATTTTTTAATTATTATTCTCCACTACAAAAACGTGGTTTTAAAATTTTTTTTAAAATTTTTTTTTATACAGTTAATAAAATGGTAGAGAATTAGAAACTTAACCTTTCAGAATTTTTGGTAATTTTGCCAACGTTTTAAAAGCCTCACGCCGATAGACCAAGAAGTACTTCATATGAACTTTAGAATAATCTGTATGTTGTTGTGTGAAAAATAACTTTAAATCAAATTTACAAAACAAAGAATAATACATTGAAGCATGAACTTAGCTACAACTAAAAGCAATTTTCTCAAAAATTGTAAGAAGTTGGCAGCTCTGCAATTACATATTAGACGCCATAACTTAGATAATAAATATCCACTGACTGATGCTGCTTTCGGTGGCAAGTTAATTTAAAGAACTTATTTAGATGCATTTATAGTTATGATATTACATGTAGGAATTACCTGTTAAATGTATACACATTGAGTTATGTCTTGCGAATATTAACCGATACAACGCTACGGACTGTCTGGTCGCATAATCTAGCGTAGAGGTGCCCAGATAGGACTTTTCTCCACGCGGTAACCTCACCAAAAAAGTTACAAACGGTCCAGTAATAACCTGGAATTAAGAATTGGCAGTGTTCAAAAATTAAGCTGACCAAGTTACAAAAACTTATCGCTTTACTTCTCCAACTAATTAAAAAATGATTTCAGTTAGCGAATCACAACCTTTGATTGCTAGGTTTCTTTAAATATTAAATCGAAATGTGAAACCATGATTTTTAATATTCTTTTATTGAATTGATTTTAGAAACTCTTCCGCCAGATTTGTAGTTTTCCTGCCACGTTGGTAAAACTATAGTTTCTTCCTTAGAAGAGGAATCACTTTTGGTCCCTTTTCTAAATAAGGGTGCGGCTTCGGTTCAATAGCGAGCCAATTATCAGTGAAACCTTGAGAACCAATAGTTCAGGAGATGAATCACGCCCCTCCCAGTGAGGCGACCCCGAAAACCGGTTGATTCGAATGGCCGGTTGATTCGATGGCCGGTTGATTCGATGGCCGGTTGATTCGAATTTTGTTTCCGGCTTTCATTGACCAGGGTGCTGACTTAAAATAGCTCCAGTTGTAGATTAGATGGAATCATGGGCAGGTATCTTCTTGCCATCAGCAACCATGAAAGGTTTTCGGGGTTTTCCAACTCCATAAAACGTGTATGGGCCAGTTTCATCATGAAAGTCAACCTCGAAAATTAGGTCCCAGCGCTTTACTCAAGAGTTCCCTTGACTTCCGGGTTGGCTTCAAAATTAAAAAACTGCTAGGAACTATGATCACAAATTCAGTTATGGGTCGGTGGATATGATATTAAAAGAAGAGTTGGGGGAATCTACAAGTGAAGAATTAAATTCTAGGAAAGGAAATTTCTTTAAATTCTTACGCCGCGTTGGTCAATATTATTTTTGTACCCTTTTCTTAAGTTATAGTACGGCTGAAAGTAGGCGTTACTTTTCTTCGTTCATTCCAGTGAACAATCACCGTTCTATGCAGGCTTGCCTGTACCCCGGAAAAGAGAAAAAACAGGTAATAAAACCCTCTTATTTCTAGCTTCTTTTCACTTAGAATGTCACTTCTTTTCGGTAACCGAAACTTATTATTCGTTATTTTCAGACATAAGAAACTACCTTTTTATATATATACATATGAAATGGTTATATTATAAGCTCTTTTTCTTTAGAACCCTGGTTCAAAAAATAGTTAAAAGATCCCTGGCTCAATTTATCATTTTCTTTCAATTGTTCAAAATGAGATTTATGAAAGTTCGATAAAATCGGTGTAAATACTTCTAAAACCGAAAAACATTAATTATTCTCGAATCGCACTGCATTTGAAGAATTCGAGTAAAAAATATAACTTTTTAACCAGCGAAGAAAACATAGTTATATTTTTGTTAATGGGCATACTTTGAAAGTTGATATACTATGACAGATGCACGTACCCATATATGGCAACGTTACTTTTAAAAAGTAACGAGCAAAAGTACAAGTATTTTTAAAAAAAGTAACGAGTAAAAAGTAAAAAGTTCTTATTTTAAAAAGTAACGAGTAACAAGTACAAGTAAAAGTACAAGTACTAAACAAAAAAAGTAACGATTTAAAAGTACATTTCTAGGAAATCGAAAATTCAAAGTAACCTAAAATTTTATTGAATAATATTCTTATGTTCTTTAATGTTTTTGCAAAATTGTTGTTATTTATTTAATTATTTTTAATTTTGAAAGTTATGGATATTAATTTATTTTTAAATTCGGAAGAATATTATAATATAATTTTATAATATAATCGTATAATATAATTTTAAAATCAAATATAATTTTAATATCAAACTTTTTATGGATTTGCACGAAAAAGAAATTTTATCTATTGATTTTAATTTTTAGTTTATTATTTTTATTTATTTAAATTACCATTGATTTAAAATTGTTTTACTCTATAGAAACGCGTTTTAAAAGCACAAACATAAACAAAGCAAACACGGGGTTTCAGATAGCTTTGTGATCTTTGAGCTAGTAAAAAATAATTGAATGTGCAGTATAAGTTGAAACAGAACAGTCTACAGTTTTATTTGTAACAATGGCTAATGCTGAAGTCATGCGAGAAAATCATTTTCCGAACATTTCTGCCTAACGGAATAATTAAAATTTGTAAACGAATTTTAGTATCAGCGGCTAAATTAATACCTTCGAGTTTTCAAGAGTTAAAATAGTAATTATAATAGTTTTCAATAGCACAAATAGTTCTGAAGTTCTTAGAGATTTCACTGGGCGTTGTTTGACAAGGTCGGGCATAAGCATAAGTTTAGTAAAAAATGTACTAGGTAAAAATGTATTTAGTAAAAAATGTATTAAGACAAAAATGTATTATTAGTGAGTTCAAAAAGAAAATTTAAAAGCGTAATAACAAAATCCAACATTTTTTACTTAAAATTTATTAAACAAATACATAAAACTCGAAAATAAATGAAAATAACTAGCTAATTAATATTTTTATTCGTTTTGCAAAATAATTGCATTTCGAAAGCTTTTTTGTTCTTTTTTTTTTTTTTTTTTTTTTTTTTTTTTTTTTTTTTTTTTTTTTTTAAGAAAGCTTACCGATTTGTAGATAAAAGTAACGATTTCATTCGACATTTCCGTTACAAATACTTGTACTTTTTCCCTAAAAAAGTAACGAAAGTACAAGTAAAAGTACTAAATTTAAAACGTAACGAAGTACTAGTAAATGTACGTACTTTTTACTTGTACCGGCGGTACGAGTAACGAAAGTAAAAGTACTGCCATATATGCACGTACCACATAACATGAACGCTCGCCGTTAAAGTAAAACAATTTTGCAACACAACTCTAAATTTATAGATAAATACATTTAAGTCGTATTTTCCCAATTTCTCATCATTTAAACATTGGAAACTTTAAAATCTGAATTTAAAAATAAATATCACATACGTCTTTTAAAACTTCTTTAATTCATTATCAGACTGCCTTTTATTATTAACTTTAAAAGGTTTTTTTAATAAATTCACAATAGCTGCATAAAAATGTCTGAGAAGAAAAATTTAATTATTTATTGATGATAGTTGTTTCTATCTTAAGTTGTTTTATCTTAAGTTTGTTCTTCCTGTATCAGATAAATGCTATTTGCCAATTAAATATTTTTGAAAGTGGAAGCGAAATAAAATTAAATTCTTGGAAAAAAACTAATTGGATTTTTATCAAACAGATTGTTATGTTTATTTCAGCTCTGAGTCATCTATTTGGAAAGATCAAATTCTCCCTCCTCGTTAGTTAAATTTATAGAGATTAATTTATTTTAAATTAATAAAAATAATTTGTTATTTTTTTTGAAAATAACATTTTCCTGATGAGAGATTGTTAAGGAGAACATTGAAACTATTGTGTGATGCATTATTTGTCCCCTTTTCTTTGTTTATAAACTTCAAATAATCTATTTGATTGGTTCTATTTTCATTAGTTCAGTGAGTAACATGATTTTTTTCCCTTTAATCTATCTATCTTACTCGGTATGTTTGGATTGATAGAAGGTGCCACTTATCTTTGTTTAAAAAGTAACAAGGGAATCGATAACAAGTTCCCGAGATCCGTTATTTCGGAACCGTTACTTTAAAATAGTTTTTAATGAAATTGAATCATATTTCAGTACGAACACTATTACGATACACATCTTTAATTTAAAGTGTGTTACTGAAACATAAAATTCGTGTTTTGGTCTTTAAGCGGATCGACGAAAAATCCTTATTTGCTTGTATACTTTAAAAGTGAAATTTTTGAATAATGTTACTTTTATTTTTAATCACTTTTTCAGGATTTGTCAGCACTCAAGTCTCGGCCTTTGGTAAGTTGTTTGTAATAATTACTAAAATAAACCTTTTTTAGATTATTTTACTGAAAATATTTTATTATAATTTTTATATTCTTGCACCCTACGAAATAATTTTTTTTGTGTGGATAATGTGATAAACATATAAGAAGCATAAACTTTGTTGATAAACATCAAAAACAAATTATTTCTGGTACTTTAAATATTATAAAAAACTTAGATAGTAGTTTTTGTTTAAAGATATCAAATAGATTCTCTTTACCTTTAGGTATGTTAACAGAATGGTAATAGGGTGTTTATTATTACTTAAAAAACTTTGTTTTCAATGATAGGAAAAATTTAAATAACGGTAACAATTCAAAAAAAATTTTTTTTAATTTTTTCAATCAATTAAGCATACAAAAAAATTTTTGTAATTACCCCATAGACAGAGCTAATAATAACTATGCAATCTTCTGTAAAAAAATTATGAGTTGAACTTTTAAATACGGAGTTAAAAATAGTAACAATTTTAAGCTTAGTAACTTAAATAATAATATTGTGATTAAAATAATTTTAGCCTTATATAAGAGGCTATAAATTAAAATTAGCAATATACAATTTCCTTACTTAATTATCAGTCCTAAATTTCATAAAATTCTTATGAAATTTGGAACAATCACATGTGGGTTTAATACTTACCTAACTAAACCTGGCACCATTTTCTCTATCTACTTAAATTAATTTATCAACAATATTATTAAAGAATGTTTTTCTTGGATTATCACTAATAATCAACCGATTTTAGAATTTATTAAACATAATTAATTCTATCGCGATTTTTGATTTCTAGGATCTTTTCAATAGCATTCCCCTTTCTAAACTAAAAGATGTCTTTTTGAATTATTACTAAGATTTTAAAAATATCCTTAATTGTGATTTTGATTATTGGAGAATTTTAATTAATTTTTGTATTTATAATAATTATCTTTACAATGGAAAAGATATTTTTCTTCAAATTGATGAAATACCACAATGATCTAATTTTCATTTTTTTTTTAGCTAACTTATTTTTGCACTACTATGAAAAAATTATGCTCTTAATATAAAATTTATTTTCAGATTTACAGATGATTTAATTATCTTTAATTTTCAAGGTTATACAATTTTATTAAATAATATTTACCCCGAGGAGTTATTCTTGCTTCGTAATCATGATGATAATATTACTATGTAATATTAATGATGATAATATTATCATGATAATAATTTACTTTTTTGGATTTGGGTATTATAAAAGAATAAAATATCTGCTCTGTTGATTTATACGACAAAAGAAATGATTTTAATTTTAATATTAATAAGCTAATTACTTGGAATTCTAATGTTTCTAAGAACATCTATTTAAATATCCCTTTTAATCAAATGAATAGAATTAAAAGAATATGTATTAATGTTTATTTATCCAAAAACAAATTAACAAACTCTTTTAAAATTTGATTGAAAACAATGGATACCCAACTAACATAATTAAATTCTATGTAAAATTACTGAGTTAATTGCATGTTATTGTAAATAAATTTAATAAAAAACTCCTTTGTTAATTTATATAAATTTTACCATGTGCAAATCCATGTGGGGAAAATCCATGGTCAAAAATTAAGAGCAAAACTGGCAATTTATGTTTCTTTCTCTCTCTTTTGTTTTTTTTGTTTCTTAAACAAAAGTTAATTTTCCAAAGTCATTAAAATTGTATAATTAAATATCAATTTTATTAATTGTCAACTTCTTTAAATTATCCAGTATATTATTACCTTGCTCACATCCCTTTTCGGCCCCATTCTTGGTAACTTACAAATCAAAAGCGATTCAGTACTGCTATAAGAACGCACTATAAAACAAAATCCCTCTATTTATGCTTTTACCTTCTGTTTTCATATTTTCCAATCTTTCAATCTTATTACGAAAATATTTGAAATCTCCAAGTTCCATTTTCTTCTACTGCACCAAAAAAATTTTCTTAATATTTTTCTCTCGAAAGTGATCAGTTTCACTTCATCTGCTTTGTTAATTGCCCAGCATTCACTGAACTATTGATCTCACTAGTTTCTTGTACAACTATATTTTTGTTTCACAACTTAAGTACTTAGATTTGAGCTGGTTGCTCAATCCATGATAACATCTGTAAGCCATGTTGATTCAATTTTTAATTTTAATTTTTATGTCATTAGTATTATTTATTGTGTAAGGTATCTATGCTTTATTCTCTGTTCTTCTCAAGTATTTGTCTGAAGCTGTGTATTTGATCTGTCGTTGATCTGTTTTTTTGAAATCTACAGTGGTATTTGCCAAACACTCTGTTTGTATAGGTACCAAGTCTTCCTGCCAGGCTGTTTGTCTGTATCTCGTATGATGTGTTCAAGAGAGTTATAGTTCTTACAGTCCAGCCAGCCTTCTTTTTTATTGGATCTATGTAACTATCTTCCCATTTAATGGGCATTTTTTCCTCTGTCCATACACGGATTATAATAGCGTGTATTTCTTTGATGAGTTTAGGCTCCTTTATGTTCAGGAGCTTTGCATTGCTGCCATCTGGTCCTTTCGAACTGTTGTTATTTAAGTTCTTTATCGCTCTTTCAACTTCACCCAAGGAAGGTTGTCTAGTTCCGCTTCTTGTGGGGTCTTTTTTATATCTTCCTCTCTTTCCTCTAAGTATCTTTTCTATCAAGAGTTCTTTTCAAATGTTCTCCTTAGTATTTGAGTATTATTATTAATAAGTTCTTCGTTTTCATCACGACTTGAGTGAGTTCTGGGGGAGAACTCTTTTTTAGCCTTGTTTACTACACTGTAGAACTTTTTTGCTTCCTTTTGCTTCTTATTTCTTTATATATTTCCTCCCAGTACTTTCTTTTGTTTAAATATTATTTTCTCGCGTCTTCTCATTTCTTCTTATTCTTCCTTTGCATTTCTGGCATAATGTTTCGGTATCTTCAGCTGTTGTATGCTCGATTTTTTCTTTCATTAATTATTTCTCATTCCACGTCAAACCAGTCCTTTGATTTCGTTTTTATTATGAGTGGCAGAGTTTTCTTAGTTAATTCTATAATGTTGAAATGGTTTTTAAACATTCTATCATATTCTGCTACTAAGGTTTACTTAAAATTTTGTTTTTATATGTAAATTGGGAGGCCAACTGAACCATTTTCAGCTAACTGCTTCATTCAAAACCATAATATACAGAAGATGATCAAAATCATGGAAACTCTTCCATACTAACTCTATGTAAGCATTTTTTCTTTTAGCAGTAAATGTTTTGGAAGTTTTCACCAGGAAATACTGCTGGCATAATTTGAAAGATCAAGTTTGAGGATTTTAGAAATGGTGTCATTTTTACCCATGTGAACTTTGCTTCGACCAAAATGGAAGTTATGAAGTTAAGAACTGATTTCCTTTTATAATACCACTATAATTTAAAAGGCAATCTAATATATACATTGCAATCCTTATGATATTGTTTCCGAAATTGTCGGTATTAATGCCAGAAAGAGGTTATTTACTTCCTCTTCCTCATTTTGGTCAATCCGAACTTTAAGTGTGTAAAAAAACACCATTTCTGAAAGTTTCAAACATGATCTTTATATAGTTTTTTGATTATTTTGATAAACCCCTGAGTTAAAACATTAACTTTTGCAATCACCAAGGCACTCTAAAATCGCAGCAAGTTAACATCAGTATGTAAGCTTGAAAAATTATTTTAATTTTAGATTTTTCTTTAAAATATTTCGTAAAACTGGTGCAAAAATATTAAAAGTTTAATCCGAAACTATTACTTTTCAAACTGTTCCATTGCAATGCCAAAGCCTATATGTTTTGAAAATTGTTAAGTCAGAAATCGTTGTTAAGTTTGCCGAAACCTCATTCATGTAGGATTCATATCAAGTTATGATTGAAAACTCTCCCATGAAATATTAAATTGGTAATACTTTTTGTTAAATCAAAAGCTGTATAAAAATTGCTTTTTTATAACATTAAATTACGAAATTGCTCAAAACCTTTTATTATACTTTCTAAACTTTATTTCACATTTTTGATCTTCCAAAAAACTTTAGGTTTAAGTTACCTGAACTTTTAAATAGTTTTGAAATTATTATTTTTTTTATGCTAATACTGATAGTTTATACATGTATAAATAATAATTTTAATCTTATTACAGTTTCTTCTTCTCGTGGCGATTGCACTAAAGTCTTTAGTTTAAACGGCTCTATTGAAGATTCATATGGGGGAAGTTATAACTCATATAGTAAATGTTGGAGGATTTCCGTACCTGAAAATCATTTCATTCGTTTAAAGATTCAAAGTTTATCTTTTAATAATGAGGTAAAGTTTTTATTTTTAATTTTCAAAAATTTGTGTTATTGCTTTTATACTGATAAACATATTTTTATTTCCAAAAGTTTGGTGGAACATTTATTTATTTATTTCATTTTCAGAGAATTATTGAACTCGAATATATAAGTAGAACCATCGCAAATTTGGAGAAAAAAAAGTATTTTTACCACCGATTTTTGGACTTTTTTCAGTTTTACAGTCATCCATTGAATGATTACAGGGTTCATATGTACCTGGAAGAAATTAAAAGTTATTATATTTAATAACTTTATAATATTATTTTCTTAGTATTATAATGTTTCTTGCTACCAGAGTAATTTTTTCCTCTAAGTAAATATATTTAGATCCGAAAGTGGCATATTTTGAAATTTTATTTCGATAATAAAAGCTAATGTTAAAAAATTCTCAGCCTTTTTATCAAAAAATTATGCCAGTTGTTAATTATTTTCAAGTGCGTGCGAACCCTGAATTATATTTAAAAAAATTTTCAGGCAATTCTTTACAATCCATATCAATGAAAATAAAGGAAATAAAAATATTTAAAATTCACAAAATAAATTCCATAAATATACTAATATATCTCCATCTGCACGAAATGAATAAGCAAAGAGAAAGAAAAGATAAGATACATTTCAGATTTAATCAACATTAACACTTCTTAAAATCAGAGCTCGAAGCTTTGACTCTCTACCTCAATATAAAATTTAAGTGGTCCTGAAATTATATGCGAGTAACTAAATATGTTTAAAATATTTCGTTAAAAATACTTAATAACATTTAAAAATATCAAAACGTACTTATCAAATCTCTTGAATTATTAAATGTCTTGGTTCTCAATATTAATTTAATCAAACTTTTAAATCATTAAACTTCATTTTAAATATTTCAGAAAAAAAACTTCCTTAGTAGGAGTGCATTAAACATTTTTATAGGTTTAAAGGTACTAAAATTAGTAACTCTAACACAAGTACATTTTTTGTACAAGTACAAGTACCAATTATTATTATTTTTGTTTTGTTTTGTTTTATGATGCTATAAGTAAAGGTCAAATGTTTATCCTGAGTGTTATTTTCAAAAGAAAAACACAAACTTATATGTATGTCAATAGACGATCTTTATAAAATTATACATATATACAAAAAAATAACAAAACAAAAACTATAATTTTGAAAAGAATCTGTACCTTTCTGAACAAAATTAATTTCTGATATAATCTTCGCTCTCGAATTTGGTAAGATCAAGTACTTGCATGAATTCAACAAAAAATGTATTCCCTATGTTATTTATAACGACAGATTACGGTTAAATAATAATTTTTTGTTTTCACGTACTCTTAGAGCTTCAGATATTTTTTTTTTACCTTTTGGTGTTTCTTTCTTTCATCTACATAATATCAAAATGTAAATAAGGAATTCATTTTTTCTCTCTCATTTTACAGAAACAAACGTAATAAATTATTCTGTTTTAACTAAAAAAATGTTTTTGTGTTACTTTAATTAAAAGATTAGTTTTAAATATTCATATAACCAGATACAATAGAGTCGTTTTTAAACTACCGCGAGTGCACCTCAGTTTCAAGTAATTCTTTCCATTTGAAAGGATGGCAATTTCTTGAAATACTTAATTCACAAAATTTTGTATTTCATCTAATTTTTTAGATTTTATTAAATAGATTTACTATGACTGCAGATTTTATATTGAAAAAATTTCTATAAGGAACAGAAGTTCAGTTTCTTATGTCAAAGTCGGAAGCATTTCATTTTTGATGTTTATGATACTTCCCAGAAAAATCTCTGTATATATATATATATATGCTCTAT
>NC_092213.1:77015834-77055103 GCF_043381705.1 Parasteatoda tepidariorum | reverse complement strand
TATTTATATATATATATATATATAACGTCGTTGCCATTTGGAAGTATTAAAAAAGGTCTTAGGCCGGGAGGGAGGGTACAAAATTTTTTTATTAATTATTAGACTGAGCTGTCATGGAAAGTGTGTACGAAGAGTAGTGCTTCTTCATTATATGCTAGAGAAAATCAGTAAATGTCTCTGTTTAGGGAAAAGAGGGAAATCTTAGAAATTGTAATTGGTTTAACAAATCGGTCGAGCATTTCCCTCAGAGAGCAAAGGGAAAAATATCCTGTTTTTAATTAAATGCATACTTGGGCCAAAAACGGATAAAAGAGCAGGATGTGACTTTTAAAAGAGTAAGACAGCATTTCGACTGGAATAATGAAATAGTAATAAATTAGGAGTTGCTTTATAACGAAGAAACTAACATAAAAAGATTTATAGAAGCTTTTTATGTTACATATATATATATATATATATATATATATATATACGCCCTAGTACTTATTTTATTTATATGACGGCGCATTTTGTATCCTTGTACTATGAGGCGTGTTCTTTCGCTGGTAGAGTTTTCTTTAATATAATTAGTATAAAATATATGAAGCTGGGATGCAAAACAGGATTTGGGCAGAAAGAACGAGCGAAGATAGCTTAGCAATCAGAAATGAATTTTGTAAACAATACTAGTGGTTAGCATGCGATAGTAAGAAACAGGCAGAACCCATAATTTTATCAAAAAAAAGTTTTTAGCGACTAAATGCACTAAATATTGTATTTTGTTTGAAGCCATGAAATTACTAAAATTAATACTATTAAAAATTTTACAGGATTGTCGCAATACATACTTAGAAATTAACACCGATGAAGAATATAAATTTTGCAGAAGACAGGATTTATTCAGAACTATTACAGCTCTTTCAGATGTTCAAATACATTTCAATGCTTATTTTTCATCGAGGTTTAAATTAAACTATGAAATTAGTAAGTAACCTATTTTTGTTATAAAGTTATTACTTTATAAGTCTCGAAAAGTTGAAATTCTCCTAAAGTGTTTACTATTCGAAATAATGAAATAATCGTTTTTCTCGGAGGGAAAAGCGAGCAGTCCTATGCTTATTTTATTGCAGTTAAAAACAAAAAACTTGGAAGTGGTTGATATCCAGCCAAGCCATCTTATCTACAACTTCAGTCTTTTTTAACCTAAAAGACATTACGCCAGGCGCCCACGGGCACCATCTCAGATGAAGGAGTGGAGTGTCCGCACCGTAATCACCCTGAGTCTAAAAAAATGGTTGATATTTCTGTCTTCCCGGGGGAAAAAAAACTATAATGAAATAGTTTGTTCATTTCGAGTTCGTTCATTTTCTTTCATCATATGTATGAAAAGTTTCATCCTTGTGTAATTTTAATCACTGAAGAGGCTTATTTATCTATCGAAATAAGGATTCGATATCGGATTGTGATGTTAGAAGCGAAAATAAGACTCTAGGAGAATTGGCTAAAGCCAGATTGATAACAGACGACGATGATATACATCGCAATTTAAAAATTGATTACCTCCACTATGGTGTAGCAAAATTAAGTTCTACTTTCTTTAACAAGGCCCAACAACTTAGAGAAGCCAAGTTATATTGTTTCCTATCTGACTGAATCAGCTATGATATTTCTTATCTGACATGTTATCAGAATACGATTCACAGCTATCCATTTCTATTGTGGTGCATTTTTCTTCAATCTAAAAATATGTATTACTTCACTTATGTTTATGATGGCGAAATGCCATTGTTTTACTCCAATTATGGTATGACTGCCCCAACGTTTACCACTACAGTTTTAGTGGTTAAAAAAAACCAATTAGAATATTGTTAGAATCTTTTTAATATTTAAAAAATTTACCAATCTGGCTTTTTTCATTATTTACCAAATACGATTCACCACAAAATTTTTTAGAAAAGTTTTTCCTTAACTGTTTTTCGCTCTTTTCAAGAACACTTCTAAACTTTTAACGAATTTTATTGTTACATTTGTTTTCAATTTTGTTTTTATTGCTACACTTGTTTATTGTTACTGTTATTTTATTGTTACTACATAAAGCAAAATAATTAGTTATATATAGCTTAAAGAACTGCCAATTCTTCCGGTTTTTCCGGAAGATTTTATTTTCATATGAAAAATGCTAGCGAAACTCATGTTATTCCAATAAACTTTTTGAATTATTATAATAATTATAAATGAGTTCGACCACCGCTACATAAAAACAATTACAACAAATATATAATAGCATAATTACTATAACGACAGTAAACTTTCTACCTGGTCAAAATAAAAATATAATTTTGAGTAAGATTGTCTTTCGGTAATTGTTTTACAACCACTTAGAAAATCCAAAAATCCATTTTCGGAAAGAGTGAAAGTTGGCAGGTTTATATATATACACACACGCACGCACGCACGCACGCACGCACGCACACACGCACGCACACACGCACATATATATATATCGATCGAGAAGCTAGAAGCTTATTGCTATATTTTCAGGCACAGGGTGTTCAAGAACACTCTTTTTCGTTCTTAATTAATTTAATTCGCATGATAAATAACATGTCATAGAGAATGTATAGTAAAGTATGTATCCGGAAGTAAAAGTATGGAAAATAATATGTGGTAAACAACACTAGAGTTCGAAAATAATTCTGCAAGTATTTCTTAAGAAATTTGAAAAAGAATAAAAACTCTTCAGTGTCTCTTCCACTATTGTAGGTTGGTGTATATAGTTACTGTAATTTTCTTTTAATACTAAAAGATACCCTGTTTGCTGCAATAGTATGTAATACACATTTCATTGTTGTATGTTCAGTTTTATGTGCTGTCCTTTTATATCTTCGAGAAAATGTGTTATTAATAACCTGTATGGTTATTATTATGGACCATAGATTCCGGGTAACCAAATTATATTTTTGTTGTTTTTTTCTTCTTGCAAATAATAATTATTATAATGAAAAAATATGCTTAAAATAAAACTGGGATGCATTTGATTTAAGCAAACTCGACTTCTCTAAATTTTAAGAACGATCCCCCCTTTCTTATTGCATGTTTGAATTCTCCAGAAAAACATTCTCTAATTTTCCTTGAAGGTTTTTCTCCTTTTGGTTCCCAAATGTCACTGTAATAGCAAAATAGAATTTAGACACAAATTATTTAAAATATATGCGTCTTGAGAAATGCACGAGAGATAAAAAATAATAATAATAATAATAATAGGCCTGTTTGATATTCTGATAAATCTATATAATGACCCCAAACTCGACCTCCACCTCCCCAAAGTTAGCACAGACTCTCGCTAGTCTCCCAAGCTTCAAGGGTGAAGTAGGATCGAACTTGGTGCTATTGAATGAATGCCTCTGCTGAAACTATTGTATGCAACTAATCTGTGAAACTATTACGTGAAACTAATCTTTGAGACTATTATGTGAAACTAATCTGTGCAACTATTATGTGTGACTAATCTATGAAACTATTGTGTGCAACTAAATTATGAAACTATTGTGTGCAACTAATCTGTGAAACTATTGTGTGTTACTAATCTTTGAAACTATTGTGTGAAACTAATCTGTGAAACTATTGTGTGAAACTAATCTTTGAAACTATTGTGTGAAACTAATCTTTGAGACTATTATGCGAAACTAATCTGTGCAACTATTATGTGTAACTAATCTATGAAACTATTGTGTGAAACTAATCCATGAAACTATTGTTTGTAACTAATCTGTGAAACTATTGTGTGTAACTAGTGTGAATTTTTAATGTTTGATTTTTTACTTTTTTCTCGAAATATATGACTGTGCCATACTTTTCAGACTCCTTATCATCTAGCTACAAAATTGAACTAGGTATGTCAAAATTATGTTAAAGCTTTATACAAATATCCCTTTAAGAAACCAGAACCTCAAAGTCATCAGAAATGTTTAGACTTTTCGGAAATCTTTTAAATAACTTCTCATTGAAAAATTGTAATTAAAAACAAATCTCCTCAGTGATTTACACTCAACAGCTTATTTGCTCTTATCTACAATTTTTTCTCTCTTTATGAAAACGGGAGAGAGAGAGAAAACGGGACACTTGAGAAAACGGGAAATTTTTTGTATGAAATTGTGTAAACATATGGTCTAATTAAAAGCCTCAGTTGCTTAATATTTAAATTTGTATGCAGTGACTGTCTTTTATTTTGTTACAGAAGACGTTGAATGTTCTCGTTCTGACAGTTTCCATTGCACACCATATTCCTGCATTCCGAAGTCTCGTGTTTGCGATGAGGTTATGGATTGTTTAAATGGAGCAGATGAAATTGGCTGCGGTAATCGGAAATATTTATTTAATTTTTAATACAATATTTGAAATAATTTTCTGCCATTAAACTGTCAGGTGATAAAATAAATGTATTCAAAACCTTAATGGGGGATTTACTTATCACAAAACCATATTGAAATATTTTATGCATTCGTTGAGAACTCCATTAATATTATAATTTTTTATAACATTTTCTGTTAAAATTAGACTAGCACTGTCAGGAACACTTCAATATCTGTATTTTATGCTGTTTGAAGAGTTTCACAATGAGATATTTCACAATGAGATATCAACAAGCAACATCACTACTAAGTCAGCCAATCAAGTTCGATACACGCGCATGACGTCACTTTCTGATATCCAATTAAATCTGATCCAAAATTTTATTCAGCGTGATAATAAAACCAAATCTTAAAAGTTCTAATATTAGCAAGCCATGCACAATCGCTTTATTAGACACAACCATGTGATAAGTATCCAACTATCCTAAAGAGTCCTCTTTATTTATTCCTCCACTTGGAGCAAAGTTTCTCTTCATAAAGCTTGTATTCCACGTCAAAATCACATTCACTCTCTCAAGCTCTGTTTAGTTTTTATTTATTTATTTTTACAATAAGAAACGAGGTAACGACAGTTTCAAACACCATTTTTTAAAATGTATTTCAAGTAATTAAATGAGCCTTAAAATTGCAATTTCAACTGCAAAATTTATTATCTTTTATTTTACTTTATTTTCCAGAAGTTTTCTGCACATTTCTTGTGAAAACTCTTTATGATACAGACAATCGCATTAAAAAAATTAATTTAGGGTAAAAAAATGTATACAAGACAGGATAACAACATCGAAACCTATTTGATTGTCAGTGGTTGCTTAAAAATGCTTCTAAATGTCACCTACAAATTTTCTCAGTTTCCTACGGAATAAAACAATATTTGATGTTTTCATTTTCACTTTTATGACATATGGTTTGTCATATTTTGAGAACTCTCTTTTTTCATTCAATCTTGAATATTAATTTGCGAACTTTATTGTGAATATTTCATTGTTTACAGGGATTATAATGAATCAGGGGACCTATGTAAGTCGACGCATAAATTAAAATACGCAGAATTAAAAATTAAGCATATTAATAGAAATTCAAAGCAAAAACTATCATTTTGATAGCGTAATAGCATTTTTAACTTGGCATATGATATTATTGATACAGAAAATAATTAAGGTAGATATAATTGAGATTAAAAATAAACTAAGTTACAAAAGTTTAAAAAAAACTCATGCTTTTTATTCACATCTTGATGTACACGAATGTATAAAATTCTTTCCTTACAGCTAGGCATGTAAATAAAATATTATGTAAGAGAAGGAATTTCTTCATATAGCCTCCCTTAGAGTTTTCTAATACAAGCCATCATATATTAATGCATTTAAACAAATAAATGAATAATTTTGTTTTAAAAAAAAGGTGGGAAAAAACGACGTTTAACAGATAATTTATGGTTTTCTCGATGCATTAAGGAGCTATTTTAACATTGCATGGAGTAAGAATGAACTGTAACTATACTGAAATGACGTATCAATAAGGCAGGAAAAAAAACGTATAAATGAGAAAAGTGTAAACGGTATTTTGCAATATATACCGTCTTGCATAAAGTAAGGATAATGATTACAGAGAACACTGTTTCTGTTTGTTCTAATAAATTTTCTTTCCATTTTTAGCGACTGGAATCAATAGTGTGGAGGGTATAGCAGAAGCTCGTAAAAAAGCCATTGTTTGGCTGAGAAACAGGAAATCTCCCTTGAAGGGTTGGCGAGAAAACACAGTGAGAGCTATAACAGCCCTATACCTGGCCGAAAAGTCCACATTTAACAGTCGGGAACTTCAGGAGGAATTAATGGCAAAGCAAATAGAACTCGAAACTGCAGTGTCGTTGTTAAAGTAATATGTATTTCAATGTTATTATAATATTATTGTATGCATATATATTTATGGGGCACTATAAGGTCAGTTCGTGCACAAAATATATATGATAATTTTCTAAAATTATTAATTATCAAATACCTTAAATTATCCAGTATAATATTACCTTGCGCACATCCATTTTCAGGCCCATCCTTGGTAACTTACAAATCAAACGCAGAACTGCAGTAAGAACGCACTTTAATACA
Source organism: Parasteatoda tepidariorum (assembly GCF_043381705.1). Taxonomy (NCBI): domain Eukaryota; kingdom Metazoa; phylum Arthropoda; class Arachnida; order Araneae; family Theridiidae; genus Parasteatoda; species Parasteatoda tepidariorum. The sequence continues at coordinate 77,048,607 of NC_092213.1, read as the reverse complement.
AAATCCTTCTATTTACGCTTTTACTTCTATTTGCGCTTTTGGTTTCATGTTTTGCAATCTGGCTATCTTGTTGCAAAAATATTTTAAATCATTCTTGAAAAATTTCCCGTTCACGTAAGTTCATTTGAATTCGCTACTCGCTTTATGGATTTCATTTCATGTTTCATTCTGTTTTTTCTTTACATTTAATTTTCTGTTTTCACGTGGTATTTTTACTTATTGTGTTCCTTTTTATTTGTTGTAATTTTTTTGTAAAAAATGTTTTGAGTGCTCCTCACACTATTGTATTGATATATTTTGCTTTGGCTGTTGAACAATATTAGAAAACACTCCTTTTTGCGGATATAATCGTGTGAGCTGATGAGAAGATTATATCTTTTATTTTCCGGATTATTTTTTTCTTATTTTTCTTCGTATTTTTTTCCGGTTTCTTGTTATTTTTATTATTATTTTTCTTTCTTCCCCTTTTTTCATTGTTCTGTAATTTTTCCATGTTTTCTCTACATTTTGACTTTTTTCCATGTTTTCTCTACATTTGAAGGATAACGAAGCTGGTCGCCAAAGGTGGCTAATTATAATTATTATTATTACCAGACATTTAACAGATTTGTTTTTTCGTTAATGTCCTTCAAGGAGAAAACGTCTTAAAAAAAACAGCAATTTTTTTACATTGCGCTTTTCCGCTAATGAGCTTAAGTCTCTAAATATATATATTTTTAAACAATAAGTTTTGCTTAACAAATTAACGATCTCTAGATGTCAAGCAATTGTCATAAGGTTAGGGTAGTCTAGTGCCATCCATTAAATGTTCTACCAGGACAGCTTATCCTTGTATCTAACCTATGAAGTTCCTCTTCCCAATCACTCAAACATCTAATTTAACTGATTTTTGTCCTTTTATCCGACTAGTGAAAAGCTTTGCTAGAAAAATCTTCTTTGCTGGATTTTTTTCATCGTTTATGGCAAAATGAAAGACTTAATTCGTTTTTGTTTTTAAATTTTAATACTTTAAATAACATTAAACTCTTAAAAAATTCTATAAATTTCTGAATTAAAATGTTTTTACCATGGGCTTTTTATAACGCTGGTAAGAATGTCTCGGAAAATCCATAGATTGAAGTCGATAAATTTGATAAAGTAGTTTGAACGAAAAACGGTTCGATTTATCATCTTAATAAATTTGCAGCATATTCGATTCGTTTAATGGATCAAAGTGGCGATAATTATCCCTCAAACTTTAGCCATTTTTTACAGTGCATCGCTAATATTGGATGTTAAGATACACGCATGTTACAGAAGCGAGTACTTTAAAATCTTAGATATACAGTACTTAAATTGGCCATAACTTAATGTACTGTATTACATTTCTGATCAGAGGTACAGTTTCTAACCAGTTGCTGAGCATGCACATCAACGCTCTTCTGTTGACATGCCAGGATCCTCGACACTTTTATGGAAGGGATTTGGTCAAACTGCTCAAGGACCAGGTNCCTCTAATTTTTTATCAAACAATTGTTATTATGACAATTTTATATTTTCCACGATAACTACAGATTTCTGCTTACTTTATGTAAATTTATGCTTATTTATAAATGTGTTACAACACAAATTTTTTTTATTTTAACACAAAAAATGATGGCAACTATACACTAAAATATATTTTTACAGCGTACTTATGGCGGTTTGTGTGATTTAATAGCTGTCGGACAGATTTCGAATAATTATTAAATCTCAATACATAAAGAACTTTTACAATACCGCGGACATCTTTTACACTTATGTTAAATTGAAATAAAAGCCTTGGGCTAAAACTAGAAGAAAATTGGTTAATATATTGTCTTAAAGCAATTAAGGTGCGAGGGTTATAGGGGGAGGGTGTTGTAGAATTAGAATATTTATGTATTTTAGCAATTAGAAGATACCAGAAACTTTTCATAAAAATAACTTTATTTATTTTCTTCATAAACAATTAAAATTCTAAAAGCGTTAACAAAGTAAAGTCAACCATCTAAGTAAGTAGTAGCGTCATCAATACGTCCGGACTTGGCTGGTTAGATCAGGCACACATCTCCAGGTGAGGACTGAAGTCGAAGTGGAATGCTGACCAACGGCGAGCTGCTTTTTATACTCGTTGAGTGTAGGCGCGCGCCGTTCGGGAAAGCTGATTTGCATTTGGCTGATCGGATTCTTCCAGCCGCGTTGCATTTTAATGTTGCATTACTTCTGTGATGACGTTCTGTGTGATGAAACCACGATATAATTGTGTTGTGCATTCGGCTTGGTTTTCATTAAAATTCAAAAGTTGTACAAAACAATTTGGAAAGGTGACGAAGCTGGACGCCAGATGTGGCTTATTATCGTTCGAAAATGGTTCGATTTAACATCTTAATTAATTTGCAGCATATTCGATTTGCTTAATGGATCAAAGTAGCGATAATTATCCCTCAAACTGTAGCCATTTTTTACAGTGCATCACTAATATTGGATTTTAACACGCTAGTTACAGAAGCGAGTACTTTAAAATCTTAGCCATACAGGTTCAAATTTCTTGCATGTAAATTGCCGTAACTTAATGTACTCTATTATATTTTTAATCAGAGGTACAGTTTCTAACCAGTTGCTGAGCATGCACATCAACGCTCTTCTGTTGACATGCCAAGATCCTCGACACTTTTATGGAAGGGATTTGGTCAAACTGCTCAAGGACCAGGTGAAAGAGTCCGGAAACTTTACTCACCCTTCTGCTTACTTGGCTCTCTGCAATGCGAAGGAAGAATGGCCACACAGGTCGACATCAGACATTGTTTCAATATTGAGCAGTGATTCTGAATACAGTTTTATTGGAGGTAAATTTATTGGTGGATTATCAATTGCAAATCATAATTTCAAAATCAAGACAATTATTTGAAAACCTCCATAACATTTATTGTTTGACTGTTGACTAATCTGATAAAACAAGTTTTCATTACAAGCAAACACTTTTTTCTCGCTTTTTATTAAATTTCAGTTTTGGATCAAGCGCATTTGATGTCCAGCATTCCTTATTGAGCAATTTTTGATTTGTACTGACTTATGAGGTCTTTTTTAAAACTCCAGACGCATCTGAGTACAGATAAATGTGCGTCTTTTTCCCGTTACTTATTATTACCAAAAATTATTATACTGAAAACATTTTAAAATTTATATTCCCATTTTATTCCGTTAATAGGTCCCTAAACTTATTATATCTTTTCCTAACTTGAATTATATGCCCAAACTGATGTAATCCTTGCACGTGCCTAAACTGATGAGATCCTTTTGTAATGTGCATTATATGCCGTGAATACCTTAACTGATGAGATCCTATCCTAACATGCATTATATGCTGTGAATACCTTAACTGATGAGATTCTATCCTAACGTGCATTATATGCCGTTAATAGGTACCTTAACTGATGAGATCCCTTTCAAACGTGCATTATATGCCGCTAATAGATACTTAAACTGATTAGGTCCTTTCCTAATGTGCACACAACTCGATGACATTATGCTAAATGAGATTCAAACTTTGTCATATCCTAATACATCTCACAATTTTATTACACTTTTCTGATAACCATTGTAAGAAATCTAGAAATCTCGTAAAATTTTAAATGTGAATCATAAAAGTGAGTATTTTATTATCAGCCAAAAACTATAAAATCTAAAAAAAATTTGCTTTTTTATAATACCTTGAACACAAATAACTCTTTCAAATACGTATGATTGGTTACAATAACTTAATTGCAGTTTATTTGATTATTGGATTTTTTACGCTTGTGTAAATTATGTTATTGAACCTGTTCCGACCGGGACTGAATTTTAACTTTGTATTCGAAAGTGCCTCTCAAGCACCTACCGCTATGAATGTTTAAATTTGTACAACTTAATCTTTAGTAACCACTTTATTCAGTTGTTCCGTTATACCTAACTAGACTTCTACGCATAACTTGTATACGATCATTTATCGTATGTGCGAGTCCAGCCGGGAATTGCTTGAATAATAAACAAGTCAAGAAATTAGACACAATATAATTTAAACTCCGAAGAAGGATTACGTGAGCATCACCATATATACTTCTAAAGAAAGACATAATTATAAACACTATATATGAATAGCCAAACAAATTGAGTGTTAGCTTATTCAGGAGGCCTAGCAAAAGCACTACTGCAGATTCTCATATAATTTCAAACAAGGAACTCATTCACTATGTTAGAAGTCACAATCCAGTTATAAATTTCCTTCTCTTAGACAGTATTGCATCAGATAAATTTAACAGATATACCCTATATTCTTGCCCGGATATTTCCAAAGAGGGGAATGAACCAAGGGTGATCAGTGGTAAGGAGTATTTCACCAACTAATTTTTTAACTTAATTGCGCCCTACAGCTGTTTATATTTCTAAATTATATATCTTACTTCATTATACTCGTACTATTTTTTAATTATTAAATCATGACTAAAGGCCTGGTTTCTTAGGACAGGTTGACGTTACAACCCCTGATTGGACAATTTGTGAGTTAGACATCATACGCCATCGAACGCTCAGCTTGAACGACGATTGACGTCCGAATCAACTGCAGTTGGATTACAACGTAACGTTAACGGCAGAAACAATGGCGGGCAGCAGCCAACAGAGCATTGAAATCAGCCAAGATTTTGATTTTAACATTAAACATAGCTTCTTCCTCTTCTTCTTTATTTAACTAAGTTAAGTTATAATGTGTTTTTTCTTGGACAAAGCCATTATTTGTTATTTGTTCTCTAACGCACTGGTCGACAGTAACAAAATCAATACAAATTCAAAATAAATATTTGTTTACGTTATTAACGCATGCGCAATGCGAGGTAATGCCTACGTTGGACCGACTGCTCACACTGAGCTAACAAAACAGTATTTTGTTGGCATCAGCGGTACGTCAACTTTCCGCTGACCCCCAGACAAGACGCTTGTCTTAAGAAACCAGGCCTTTAGTCAATTATGCTGACAGATACACTAGTCGCCAATTACAATTAATATTTCGCATACCATTAGTCTAAGGTTCCTAAGGGTATGTCTCAAGAGTGAGTGAAGTCTCCGACGGACTTAACATGTTATCGATTCTAACACATATCGAGTCAAGTTATTTAGTAGCCTCCAGGTACTATAAACATCGAGTTTCATCTTTTAAACTCCCAGTTGTAGCTCCCATTTTCTTTTAACCATTTAAAGGAAATCGTGTGCGAAAGGTAATGAAATAAAGGAAGTGAATTTGAAACGTAAGGAAATAAAAAGGGGATAATTAAGTTTCTCATAATATGTATACAATCCAATAAATGCATACTGTTTACTGATTTGAAAAAAAAATCAATTCAGTTATTATTAATAATAACAATTAATTTCCACATAGTTCATCAACTTGTAAATAAAATAGTTGGTGGAATAAAATTGATTAAAAAAAACTTGTTTACTTAATTTTGCAGATTTCCAAGCATTTGCTGTGATGGCTGTTGCATGTTATAATGAAACAAAATTTTTAAATACAAATGCAAGTGCTGATTTGTTGTCTGTGTATCAAAAGACTATCAAAGATTTCAAAGAACATCAACTTCCAGATGGAAGTTTTGGNAATTTGAAAATAGTAAAAATTCATCTACAAAGTTTTCCTCTAAATCGGATGAGTAAATTTTCACCAAATTTTGCGCTTTTAGTTTAATCTCAGATTTTGACAAATTTTTGTGAACAAGAAAACAGAAATTATCGTACAAATCACTGTAAGCTTTACGCCTTTTAGTCATTTCTGAAATTAATACATCTAAAATGGCGTAATACATTTCCATACGAGGAAAATTTTAGCATATATTTTGAAAAGAGGGGAGGAGTGGGGGGAGGAGGGGAGGGCCCATAAACGGCTGTGCCTAGGGCCTACGAAAGGTATAATCCGGCTCTGGAGGTAATGTCTGCGTTGGACCGACTGCTCACACTGGGATAACAAAACAGTATTTTGTTGGCGTCAGCGGTACGTCAACTTTCCGCTGACGCCCAGACAAGGCGCTTGTCTTAAGAAACCAGGCCTTTAGTCAATTATGCTGACAGATACACTAGTCGCCAATTACAATTAATATTTCGCATACCATTAGTCTAAGCTTCCTAAGGGCATGTCTCAAGAGTGAGTGAAGTGTCCGACGGCTTGAACACGTTATCGATTCTAACACATATCGAGTCAAGTTATTTAGTAGCCTGCAGGCAATATAAACATCGAGTTTTGTCTTTTAAACTCCCAGTTGTAGCGCCCATTGTCTTTTAACCATTTAAAGGAAATCGTGTGCAAAAGGTAAGATTATCGAATATTGAATTTAAAACGTAAGGAAATAAAAAGGGCATAAATAAGTTTCTCATAATATGTATACTCAATTCAATTTCTCATAATATGTAAAATCAATTCAGTTATTATTAATAATAACTGAACTTGTAAATAAAATAGTTGGTGGAATAAAATTGATTAAAAAAAACTTGTTTACTTAATTTTGCAGATTTCCAAGCATTTGCTGTGATGGCTGTTGCATGTTATAATGAAACAAAATTTTTAAATACAACTGCAAGTGCTGATTTGTTGTCTGTGTATCAAAAGACCATCAAAGATTTCAAAGAACATCAACTTCCAGATGGAAGTTTTGGTAACGTCCACGCAACAAGTCTAATTACTCAAGTAATATACATTTTTGTATATTTATAATCCTTAATTCATTACTTATTAACACTTTCATAGGTACAATAAGTTTATTTTTATTAAAGAAAAGTTTAAGTTGCAAAATAAATTTTTATTAAGCAAGATTGTAAATAATTCAGTTTCGTTTGCTTAATATCATTAAATTGTAAAATATAATTATTAAGCAAAAAGAAAAATAAATAGTAAAACGAAGAGTGTAATAAACAAACCTCCCACCCCCCACAAAATTTATTGCGAATTTTTTTTGCTTTTTATGTCTTTCTGACACTATCTTTGTGAATTAAATTTTATTTTCTCCTTGTAAAAGAATTATCTTGTAGTGGTGCGTGCATATCAGTGATAATGAGAAATAATGAAATAAATGAATAAAGTATAAAAATAAGAAAAGAAAAGTATAAAAAATATCAAAAACATAAAAAAGAGTTAATAGAAAGTCATTCTGTTTGCAGGGTTTCTAATAGCTCACGAGCCTTCCAATACCCAACTCCCAGGTGCTCAGCATTCATTAGGGCGACCTCTTTCGCATAATACAATTTGAGTAGGGAAAGTACAAGAAAGTCATGCCCGGTTGCCAACCTAGAGGCAACAACTGCGTTCCGTCTTCTGTAATCTGGAATCTTGTTCAGAACCACTCCTTATCACCAATTTGCTCATTTAAATGATTCTCATAGTTCTTATTGACGTTATTTTTAATTATATAGCCGGCCAGGTGGCCGAGTGGTTAGCGTGTTTGACAGCGATGACAATGGCTGCGGATTTCGAATCCCGCTCAGGGTATGGATGTTTCTCTCTGTGTCTTGTCCTCTGTTTTGTGTGATGTGTTAATGTGGTCATCTATGGTAGTGTGTCGTGAGTAATATTGCTCACCTCCGTGACTTAGGTTCACAGAGGCCCACTGGGTAACGTTAAATGGGCAATACTTCCAGGATCTTCCGAGATCAAGAACGTAAGTCCAGTATCTGCCGTTAAAAAAAGAAAATAATTATTCTGTTTAAAGAAGTAAAAAGGTATTTCTCTCTGGACGTACTGCAAGCTCCTTTTTTAGCTGGGAGATCAGCCGTCTCATTTCCATATAAACTACCATATTCTTTTTTCGGCTCCCTAAATTCTCTTTACAGCTTTTAATTCTATTGTGAATCTGAGAAATCTAAAGATCTAACTGCTTGGATTGATGAGATGGAGTCAACTAATACAATAACATTTCCTAAGTCCTCCACCCTTGACAGAAGTTGTTGAGTTATCGTTCTAAGAGATTCAACTTCAACTTCAAGCGGAGTTGTGTTTGGTCTTAAGATTAAATAAAAAGAAAACAAGTGCCGTATATAAAAGGTTAAAAACCAAATCGAACTCAACAGGAATTAGAAAAACTGCTTTTAGGATAAATGTACTCGTAAACTACCAATAAAAATGCTTCTGTTTCAGCTAGAAAAACCACTAATTCACTACTTTTGAAGATGTTTCTAAAAAGTGTTTTACCTATTTTTTTTATCCCTTAATAGAAATGTTTGTTTTTGGCTTCGTATTAAAATCATTCTGATAATATACATTCCACGGAATACACTATACTTTCTAATAATGCGAATAGGTATACATTATGCTAAGCAAAACAACATGAATAATTCTCAAATAGATACACAGACATTGACATTGTGCGTTAGTTTCGTTTCTATAAACAGGAGTATTCCTCAAAGTGAAAATACAAAGTAACACGCGTTTGTCTCTTGACTTTTCTCTCGCCTGTCAATTTGTCTTTTAACAATGAGGAAGTTTTTTTTAACAGAACCGAAACTATAACACTATGTTCATTTTCGTGTATCGGATTATGCTTTATTAGTGTTAAATTTGTTTTTTTTATTTCCGGAATGAATGTTTGCTTTTTTAGAGTCTTTTAGCGAGTGGTCAGGAACACACTAAAGACTGGAAGCTGAACGAGACACTCAAATACTTGATGAAAGAATTGGAAAATTCGAATGCTGACTTTCTCGCCTACTATCTGACTCTCCCGATTTTGAATGGAAAAACTTTAACGGACATTCGGAGTTACAACTGTTCACTAACAACAGTGGATCCAAGAGGTGGGTGTTGAGTGATTCGTAAATTAAGATGGGGGATCTTAGACATCATTTATTTATTACTTACCAACATTTATTTTAAATAGCAAAAAGAGTAACATAAAAGACAATATGGCGTAAATTTAGTACATCTAAAAACCCACAACGCAATTTTTCTCAGTTATAAAAAGTATCTATCATCAATGAAACTTGCTCCTTTGCTTGGAGAGTGTTTATGCACTCCTCGAATTCTTGATTCTCGACAGTGAGTGTTAATCTGTCGGGGTCACAAAGTTTACCAAGTTTCTATAACAAATCAGTACTTCTTGGAGTACTGGATCGGAGATTGATCGTACTCTGGTTCAGGTCAAAATTACGATCTGCGGATAGATATGAAAAAATTTGACTCATTAGTTTTGGATACCTTTTTTATTAATTTAACCCTTTCGCTACCACCGGGACATATATGTCCCGCAGGCAGTTTCAAATAACCCTATGGGCTAAGTATGCTTTGTATTATTATGAATGCATGTCCCACTGGTATTCCTTGATATCACTGACAATTCAGTGTAATTTTCTCCCAATAGATGACAGTACAATCCTTTCCCAATACATTTTTCCCTCCCAAAAATTTATTGCGCGGTATTTTGTCCTGTCTTGCCGCCATTTTGAGCACTGTGTGATGGAAGGAAAGGCATCGAAGCTTATGCTGAATGTGGGCGATCACTTGCCAGTATAAAGTTCCAACTCGCAGAAGATGTGTATGATGTGCCAAAGTGAAAGACTAAAAAAGAACAAAAACTGCATGTACAATGTGCAAAAGTGCACTTTGCAAAGACTGTTTTGCAGTATACCATACATGAGTGTTTATTATATCCTTATTATAGTTTCATTATATCCTTATTGTATCCTCATTATATACATATTATTATATCCTCATTATATCCTTATTATAGCAAAATACGTGTAAATAAGTAAAAGTAACTTAGCTTTTCACTGCATTCTCAATCATTATTTCAGTACCACTGGGACGCATGTGTCCCACGAAAAAATACCAATGGGACATATATGTCCCACTCATCCCTCTCCCTCTGGTAAGTAATTTTTCCCCTTTTTCAGAATTTTATCGATATTTGCATTGTAACTGATGTATTTAAGTACTTATTTGATTTTTTTCTCAGAAAAAAAATTGGCAGTGAAAGGGTTAAATTTCACATGATGTTCAATGTAGTATTATTAATTAAATATTATTCCTAAATTTAAAAGAATTTGTTTTTCTGTTTGTGACAGTTACTTTGTGCATTTAATTATACATTGAAAAAAATTGTTATTGGCTCAAAACAGTGCTTAGTTGACACTATGTTTTACTTTTTTATAAAGATAAAAGGGGAAAAACAAAGCTGAGTCTTATCTTACCTTCCAGCTGTCATAAAAATACACTTTTTCCATCATTTGAGTGAGTGATAATTTAACAGTTTCTTTCTTTCTTTTTTTTTCAAGCAATGAAATTTATCTCAAGATACTCAAGAGTTTTGTGTTCTTAATGCGTAGCCACTAATTTTCTCTGACCTAATTGTTTTTATTTCTTGCTGTTTTTCAGAACAGCTAGAGTTAGAAATGAAGCACCATACGGGATCAAAAATACAAATCCAGTATTCTTTGTTTGTGGGCGACGAGAAAGATATCATTCATACCATCCATTTGAAAGTGCCCTCGACTTTCACAGCTTTCCAAGTGTTGCAGTCCGCAGAAGCAGAAGATCCCAAGTATAAGTGAGTATCGTACAAACTGGACAATCCGTCTCATCATGACTGTTCAGAATTTTTATAACAAGAATAAAACATGTACTTTTAATTCATGCAACATTCAAATAATCGGCAGTAAAATGAAAACCCACTGCAAATTGAATTGAGTTTGTTTTGGCACTGAAATTGTGACATTGAATTTGTTTTACTCAAAACTAAATGAAATAAAGATTTAGTACATTTATCCTTCTGGGAGACGATCGATTCCAACCTTGTAGAAACAGGTAGGTCTCAAGCAGATTCACGACCACACCCAATTTTGTTGTACACTGTCCAAGAGATACCTATTTAAACGAATATCCTCCTTCGGGTCACCTAAAATGTTAAAGTCACGAGATGAAAGATCTGGTTACTACGTTGGCTGTTGAAGTGTTTTGCAGCAAAGTTTCTGAGATTCCTCAGGTTTTTCCGGAAAACAACAGCATTCCCTGTCAAACCAACAGTAGGTTTTATGTCTCAAATGGCTTTTTCCAGACAATGTGCATTCCTCGTTGAATATTTCTGCCACCAGAGCACGCATACCTGGGATATGTAGTTTACATCGCAAACATGCGGCGTGTTCAGCCATCCGTGATTGCTTTAATTACCAATGATGGACGAAAGCAGTTTCCACTGCTCTTGTCTCCGTAAAAAACATGAATTTAGAGAGGAATGAGTTTTATGGCGGATGTTAAGTTCAGCAGCGTGTTCAAAGTCGCTCTTAGCATGCATGTTCAGTCTTTATTTAACTGCATCTCATTTTAAATGTCAGGTGTTTCGTAACATTTGAAGAAGGAACACAAAATGATGAATCCTAACTATAATGTATTCTTATGATGGTAAGGATGAAGAAATGCAGTGTTAAAATCATTTACAGATCATTTGCTTGTGAGAGTTTGAAATGGATTTTTTCTCTGTCATTCCCAATTAAAAGATTGCGCAACTGCTTTAGGATGGCATCAATTTCATAACTACCGAAAAATATGATGTTGGTTAATAGAGATTGCAACTGTACGTTATAATGTGTTCAAATAGCAATTTTATTTCAGTTTTCCCACCAAAGAAATTCCGCTCTCTTTATAAGCTTAGAATCACATAAGTTTTTACGTAAATTGTGTACAACATATTTGCTAGGAATGCATAAACCGTAAAAAGAAGCCAAAAATTTGCTTAAATGTAAAACAAACTGTACGAAATGACTAATATAATAAAACAATATCCTAGCTGTTCCAAAACTATCTTCTTCTAAAATTTCATCTGTTACTTGTTGTTTTTCTTGAGGTATTTTATCGTAATTTTAACGTATTTATGAAAATTGCAAAAGATACAATTCTTCACTAAACTGGTAGAAACAGGTGCAATATCTATGTGGACCTGTATTCACTGATGCATCTGAAATGTAGGTAAAAAAAGCATCCTTATCCGTACCGTAAACCGGGACGAGTCTACCCATTTTTTCAGTTTGTCAACTTTCAAGTGATCAAACTTTCGTATGTATTAAAGAAAAAAGGCTTTTAATAGGTGTTTCGGAATCACTATTTATCCCTCNTGGCAAAAATATTTATTTCGCAAACTTCATGTGCATTTTTTTAACAATAAATATTTCGTAAATTTGATGATATTTCGCACCATTTTTTATGGTATTTCTCTCTTTTGAGTGAATAGTTTGTCCTTTATGAGACATTTTGCTGGGAGAACAGCAGTTTTTAAATTTAAACTATATTTAATTAGCAAGTGTAACAAAAGGTACAATAGCAGATGATAAAGTGAAGTAAGTGACTGGAAATGTGTTTGGTGCGCATTAAGGGTTGTCTCATTTTCAAAAGCGGAGATGTTTCTCTTTTTACTCCCGCGCTGAAATGAACTCTGCGTCCGAGGAGGTGGAGCCAAGTGCCAACTCCTGGTGAACGAACTATAGTTTACACTGCAAACATGCGACGCGTTCAGCCATCTGTGATTGCTTTAATTACCAATGATGGACGAAAACAGTTTCCACTGCACTTGTCTCCGAAAAAAACGTGTAAACATGCAAATTTTCAGAACGCACTTCTCCTAAGTTACAGTATTAATGCGTGACAACAGAATTTAGAGAGGAATGAGTTTCATGGCGGATGCTAAGTTCAGCATCATGTACAGTCTTCATTTTACAGCACCTCTTTTTAAATGTCAGGTGTTTCGTAACATTTGAGGAAGGAACACAAAATGATGAATCCTAACTATAATGTATTCTTATGATGGTAAGGATGAAGAAATGCGGTGTTAAAATCATTTACAGATCATTTGCTTGTAAGAGTTTGAAATGGATTTTTTTCCTCTCATTCCCAATTAAAAGATTGCGCAACCTTTTTAGGACAGCATCAATTTTATAACTACCGAAAAATATGATGTTGGTTAATAGAGATTGCAACTGTACGTTATAATGTGTTCAAATAGCAATTTTATTTCAGTTTTCCCACCAAAGAAATTCCGCTCTCTTTGTAAGCTCAGAATCACATAAGTTTTTACGTAAATTGTGTACAACATATTTGTTAGGAATGCATAAACCGTAAAAAAAGCCGAAAATTTGCTTAAATGTAAAACAAACTGTATGAAAATGACTAATATAATGAAAAAATACCCTATGCAAATAGCTGTTCCAAAACTGTCTTCTAAAATTTCATCTGTTACTTGTTGTTTTACTTGAGTTATTTTCTCGTAATTTTACGGATACGATTCTTCACTAAACTGGTAGAAACAGGTGCAATGTCTATGTGGACCTGTATTCACCGATATGCATCTGAAATGTAGGTAAGAAAAAGATCCTTATCCGTACTTTTATTAAATGATCTGTAAAAAAAGTTTTTTTTTTATTTCTACGTACGAAGCGCATACTCAAAAACTATACAGTGAAGGAAATTTATACTCATACATAAATTGCACATTAAAGAAAAACTTATTATATCTATAGTTGTTATCCGTATTGAATCAATTGGTTTCTACATATCGTATAACTTCCTAATTAAAAATAATTATAATTTTTACTCTAGATTCCAATGGAAAAAAGTCTTTGATAAAATAGATGTGTACAAAGTTGCTCAAATATCGAACGATCCCGAAATCGGAAAATTTTGGCTGTTGTTTCATGGGACAGGAAAAACAGATGTTCTCAATCATTCAACGGATCAAACTACTACAGCGCCATCTTCCTTAGAGTCTGAAATAAGTCCTCCGTTGGTAAAAAAAATTTTATTTGCAATTTAAAATAGTGAAAATTAAATAAAACTAAAATGGGTAGACTCGCCCCTGGATGGGTAGACTCGCCCCGGTTTACGGTACTTTTATTAAATGATCCGCAAAAAAAGTTGTTTTTTTTATTTCTACATACGAAACGCATACTCAAAAACTATACAGTGAAGGAAATTTATACTCATACATAAATTGTACATTAAAGAAAAACTTATTACATCTGTAGTTGTTATCCGCATTGAATCAATTGGTTTCTACATATCGTATAACTTCCTGATTAAAAATAATCATCATTTTTATTCTAGATTCTCATGGAAAAAAGTCTTTGATAAAATAGATGTGTACAAAGTTGCTCAAATATCGAACGATCCCGAAATTGGAAAATTTTGGCTGTTGTTTCATGNTCTCCAGGTCATCATAGGTATGTGTAAAATTTTAATTATATTTTAGGTAAACTAAGAAATATTAAGAGGAAGAAAAAAAACCTTGTAAAATTTTTTTTTCTAATTTTTCAATTTAAACCGTTTTTTTTTTTTTTTAACTCAAGAAATTTTCCGGAATTTTGACTTGGACTCACAATCACCCCTGTGGAAGTAAAATGCATTCCCCTCATACTCATATGCATATACTGTTTGCATGAGTAGTCATCTATAAACTAATTTTATAAATACTTTCCACTAATTTATTCCCATTTCAAAATTTTTTTCTGTTTTTATGTATACATTCGTATGGTCATGCTTTAATAATTTTGAGTTCCACAGCATCTTGTAGCATTTATTGTGATTCTAGCAAACAATAAACCAATCTACTCTACTTTAAATGATTCGGCTCCTACGCAGGGATGAAATTGTACTTTCAATACTTTCTCAAGTACATGGTTACACATTATTTTGGTTACAAGTACATGAATAAAATATGGAATATAAGGAGTATATGTATTTCTAAAAAAATACTTTAATATCCTTGATCTATTTTTGCTTTTTAATCCTTTCAGGTACGGAGGAATAAAAACGGATCCACTTATTTTTTACAATAATATAAACCTTTAAAATTGAAAGGCCTTTTTTTTCTAATAACACTTTGGGCATTTTCTAAGGCGAAGAACGAAAGTTCAGTGCCAGCCATTATTCAAAAAATAATTAATTTGCTACCAATTTATCAAACGTTTTTCAGAAAAAAAACCCAGTTGAGATCCCAGCAGATTGTTTTCTGTGGTACATTAGAGTTCTGTAAAAGTGTTAAAGGGGTTCCGAGAGTTCAAGACCCGCAAAGATTTTGGAACTTTTAATTATATTTAAATCTAAACAATAAACCAATATTTATTTAATAATTTGGTTGACTTAATGAAATTATTTAAGCTAAAAGACAAATAAGAAAGAAGCTTTTGAGGACACCTTTTTGAAGAAAGAAACACATAATTTTTTATTAATAATATAATGAATTAATTATGAAAAGACATACATTTAAAATTCTCGCCGGACCTTTCAAAACAAACTAAATTTGTTAATAAAAAATATGTTTCCCCAAAAAGCATTTTCAACTTTGATAGCAAATCTTTTCAGTTTTCATTTAATAATCATAATTTGATTATCATAATTTGGCTAATTTCATTCGTTTTCGGTTTATGTATGTACACCAAAAACCAATTCAGTACTAGAGTAGATAAAACTCCTGGTCTCCGAATTTATCTGTATTGGAATTTACTGAATTGGTTTTTGGTGTATGTACATACATAATATCTATAAAAAATATCACAATTTGGCTTATTTTATTTGTTTCCAATTTTTGTATGTATAGCAAAAACCAATTCAGTACTNCCAAAAAAAAGAAATGACTCCTTTTTAAAGAAAGAAACATATATTTTTTTTTACTAATAACATATTGAATTAATTCTGAGAAAGACATACATTAAAAAAATTTACATTTGTATTTCTCACCGGACCTTTCAGATCAAACTAAAATTGTTAATAAAGAAATATGTTTTCCTAAAAACCATTTTCAACAGTTTTAGCAAATCTTTTTAATATTCATTTAAAAAATATAATTTCATACCTGCCAACTTTTCCGGATTTTCCGGAAGATTTTATTTTCATATTTAAAGTGGTAGTAAATATATACTATTTTTTTTCTTTTATAAACTTAATTTTTAAATGATTTTGATCACCACTATTCTTACAAAAATTAAGCACATATACTAATATGCGTTACTGTCATGGTCGGCAACCAAAGTTTTCTCAAATACAACGTATTTGTTTGCTTAAAATTGAAGTTTTAATACCACTGAGAAAAATGATAAAGGAAAGGATTAAAAGTTGGCAGGTATGTAATTTGGCTCATTTTATTCGTTTTCAGTTTATGTATGTACAGCAAAAACCAATTCAGTACAAGAGTAAACAAAGCTCCAAGACTCCGAATTTAGCAGCAGAACGTAAAATCTATAAGCAAATATCATAATTTGACTCACTTTATTCCTTTTCAGTTTATGTATGTACACCAAGAACGAATTCAGTACTAGAGTAGACAAAGCTCCAGGACTACAAATTTAGCTGTAGGACATATATTCTGGTTCGACATTATTGGTAATAAAATTACGAAAAAAATTCATTCGTCTAATTTGATTTCATATTTTATAATCGGCGTTGAATAGTCGACCCAATTCTGAGTCTATGACCATCAATGTTAAAACCCGTAGTTTTGTAGTTTTTAACTCAACCCAGAAGACAAAGAAACTCCTGGATCAAGCATTGGAGCAAACTTCCCTTTGTGGAGGATTTTTTGATGTAACTAACCTGCATTTATGTTACATGACATTTGTGTTTGATTTTTAATCCATTGGAATCGATTTAATTAAATACTAAACTAGGAAGCAACAGCCAAATTAAAAACTGGTAGCAAGTTTTTGATTAAAGATGATTGATTTTTCCTTTTAGTTAGTCGATTAGTTACCATATCAAATTTGATTCTTACCTACATTATCATTTATATGATGTGTTAGTCATCAATACATCATTTCTTTCAAAATGGACCGATAGAAACATACTATTGTACCAACTTTTTACTTATTCTAAATAAATGCGAGATGCCATTGGGTAATTTATTTCTTGAAATATACACCATATCCATGCAACACCTGCTAGAAGAAAGAAGGCCTCAGCACGGTTCAATTTTGCAGTTCGCAACGAGCATAAACTGCGCAGTGGATGAAAAATAAGAAAGATGTCACTACGTTATGACTACTGAAAGATCAAATTCCTTGTTTGTGGTAACCCGTGCTGAGGCCTTCTCTTTTCTAAGAAGTATTGACCCGAGTCCTTAGGCAGTAGGTATGTAAGGATGGTGAAAAAGGTCGTAAAAAGCAGTTAGTAATTATTATTTTATATTTTCCTAGGTCCAGATCAACTCAAACTAGAGGATGGTAATCATCTTGTTCTATGGTATAAAAGTGTAGATGTTTGACTTAAATCTGCTGCAGCCCAAAGGATTACTTTTAAAGAATTGTACTGGGAAATAATCTCATCAAAAAGAAGAAAATGCTGTGAATTGTTTTTGTAGTTCAAAATTAAAAATAAATTTGTTCTGAAACTAAATAAGTTTTCCTAAGTCTATAATAAGCAAAGCAATCTTCAATCGATTGCAACAAAGTGATCTTTAATTCTTTTAAGTGTTCAGTTATTATCTTCTACATTTGAAGAATCATTCAAAGTTAAATATTACACATTATGATCTGATTACTTTTACGAAATAATTGTCTAAGTACAATAAAATTATGCTTTTTTGAGAATTCTGTTTTTATTTTAGGATTTTTTTCTACTCTAAAAGATAATGCTATATTATTTGAATGTATATGTACAATTTATTTTCAAATTAAAACAATAGCTTCTGTATACTTAAAATTTAAACATATTTTTTTACTATAATATGCATATTTACATTTTTCAACATTTATTGAGAATGTTACTAAGAGCAATAATGTACAGTCTGGAAAAAAAACGTCCTGCAGTGGACTGATTGTTAAGACACGGTTCCCAGCAGATCATCGAAGTCAAGCATCACTGGCTGCGGTCAGTGTGTGGGTGGGTGACCACTTGGATCAGCCTGCGTAGGGACCGAGGGTGTGCGGCATTGGTCCTCGTTAAACTGTTCTACCGCAAAGTGCTCGACTTCGCGTGCAGGTCGTCGGGCTACCGAAGCGGAGGGTGCCATCCCCTCTGCAGAGGATCAAAATTGTGATGGCATGTCTTCGGATCATCTTCAGGGATGTTTCCCAGACCGTCGCAAATAGCCCATTGTGCAGCTCTAGTGCGACGTAAATGAACAACTACTATTGAAAAAAAAAAAAACGCTAATCCTTTTAACTTATGAACTATTGCTCGGATTTGTTGTTACTGTGGCTCATTATTATTCAAGGTCTAACTGTAAGCTAGACCATGTCCANATCAATTCTTCCATACGCAGTATGTTGCTGTATATCTAGATTAGAGGGTCATTTTAGAAGTGAGGAGCTAGACTTTTGTAGGATAACAAAAATTGAGAAAATATCACGAACGTTAGCGGGAAAATGGCCGTCTGCACGGACGTCAGATTCGAGATATTCGTTGTCCGCGGGGAATTTTTGACCGCCGAGGACGGGCGGACGGGTGGTTTTTCGAGCCCTGGCCTACACAGAGGAGATGATGCTCTGGGGAGGCCAATGCTGACGTGCACGGACGATAAGATTTCTGTTCATTAATATGTGCAAGGTATCAATCTACACTATCTGATCAAAAGTATCCGGACACTCAATGGTATGGACTTAGAGCGTCCTCAGGCTCATATTAATATGACGTGGGTCCCCTTTTTGCATCGATGACAGCCTGCACACATCTGGGCAGAATTTCCATCAGTTTTTTTTAAATAGGAAATGACTTCCATCACAGTTGAAGTAAGTGCTTGCAGAGAGGATGGTCGGTTTGGCTAGCTACATAATCTGCCCTCTAATTCATCCCAAAGGTGTTCTATGGGATTTAAATCTGAGATCTAAGAAGACCAGTTCAGTTTTTGAACACCCGTTTCGTCAAACCACGTCTGTGCAAGCCTCGATGCGTGAATGGAGCAGTTATCCGGCTGAAAGAGTAATTGGGTCTTCCCCAAAATATTGCCGTTGAGTTGGGAGTGTAGCATTGCCCAGAATGTCCACATACATCTCAGAATTCATGCTTCCAACCACAGGAACAAATGGTCCCACGCTAAACTACGAGTAACACCCCACATCATTATGCTACCATACTGGATGTCCGAATACTACAACTGGATTTCCGAATATTTTTGGTCAGATAATTTATGTATATGTCCACTGTAAACGAGGGGGAATATGCTAATTTTTCCGGGAAAAAACGCATTTTTTCCGGAGAACCATAGTAATACAATTTTTTATAAATTTAGATTTAACATCCCGATGTAAGGGGAGGAAAGGTAGGTGAAATAATGATGGGTTGGCTTTTATAGTTTGATTACTACCATGGTAAGACGTTTTGATAGTCTAACGTTCATTTAGTGAGTTACATTTACTTTTATATCTTTAAAATAATTCGTTAAATTATAATAATTATTGTTCTTTTCCTTTAAAAAAACTTTCAACTTCTACTAGATCAAACTAATTAAGAATAAATAATTTTTAGAAATTCTTCTGTCTGGAATTGTCGTTGAATAAAGAATTTTACATTTGAGTGCAAAGATTTTTCGATTCACTAAAAAAGTTTTCAAATCATAGTGAAATACATAAGTAGTGAAATTAACATCGAAGGGACTGTAAACACTACATTAACATTAAAGGGAAAATTATCATTTAACTTTCGACAGTTCGTGTCGTTTGTGAACATTTGCCTTCGACGTTTTGTGTTTCGTAACTTAAAATATCGTCTGTAGTAAATGAATTAGCATATTTGAGGTCACCTCCTTGAATCATTAAGAAAGATTCCTAGCATGTAAAGATCCAATCATTAAATCAAAAGTTGTTCTAACTTTTGATCTAATGATCTGTTCTTTAATGATGGGTGTTGTATATTTATCTACCATTTAATTTATTTTTCAGGGTGATCCGTTTTTTTTGGTGCACTGTACATAGATTCATAGCTGCTGTTTTTATTTCATAACCGTTATGATTTTGAACCCAATTCAGAAGACAAGGGAACTCCAGGATCAACTAGTTGGATAAATTTGCCTTCGTAGAGGACTTTTAATGGAACTGACCCGCATTTGCGTTACACGGAGAGGAGAACCTCCCACGGTTAGTCTGACGACAAGACTACTCTAACCCGTGTAACCGTCTACCACTGAGAATATTTTACGTCGGCAATGTGGTAGTTGAGAGCCGGGTGCGGAATTCGAATCAACCCGGTCCACCTCATTGGGAGGCGTATGCTCTATCCCCTGAGCCACCATGACTCGGCTGCTGTTTTTAAACTTTTTGGTAAAGGATATAATAAGTGACAACCACTGGCAATAGGGTGACTGGGGGCAATAAAGCTCAGGGGATAGAGCATTCGCCTTCTAGTGAGGCTAACCGGGTTCGAATCCCAGTCGGTACGAATTCCGCATCCGGCTTACACCTACCACAGTGCTGACGTGAAATATCCTCAGTGGTAGACGGATCATGGGTTAGAGTCCCCTTGCCGTCAGGATAACCGTGGGAGGTTCTCGTGGTCTTCCTCTCTATGTAACGCAAATGCGGGTTAGCTCCATCAAAAAGTCCTACATGAAGGCAAATTTCTCCCAATACTCGATCCAGGAGTCCCCTTGTCTTCTGAATTGGGTTCAAAATTACAAGGCTACGGTGTTGAACATTAGTGGTCGTAAACCCATAAAATAGGGTCGGCTGTTCAACGACGGTTATGAAATAAAAAAATAAAAAATAGGGTGATTGAATATGACAAACCGTGATTAAAAAATTGTCCGCCAGTTGCTATTCTACACTGATTTTTCTGCAGTTGCCCATGGGCATTTTATGCATTTTTGTGAAGAAAAAAAACTAGTTTTTATTGAACGATTGGAAATCCTTCTTTGTGTTACTTTTTTAGAAATACGGAAGCATTATGAATATTTTATGATATTCAGAAAATTATTTTATTTCAGAATATTATGTAAAAAAAAAATTCTTAACATTTTTTTTCATTCTAAAAATAAATCTGGAAACTTCACTATATTTTGAAAAAGGCTTCCAAAGAAATGCCCAACATGATTATCATTAAAAGAATTCTTAAATCGTTTAATATTATCAATTTTGAAAAAGCTTTCGCATGTTTCAAAAAGTGGCCAGTTTTAAAAATGCTACAACTGGCTAGTAGCAAAATTTTTCCTGTTCTGGCTAGTTCAAAATACTTTCTGGACAAGATTCTTTGTAATCGTGGTGTTATAATTATGGGTTTACAATTGAAAGCAGAAACTATTTTAAGTATGCAGACACAGATTAAAAGAGCATTGTTAGGACTCATATATATTTATTTAAATCATTAATATAAACCAGTGGTTGAAATGGCCAGAATAGTCTGGTTGGCAAGCCGCTAGACTCGCGTTCATGAAAGCGTGAGTTCGAATCCAGCCTTGCCAATTCCGGTCCACCTTAGAATTGAAACCAAGTTATATGCACTCATGATTTTTTCACGTGTTTTGCAGAAATACTGTGCTTGGGTAAATGTGACCATCACAGCAAGTGTACCGTTTAGTATAGTATATTCCCCTAAATTTAAACATCGCGTTGTGTATTTCTTCCCTTACCTAAGTTAATTATTAATGATCCCCGGATTCTCCAGCATGGGATACCTTACCTTTTCATCTGCAAAGTAAAAATTAACACCCTCATCACACAACAAGAAAATAAATGCTATCTAAGGTATTAGATTAAATAACTGGGTTTATTAAATTACTTCAGAAAAGGATTAAGTCATTAAGGGACTTGATTAAAAGACATTTTTAAAAATTACAAAAAATGACACATTCATCACGAATACATAGGAAAAAAAGTTGTCCGAGGGGAGTAGCATCAAACAAGCAAACTGCACACCAGTGATTACCACGGGCTAACATCTTGCCCCATTTATAAATTACCATATCCTATTAACATTACTGCTTGGAGATTATGCACTTAACATATCACCTCATTAACTCTTAGCCATTAGGTTTGGTAGATGAAAAACTACCACTATTATACCATACCACGTGTGACCACTAGACGTGAGCTTCCTCTCACCAGCACTAACTCATGTGGCGTACATTAGGGTTCCATCCTCCACACACATCATGCCAATATGCCTTACCATAAGGCACGGATTACACTATTCTAAAAAAGATTTTATCACTTCATTTGGATACTCAACAATTTTTCCAGGAGCTTTTCAACCACCTCCACAGCTCGTGAACANACGACTCTGCTGCTGTTTTTAAACTTTTTGGTAAAGGATATAATAAGTGATAACCACTGGCAATAGGGTGACTGGGGGGCAATAAAGCTCAGGGGATAGAGCATTCGCCTTCCAGTGAGGCTAACCGGGTTCGAATCCCAGTCGGTACGAATTCCGCATCCGGCTTACACCTACCACAGTGCTGACGTGAAATATCCTCAGTGGTAGACGGATCATGGGTTAGAGTCCCCTTGCCGTCAGGATAACCGTGGGAGGTTCTCGTGGTCTTCCTCTCTATGTAACGCAAATGCGGGTTAGCTCCATCAAAAAGTCCTACATGAAGGCAAATTTCTCCCAATACTCGATCCAGGAGTCCCCTTGTCTTCTGAATTGGGTTCAAAATTACAAGGCTACGGTGTTGAACATTAGTGGTCGTAAACCCATAAAATAGGGTCGGCTGTTCAACGACGGTTATGAAATAAAAAAATAAAAAATAGGGTGATTGAATATGACAAACCGTGATTAAAAAATTGTCCGCCAGTTGCTATTCTACACTGATTTTTCTGCAGTGCCCATGGGCATTTTATGCACTTTTGTGAAGAAAAAAAACTAGTTTTTATTGAACGATTGGAAATCCTACTTTGTGTTACTTTTTTAGAAATACGGAAGTATTATGAATATTTTATAATATTCAGAAAATTATTTTATTTCAGAATATTATGTAAAAAAATTTCTTAAAATTTTTTTTCATTCTACAAATAAATCTTGAAACTTCGCTATATTTTGAAAAAGGCTTCCAAGGAAATGCCCAACATGATTATCATAAAAAGAATTTTTAAATCTTTTAATATTATCAATTTTGAAAAAGCTTTCGCATGTTTCAAAAAGTGGCCAGTTTTGAAAATGCTACAACTGGCTAGTAGCAAAATTTTTCCTGTTCTGGCTAGTTCAAAATACTTTCTGGGCAAGATTCTTTGTAATCGTGGTGTTATAATTATGGGGCTTACAATTGAAAGCAGAAGCTATTTTAAGTATGCAGACGCAGATTAAAAGAACATTGTTAGGACTCATATATATTTATTTAAATCATTAATATAAACCAGTGGTTGAAATTACCGGGATAGCCTGGATGGCAAGCCGCTAGACTCGCGTTCATGAAAACGTGAGTTCGAATCCAGCCTTGCCATATCCGGTCCACCTTAGAATTGAAACCAAGTTATATGCACTCATGATTTTTTCACGTGTTTTACAGAAATACTGTGCTTGGGTAAATGTGACCATCACAGCAAGCAGAACTGGTGAAAGATTTAAATTTTGCAACAACTTTGACGAAGAGAAACCAATGGCTGTCTATTCAAATGTCACCGTCGCTTTAATGCTTAGTAATGGAGTATCTGGTTTATTTGGTTTAAAAGTTTTTGAGCTGTACTGCGAAATAAGTGAGATAATTTAATTTCAGTCACGTATTCAACTTATAATAATGGATTATTCTGTTATTAATTTATCTGATAAGAGATATTTTTTTGGTGTCATTTAGATGTCTTTCAAAATGTTTACTGACGAATTTTGCGCTCAAGCATTTGCTCTACTAAATTTGACTTGAAACTATTTTAATTATTGCGAAACGTGTATGGAAATCTATTTCCAACTTCTTATGATCATGCAGCAAACCAAAAATTGTGACGCGTTATTCAGCACACGAAAGAGGTACATCGGGATCAGTGCATGACAGCAGAATCACTCGAATTTCGCATTTAAAAATCATGAGCGAAAAATGCATCACTCTTCTACATAACCATCCTATCAGCAGGTCAATACTCCCTTCAATAAATAACCAGTTAACACGACCGACAGGCAAAGGGTTTATAGTTCCTTAGAAGAAATTGCATGATGAAACAAGTGTTGACTATTAATACACAAGTGGGCGACCTTTGTGCTAAAATACAAACTAAGGTAAACAACGTTTAAGAGCACAAAAAAATTTATAAATGCAGACAGCTGTTTCGGATGCTCAAAGGGCAACCTTCATCAGTGCAACATCCTGTTGCACTGATGTTTGACTGTCCATTCCACCCAAGTCAAAGTTCTTGATGGTTTCATCAAAAAATTTTAATAGTTCATGTTTGTTTCAATGCGATTCAAGATGGTCCAACATCATTTGATGGTTACCATCATCCAACATTTTCCATTATGAGTTCATGTTTTTGATATGCCCACAAACTTCCATCATTCCATGGAACTCATTCATTTCATGGAATCCATCATCTGGAACCCATCATATCCATGATGGTTTAATAGGAATTTTTGTTGGTTCTCAGGAATATACCATCAAAACAATTTTTTATGTTAAACCATCATAAATCAGTCCGAATTCTTAGATTGGAATGATGGTTGTTCATGATTATTCAAAGATTTGATTTCTAAGATACTATGATGGAAATTCGTGATGACCCATAATGGTACAACAATGCATTTTCATGATAATAATTCTTGTTGGTTCATCAGAAATATACCATCAAAACAATTTGGGTTTTCTTCATGTTGACCCATCATAAATCAGCCCGAATTCCTATATTGGGGTAATAATTCTAACATTTAATTTCTAGAAAACTG
The DNA here is from genome assembly GCF_043381705.1 of Parasteatoda tepidariorum. Lineage (NCBI taxonomy): Eukaryota > Metazoa > Arthropoda > Arachnida > Araneae > Theridiidae > Parasteatoda > Parasteatoda tepidariorum. Next base: position 77,023,829 of record NC_092213.1, on the reverse strand, counting down.
TAATGGAAATTTCTGATGGATAACATGAACAAACCATAAACAAGTTTCTATTCTTATGTTGGACCATCCTAAATCTGTCCGAGTTGCTACATTGGGGTGATGGTTACTTATGTTGTTTACCATCAAAACATATAATGGCTCATGATGGAACTATTGATGGTTACCATCAAGATTATGTTGGTCCATCAATGGAAAACGATTAAAATTTGACTTGGGAAAACTGTTATTCTGACTTTACAGGTGATAGCATCGAAGGGATTGAAGAAGCCCGTTCTAGAGCTGTTGACCAACTGAAGAGTATGTGGTCAACATGGAAATGGATCGATCACATCCCGAAAGGAGTCGCAGCTCTTTCTTTGGCCGAAGGACCACATTTCGGAGATCTTGAAGATTATCTTATGTTGAAGCAAAGGGAGATTCAAGTATTACTATCATTAATACGGTAAGTGAACATTGTTTGTTTGGATTTCACTGAACTAGTCAAATCTCAAGACGTTATGGTTCCTTTGATATGATGATTGATAACATGATTATATTATCATATTATTAAAAACACAAAGCAAATGTGCAAAACGTTTAAATGGAAGAAAGGGAAAATGTTAGAGTCTTTGGGAATATGATGAAGAAAGTAACATTATTGTAATACAAATTTAATAGTTTGGTTAATGCTGTGACAATAAATATTCTAATTTGGCTATCTTAGTTTTTTTTAAATAAATAGTTTAAAAAAGCCTGTTAATAAAAACATATCAGAAACGCCCAAAAAAAACCTGCGAAACTATAGTTCTTATTTATCAAAAGATGTTTCGATCTCTCCTTTCTGTCTTGAAAAATCAGATCAAAACTAATTGCTTATTAACATTTTTCAACGTGAAAGCGAAATGAAGTAAATTGTTTGAAGAAAAAAAAAGATTATCAAACAGTCAATGGCAAACAAATTAATTATTATGATTATTTCGTGTTGAGTCACAAGGTTAGAAAGATCGAATTCCACCTCCTCGTTAGTTTAATGTGACGAGTTGGATTCTTTTTTTAAATATTAATAGCAATAATTACTCCTATATTTTGGAACAGTTCCGTAAATAACATGTTACTGATGAAAGGCTGCCAAAGCAAACTTTGAAAATATTATTTGATAAGTTATTTTCCCCCATTTCTTCGTTTTAAAAACAATTTATCCATTCTGTGTTTCCTAATAAAGTATAACCCTAAGAAAAAAAACATTTTTTTTAATCTCCTTATCTTACTTGACTGCTGGCAAGTATCAATGATTATCTTTCAAAAAGTAACAAGTATATCAATAACAGGTTCCCGAGATCCGTTATTTTGGAACCGTTACTTAAAAGTTGCTTTTAATAAACTTGATGTCTTAACATTAAGAACGGTATTACGATACACAGCTCAAATCAGAAACGTGTTTCTGAAATCTAAGTTGCATTCCGGTCTTCAATCAGATCAACAAAAAATCCTAATTTATTTATTTACCTTTAAGTTTTATGTTAAAGTGCACTTTTTGAATAATGTTTCTTTTCTTTGCTTTAGTAATTCTTTCAGGATTTTTAAGTACTCAAGCTTATAGTAAGTTGTTTGTAATATTTATTAAAATAAGTCTCTTAAAATTATTTTACTATATATATTATATCATCGTTATTATTATTTTATATTTGTATCCTACAAAATTCAATATTTTTGGCAAATAAAAAAAATACTCCGGACATTCTAAAAAATAGTTGGACATTATAACAACAGTACAGTTGTTTGCTTATAGTAGAACGAGAATTTTTTTTGGGTTTTATTATAGCAAATAAGTTGCATGGAGAAAATATTATAATGTTTTTAATTTTCAATTTGCCTCTATTAGTATGGTTCACTGTTATTTATTATAGTAAGGCATCGAAAATCAGAATTAGGTGAATGACAGTTATTTCAAACGCCTGCGCTTTCATGCTACAGATCGCAAAATCGCCCTGGGAAATAAGGTAGCATTTTGGTTAAAGTAAGGCAAACGCTATGCAAAATCTCTCTAATAATTTTGTCTTATTGTAGTTTCTTCACACTACACCGATTGTACCATATTATCGAGCTTTAATGGTTCGATTGATGAGAAAGATACACGGACGAGGTCTATGTGGTATGATGAAATTTCTGATGAAAGACCTTTACAATTATGTTGGAAGATTTACGTGCCGAAAGATCACCTCATTCGTTTAAAGCTTCGCAATTTATTTCTTGAAGAAGAGGTAAATTATTTAACTTATATTTAAATTATTTATTTCAGTTATCTCAAACTAGTTTAACTTCTTTTTAATTCTAAGATATTGATGACAAGTTTTTATTTACTTTTACATATTGTTGAATTCCTTAATTTACTTCTAATTCCATCAGCAGGTAGCCTACCCAAGTCAAAATTTTCGATGGTTTTACATTGATGGACCAATATAATCCTGATTGTAACCATCAATAATTCCATCATGAACCACTATATTTTTTGACGACAAACAAAATAAGTAAACCATCACCCCAAAGTAAAGTAGGAATTCGGACAGATTTATGATGGTCCAACATAAGAATAGCAACTTGTTTTGATGGTTTGCTCATGTTGAACGTGAACCATCAGAAATTTCCATCATGGTTTCTCAGAAATCAAGTGTTAGAACGATCATGAACCACCTTCACCTCAAAGTAGAAATTTGGACAGATGGGCCAACATCAAAAAATCCAAATTGTTTTGATGATATATTCCTAAGAACCAACAAGATATCCTATTAAACTATTATGGGAATGTATAGATGGACAATCATGGATAGTTGGTCTATGAGAATAACCCTCGTAGCATTAAAACAGCATTTTCCATCATGGAATGATGGCAGTTTGTTGGCATATCAAAAAACCATGAACGCATAATGGAAAATGTTGGATGATGGTAACCATCGAATGATGTTGGACCATAAGGAAACGCACCGAAACCAATATAAACCATCAAATTTTTTGATGGAACCATCAAGAATTTTGACTTGGGTAGTGCAGGACAGAGCCATCCCATCAAGTCCTTTCCACTTGACTGGATCAGATGCTAGGTTTCTCCATCTATTTATGTCCATGATTTTAAAATCTTTTCCCCACAGAATCAATGCATTTGGTGTTTGATCTTTATCCATCTTTAGGTTACTAGTAAATTTTCCTAATCATGATGAACTAACAGCATGATTCAATAAATCATTACGAAAAGATAAAAAACGGAAAACCTTGAAAAAAGTTCAGACTATGGTTATTTTTATATGTGACTCTGCCATCTTATTCTTTGAAATTTAATAACTGAAATTATGTTTGATTGCTTAAATTTTCTGTATAATTTATAATTGTACTGAATCCGCCAGACATCATTTTTTCAACAGCTATTTTCTTTAGATTTATTTAAAGCGTTATTTTGGGTTGGATAATTCTGAATTTGAATCTTGATCTGAAAAAAAAGCTTTTTTCTTTCTTCAAAAAAACTGACGTTTTCTGGTCAAAATAAGGACATCTCGTCAAGGGTTCAGTTAACTGCTATGCATGTTTTGAGGAGATTTCTTCGAAATATTACCAAAGCATTTGGTATATAGATATTAGAGGATGAAAATCTGATCAACTGTTCAAAAATTATCAGGGTAAAGCATTCTTTTTTCTGCCACTGTACATATACATTATGAAATTAAGAATTAAATTTTCTAAAATCCAGTGGCAATTGCTCGCTATCATTCACAAACCCCTGGAATTACTAACACATATTTTTTTTAGATTTCTAAGGATCAGGCTTCACCTACTCACACTTGAGTTGAATAGATTACCGATAAATCAGTAATTAGGAATTCTTAAAGAATTAGCAGCTAGTATTTGCTTAAATATACTACTGGTCATTAAAAATGCTACACCAGGAAGGCGACACACCATGAACGTGAAATTTGCAGGACGGATAAAACATGCTGTGGTATGCAAATAATTAGCTTATCAGCGCATTCATGCAAAGCAGGCTAAGGTAGCGACATCTACAATGTGTATAAAAGAAGAGATTTGACAGTAAGTTTCTCATACAGAAATTAAATTTGAGCATTGTTCTTGGGTAAAGAAGTTTTTCCCAAGAACAATTCTCAAATTCAATTCTCGCGTAAGAAGGAGAAATGCCTACCAGCACCTCCCTGAGTTTGATCGAGGTTGAATTGTGGCATACCGGGATTGCTGTTTACCATACCGAAGTATTGCTGGATTCATGACGGTCATATGGAACGTCATGCAGGATCTCAGCGGCCCCCATCTCTAACAGCCGAGAAGATAGACATGTTATTCACATGGCCTTAAGAGATTGTACAGCTACATCACTAACTCTGAGTCAACAAATTGGGTAATTTGCAAGACAAGTGTCTACACGAACAGTTTGACAACGTTTGCAGCAGCATGGACTGTCAACCCGGCGACTATGGCATCGGCTGCCCTTGATACTGCATCACAAACAGGAGCGTGTCCAATGGTGTGGTCAACGACGAACCTGGACATAGGAACGGCATGACGTCGTCTTTTCAGACGAATCCAGGTTCTGATGGCCGCATCCGTGTTTGGCGACATCGTGGAGAATGCACATTGGCAGCTTGCATTCGACATCGTCATACTGGCCCATCACCTGGAGTAATGGTATGAGATGCCATTGGATACATGTCTTGATCACCTCTTGTTCGCATTGCCGGCACAGTTGCCGTTACCTTCCTGGTGTGTTAGGGCTAGTTTCTCTGTCTTATCTCCGAGGCCTCCATAACTCTACGTTTCAGAAGGATAATGCACGACCGCATGTTGCCCGCACTGTACTGACCTTCCTCGACACAGAACATGTTCGCTTGTTGCCCAGGTTAACAGGTTCTCCTGGTCTCTCACACGTCTGGTCAATGGTTGTCGAACGACTGGCACGCCATCACTTGACAGTCACTACGGTCGATGAATTGTGGCATAATGTTGAAGCTGCATTAAATGCTAAACTCTTCCAGTCTATCCAATCTCTGTTCGGCTCGATGCTCAGAAGGATAACTGATGTTATTGTTGCCAGGGGAGGTTGCTCTGAGTACTGATTCCTCAGGATCTATACACCCAAATATCCTGAAAATTTAATCACTTGTTCTTCGAACTATAATATATGTGCCCAATAAATACCGTTCTGTTATTTACATTCATTCCTGGTGTAGCAATTTCAATGGCCAGTAGTGCAGTTTGAATTTATATTTTATCATTTTTATAATTTATAGTTTAAATGACAGCCAGTTAGGTGCTTCGCAATTTAGAAATTATGTTAAAAAATCCCAAAAAATGTAAGAATACATTTAAGTTAATTCTGCAAATTTTAGCTTTAAAAAACAAGAAAAATTAACAAAATAAACTTCAGCCTTTCTCAGACTTCATATCTTTTTTTTTGTATTAATTTCTATCCTTAAATTTATATANTTTGTGTTTAATTTTTGCTTGCCATATATATACATATATAAGCAAACGTTAAGATGTTACATTTTCACCATAAAAATCTTTCTTGCTACATAACAATTCAGTGTTTTGTCCTGAAACTGTGAAAATATTGTAATTAACACATTTTAAATTTTTACAGGATTGTAGCGATACATATTTAGAAATCCTCACCGCCAACGATGAAGAATATAAATTCTGCAGAGAGAAGGAAGCATTTGTACCTATAACTGTTCTTTCAGACGTTGAAATTAAATACCATGCTTATTATACAATGAGGTTTAATTTAGATTATGAAATTAGTAGGTTACCATCTTTTTTCTTTATTTTATTACTACTCTATCTGTACTACTTAAGTACTATCAACAGTATATAAATTATATCAGTATATATTATATTATAAGTATAAATTCAGTAAGTACTGTGTATTATTAATTTATATTCATACCTAAGGAAATTCTTAGAAGGAGCTGGGCTGTCAATTTTATTTGTACCATATAAGTATTATCAACTGTACATAAATTATAACAGTGTATACAGTATTAATATAAGTTCAGTAAGTGCTGTATATTACTAATTCATCTTCATATCTAAGATATGAAAATGAATTTTAATTCTTAGAGGGAGCTGGGCTTTCCTTTTACACATTTGTGCTCATAGCGTAGAAAATTTGAAATTTTCAAAGAAATTGTAGCTTGCATCAACTATATTAATAAAAAGAAGAGTTTACTTTTTTTTTTGAAGGGAATGAAGTTTTTATTAAAGTAATTACTTACCGCTTCAATTTTTTGAGATAATTTATTTAAAAGTTTATTCGTTGTGTTATCAAGAACGAAAGTGGATGAAATGTGAGGTATTAACAATTAGTATTTCTAATTTTATGCGAAACCATGTGTTTATTATGTTCATAGTTAAGCGTTTCAAACATGTTTCTATGACAGTAAATAATTTTAAATCATACAGTAATTGAAATAAAAATAAAGGCAAATTAATCGCCAAAATGGATCAATTGTGGCAAATTTTGACAATAAGTTGACATCATATCCGGAGCCAATCCGTACTGAATATAACTAATCCATTCACTAATTTAATTTTCATTTCTTAATGAGATGAACATGTTTTGTTAAATTGAATAATGTCTTGTCAACAAAGTAGGCAAATAATAATAATAAATTCATAAAATTGAATTATTTTAACTTTATTAATGGTGTCAGAATGTGTCATTATGTTTAAGGAATGATTTCATTATATTAATTTATACTGTTGTATTAGAAATTATTTTTTGTACTAGCTAAATACCACGGGTTTAAAATTTCTACAGCCATTTTAGAAAGACAAAATTATTCTAAAATACTTTCTAGAAAAAAAATTATTCTAAATAATGCTTAACGTATAACTAATTATTTAACACTTCTTAAATTATAAAAGACAACCTGACAAAATGAATATAATTATAGTGTTACTAATAGATAGAGAGTGGCTCATACGAGAAATATATTTATAGATTTTGTTTACATGTTAAATTGAAGGTAATTTAATGTAGAATTTAATAACAAAAACAGAATTTAAATATCTATATTACAAAAACAGTTATGCTCAGTTTGGTAGAACGAACAAACACAAATCGCTTTGAATAAGGACGTGTTTTGTAATAAAAGCGTACTAGCCAATCACAAACACTGTTCTTAGGACCAATCAAATGTCTGTAACCATAGTTTAGGTTATTTGGATGGTAAAGGAGTTATTGTTGTGGAAATATTTTGCGGGCATACTAGTGCAATTAAATAGAGTATTGCTGTTTTTGAATATATAAAGTCCTTTTTTTATTAAACTAATTTTAAACAATGTCATCAACAAGAAGAACTAATTAGACTTCTACAAAAAGAAGCCGAATTGTCATATTGAGAGAAAATAGCCTCTCTTGTGCTGAAATTGCAAGACAAGTTGGTGGTTCCGTGACTTGTTCTGGTGTACGAAAGTTCTGTTTACGTTATGAAAGAACGAAATCAGTGGAAAATAAAGCCAAATCAGGCCGAAAAAATGCACAAGTGCTACTGCCGATAGAAAAATTAAACGGCTATTCCTTCAAGATAGAAAAATTTCATCAGATGCCATTAGATGTGAAATGAATGCAGCGGGTATTGCAATAAGTTCAAGAAGAATAAGAATAAGGTTATCAAGATTTGGACTACAAGCTAGAATTCCAAAGAAAAAAACCATATTTAAATCAAAAGCAACGCGAAAAACGAGTTAAGTGGGCAAAAGAACACATAAACTGGTCGGAAAATCCATGGAAGCAAGTAATTTGGAGCGATGAGAGTAACATATAGCTCTTTGGTAGTGATGGTAGAAAATACGTGAAACGTAGAGTAGGTGAAGCACTTCATCCTGATTGCATTGAAGCAACTACAAAAAACCCAACAAATGTCATGATTTGGGCATGTATGTCTGCAGATGGTGTGGGCCGAATTCAAGTGATTGATGGCATCCTGAATGCCAAAAAATACATCGAAACTG
>NC_092213.1:77003731-77014606 GCF_043381705.1 Parasteatoda tepidariorum | reverse complement strand
TAATCAACCGATTTTAGATTTCATTAAACATAATAAAATTAATTCTATTGCGACTTTTGATTTCCAGGATCTTTTCAATAGCATTCCCCTTTCTAAACTAAAAGATGTCCTTTTGAATTATTACTATGATTTTAAAAATATCCTTTGTTGCGATTTTTATTATTGGGAAATTCAGATTAATTTTTGTCTTTTTAGTAATTATCTTTACAATGGAAGGGATATTTTTCTTCAAATTAATGGGATACCACAAGGATCTAATTATTCATCTCTCTTCGCTAACTTATTTTTGCATTATTATGAAAAAAATTATACTCTTAGTATTAAATTTGTTTTTAGGTTTATTGATGATTTAATTATCCTTAATTTTCAAGATTTTTCTTTTTATTAGATAATATTTACCCCGTGGAATTAATCTTGCTTCGTAATCATGATGATAATATTAATTTCAATTTTTTGGATTTGGGTATTATAAAAGAAAAAAATATCTGCTTTGTTGATTTATACGATAAAAGAAATTATTTTAATTCTAAAATAAATAAACTAACTACTTTGAATTTTAATGTTTTTAGGAACATCTAATTACATACCACTTTTAATGAAATGAATAGAATTAAAAGAATATGTAGTAATATTTATTTATCCCAGAAACAAATAGATAAACAATTAGAAAACTCTTTCAAAATTTCATAAAAAACAATGGATACTCAACTAAAGTAATAAAATTCTATATAAAATCATTGAGTTAATCGTATATTATTGTGATTTACTAAAAATTTTCTTTGTTAATTTATATAATTTTTCCACGTGCAAATCGATTTCGGGCAAATCCATGGCCAAAATTATTTACTAAACAATTTCTTTGTTAATCTATGTAAATTTTTCCATGTGCAAAACAATTTCGGGCAAATGCGTGGCAAAAGTTATTTACTAAAAAATTTCTTTGTTAGTTTATATAATTTTTCCATGTGCAAATCCATTTCAGGCAAAACCGCGTCTAAAATCATTTACTAACAAATTTCTTTGTTAATTTACATACTTTTTCCATGTGCAAATACATTTCGGGCAAATCCGTGTCTAAAATTTTGTGGAAAACAGGCAATTCATGTTTTTTTCCCTTTTCTATTTTATATATTTTTTTCTTAAATAAATATTTATTTTCTGAAATTATTTATTGTCAACTTCTTTAAATTATCCAGTATAATATTACCTTGCGCACATCCATTTTCGGGCCCATCTGCAAACATCTAACAAAGCATACGCACTTCAGTTATGCAACAAGAACGCTCCTTAATACAAAACGTAGTTACGCTTTTAGCTCAATGTACACTTTTGTTTTCATTTTTTGCAATCTGGCTATCTTGTTACGAAAATATATTAAAACATTCTTGAAAAATTTCCCGTTCATGTAAATTCATTTGAATTCGCTACTCGCTTTATAGTTTTCATTTCATGTTTTATTCTGTTTTTTCTTTATATTTTATTTTCTGTTCTTACGTGATATTTTTACTTATTGTGTTCTATCTTATTAGTTGTAATTTTTTTTAAACTTTTTTGAGTGCTTCTCACACTATTGTATTGATATATTTTGCTTTGGCTATATTGATGCAATATTAAGAAGCACTCTTTTTTGCGAATATAATCGTGTGAGCTGATGAAAATCATCCCCCTCCTTTCCCCCTCCTAGCTTATGATTATTATCCCCCTCCTTCTTTTTCATTATTCTGTAATTTTTTCCTTGTTTTCTGTACCTTTTGAACTTCTATTGATGATCTAAAAAAAAACAATCTGAAATGAGTGTTTAAAAATCCTTACAGTCATATGCACATACTCTCCAACTTGAGGGTTTTGAAATTTAAGACGGAAAACAAATTTTAATAGCATTTACATAATCTTACTTAATTCCAGGTGTAGGAGTCTTTTCCTAAAGCTAAATTTTTTCTAAATGATATCTTTATTTTAGTTTATTTTTTGTTTGAATAAACAAGTTTACGAAGAACGTATAGGAACGAAAATAACACTTAAAACAAACAAAAAAACTTGTAACAAGGTATCGCATCATAAAGTAGGATTTATTATCGCCGTCATCCTTACACTTCCTTGCCTAACTCGAAAGTGCACTTCGTTTTAGATATGGCTAAATCCATTTCCCCCTTATTAGTCTACCTGGAAAACATGATTCTCAAAATTCTTATTTCATCTTACTAGCTGATCATTAGCAAGCGAGCTAGTGACTAGCTTCAAATTTTCGATAAAATTTTTTATTTTAAAGATAGCAAAGCATCCTTTTTTTCTATACTGAGGGTGATGTTTACAGAACACCTTACTTATCCTAACACATTTTCATCTCAATTTTTAGCTACTGGAATTTATAGTGTTGAAGGTATAGATGAAGCTCGTAAGAAGTCCATCGCTTGGCTGAGAAGTAAAAAATCTCCTTTGAAGGGTTGGCGAGAAAACACAGTGAGAGCCATAACAGCCTTGTACTTGTCTGAAAAGTCCACCTTCAACAGCCGAAGTCTAGAGGAAGAATTAATGGCAAAACAAATAGAGCTGGAGACTGCAGTGTCATTGTTAAAGTATGATTTTAATGTTTTTATCATTATTCATTTAATTCTTTTGTTACGTGGTGCAATGCCATGTGCGTATGTGTGTCGTACTTAACCGGCTTCAGCGAGATACCTTTTGATAAACACAGTCCTCCCAAAGGTCCGCCAAACCTTTTCTATTGGTAGTAGAATTTATACTCTAAAATACACATCTTAAATCGGTTATTAAATCTTGATAACTACAACGGTTTGAAAACTAATTACATGCATAAAAGTCTAATACACGCTAAATGAAAGTTATCTAATTTGAAGTGTTTGACAAATTAGGTATACTTCAAGTTCCTTTGAAGAATTGTTTGATTTTGTAGCGGTGGCCCATATTTGCCAAAATACAGCGCTACCTATTATTAATTTTTAGTTAGTTCATTTTTATTATTTTATTAATAAAACACTAAGGGACAATTTCCAAAGTCTTTCCTCTCGGATGCGAAGTACGAAAATAAATATACAATTCTTTTCTTCTCAGTCTCACTTTCACATATCGGGATCCTACACACACTCGACTGCTAAAAGCATTACATGAGAGACTGCACACATACACAACCGTTAACTTAATACAACTCTCACGACAAACGATCAAAAACTCGGTCAAACTTAATGCAGCTCTAATTTTTGCTTTTTAAAAAAATACTACGTGCAACGAGAACTACAGTCACACCTCTCTCTCTTTTGTTTTCCAGTGGCGCCATCTATGGTCAAGAATTCGAGTTCTGTCACACCAATACGTGACACTTGTTTATAGGGAGGACCCATTCATTCATCCATTCATCCACTGAACGTAATTTTGTTCTGATTCAAAGAACGATCAATCTAAAATCCAATACCCCCAAATGTATTGATTTGTATGGAAAAATGGAGGACTTTGTGACTCGATATCAATTTAANGCATTTGGCTGATCGGATTCTTCCAGCCGCGTTGCATTTTAATGTTGCATTACTTCTGTGATGACGTTCTGTGTGATGAAACCACGATATAATTGTGTTGTGCATTCGGCTTGGTTTTCATTAAAATTCAAAAGTTGTACAAAACAATTTGGAAAGGTGACGAAGCTGGACGCCAGATGTGGCTTATTATCGTTCGAAAATGGTTCGATTTAACATCTTAATTAATTTGCAGCATATTCGATTTGCTTAATGGATCAAAGTAGCGATAATTATCCCTCAAACTGTAGCCATTTTTTACAGTGCATCACTAATATTGGATTTTAACACGCTAGTTACAGAAGCGAGTACTTTAAAATCTTAGCCATACAGGTTCAAATTTCTTGCATGTAAATTGCCGTAACTTAATGTACTCTATTATATTTTTAATCAGAGGTACAGTTTCTAACCAGTTGCTGAGCATGCACATCAACGCTCTTTTGTTGACCTGCCAAGATCCTCGACATTTTTATGGAAGGGATTTGGTCAAACTTCTCAAGGACCAGGTTGAAGAGTCTGGAAACTTTACTCATCCGTCTGCTTACTTGGCTCTCTGCAATGCAAAGGAGGAATGGCCACACAGGTCGACATCAGATATTATTTCCGTATTGAACAGTGATTCTGAATACAGTTTTATTGGAGGTAAAATCAAACATTGATTTTGGTAAAAAAAAAAAGGGCAAAACATTAATTTGAGAAATATATATATTGATACAATATTAGAAAGCAATCATTTTTGTGCATTCAATCGTGTGTGCTGATGAAAAGATTATAACCAAGAGTTGGCTTCTTTTAAGTTCTATTTAGCACTTTATGATAAATTCGTAAGTACTAGATTTCCTTAGCAGTGTCTTAGGGTTTGGCAATTCAGGCAGTAGTATTGCTAGCAGCACACCATGAAAAAGACACGCATTTTCGATGGCTTCCGTTATGTGAACAGGAATTCTGAAAGGGAGTTGGTTGCAAGAACACCCTTAACTTAATCAAACTTCATTCAAATGGGAAAATTTAGTTTTAATATATTCCAAGACATGACGTAATTCAGACGATGGGGAGTTTATAGAATTTTCTTAATGAGTATTTTTCTAAGAAATATTGCCCATTAACTTCAGAAAATATTCTTCGTACTGGCTTCTTGAATATTTATGGCTCTTTGTGAAATAACGATTTCAATGTCTTAAAATTAATAAGAGAAATTTGTTTAAGTTTATGTTTTAATATAGAATCGCATTGATAGCTGATCGATACTAATTCCGCATCCTGTAATTACCGACCACAGTACTGACAGGAAATAGCCTCAGTGGTAGACAGATCATGGGTCAGGTTAGAGTCCCCTTCCCGTCAGGCTGACAGTGGGAGGCTCACCTGCTCTTCCTCTCTATGTAACACAAATGTGGGTTAGTTCCATCGAAAAGTCCTCCACTAAGGCAAATCTCTCCTGATACTTGATCCAGGATGCCCTTGTCTTCTAGATTGGGTTCAAAATAACAAGGCTACGGAATTAAATATTAATAAACGTAAACACAGAAAACTTGGGTCGATTGCTCAACGACAGACATAAAAAAATACTATTTATTTGAATAGAGATGATTTGAGGATTAAAAACTATCAGCTAAAAATTTTTAATTTCAAAAATTTATTTCACTTCTTATAATTAAGCAAACAAATTTTTTAAACATGCATAAAACTAGCAGCAATAACTTAATATTTGCTTAAATTGTTTGCAACTTTCTTAATTTTAGTAACAGTAAACTTGAACTCCATTTAAAAAGCTCAACCTTTAAATTTTAAAGTGGAAGAAACTTTAAAATCATTAAAATGGACGTAATTTAGTTTTTCATAATGTAATTACCACCAAAGAATTTCGCATACTTCTTGCTATTTTGAGACAAGAAATTTTGTAAATAAACCTATGTAATTAAGTTTTAAGAATCAAAATTTTTTCATTAGTCAGTAAACATAATTATATGACTGAATAATTATCATTACCAACTTCGATAGAATTGCAGAATGAAAAACAGCTTATCTTTTAAGTAAATCATTATTTTGTAGATTTCCAAGCATTTGCTGTGATGGCTGTTGCGTGTTACAACGAAACAAATTTTTTTAATAGAACCGCAAGTGCTGATTTGTTGTCTGTGTACCAAAATACCATCAAAGGTTTCAAAGACCATCAACTTTCAGACGGAAGTTTTGGGAATGTCCATGCAACAAGTCTCATTACTCAAGTAAAATACATTTTTGATCTTAAATATTTTTACATCACTGATTTAAAATCTGTAATCGGTTTCATTTTTTAAAAAAAGTTTTTAGTCTGTCTTTTTGCCAAAATGCCTTTAGTTTTAAAACGATATATATAACAAAGGATTGCATAGATGTTGCGACAAACTTCTAGGGAAGTTAGGGCATATCATCAGGATTAAAACTGCATAGAAGCCCAATCCTGAAATTATCATCATACGCCGCTAGGTGCTCTTCCTTATTATAAATTGCCCTTTTCTGTGCTTTTAAATTGGTCATAATTGTGGAAACGTATCAAGCAGATACGAAGACTTTTCCACCATGGTTCTTTATACAATTTTATTCCTGATGATTCCCTTTAACTCCCCTATAATATTAGTCGCAGCACTTACACGACCCCTGTTATGTAAAACCTATTTTTAAAATTGTACATTTCGACACACCAAAACTAAAATTGTCATTTGAAAGAAATCGGTAGCGTTAGGAGAATGCTTATTTCAGAATTAAAATCTCCACACCTAAATCAAACAAGATCAAATAGTTGTATAAATGCAGCAAAAAAATTTTATCCCAAGTGCAATTCAATTTTAATTGATGAAAGCCTTTTATTTGTGATACATAATTTTTATGAAGGTAAAAAATAACGAATACTAAAAAGGACTCTCACACGTAAAGATTTCTTCATTTACGTACCCTAATCTGACGCTATCTATCACTGAATTTTTTCATCACCCTGTCAAAGAATGTCTTGCAATGGTGCGTGTATTAATGCTATAGAGATAAATGCATTTCTAATGTTTCATGATAAACAAAGACATTGCTGAAAGATTTCCTATCGGCACTTTTTTTTTATACAAAAAAATAGTTTATTGTAATTTCAAACCATGCTTTGTTTTTCTGAAGCTGCTTAAATGTAATAAGGTCACATTAATTTGTGTTACCTATTGTCGGCTGCTATAATAGATGTTTGGGTTCGGTTATACGAATGCAAGCGAAAAGACGCCAAAAATGCCGCCAAAATTATTATCTTTTTTTTTTCAACAAATAAAAATTAAATTAAAGAAAAAATAAAACAAAATAAAATAAATAAAAACAATTAAAAAATAAGTAATTTTTTTTGTTCCCGACAAACCGTTATGTTTGAATGTTAATTGCTGTATAAAAAAAGGTTAAAAATGAAACAGAATTTAATAAAAGTTAGGAAAACTGTTTTAAATACAAATGTATTCTTAATACCAATAAAAATGAACCTCATTCAGCAAAAACACACCCGAAATAAGCAAGGTATTCAATACTTTTGAAAAATTAATGCAACTACTAAAACTAGTTCTTGTACTAACTATTATTCAGTGTGAAAAAGCGTTATTAAAATCTGACGATATTATCGACATACATCTGAACAAAGGTTCGGCAGAAATAATTAAAAATCAGTTTTTTCATTTAGCGGAATTCGTTCATCGTTCAAGCTTGTTTTTAAAGATTTCAAGCTCTCCTACTCTATGATTGACCAATCTAATGATCATCGAAAGTTTATAAATTCTTATTATGCTTCCTTTTACAAATAATATATATCCCTAATTTTTTTATCTTTGTTTTTATAGCACAATCTCATAATAAACATTTCACTAATTACGGAACACGCTATATACTGTTCTTGTATGTCACATTTTTTCATGCCATGGCCTAAATTTATTTTTTCCAGAGTTTGTTAGCGAGTGGTCAAGAACACGTCAAAGACTGGAAGCTGAATGCAACAGTCAAGTACCTGATGAAGGAATTGGAGAGTCCGAATGCTGATTTCCTTGCTCACTACCTGACACTTCCGATTTTGAATAGAAAAACTTTGACGGACATTGCTAAGTTCAACTGTTCACAAAATACAGTGGATCTAGGAGGTGAGTATTAACCAATTTGCTTTAGGACACCAGGTGAAAAACTACTACCTGCATTCTTCATTTACTCCATTGTGATGTCATCATCAATCCTGTCTTACACACATAAAAATTTGATTCATTAGTCGAGGTATTTGAATCGGTTAGGAAAACAAAATCAACCAGTAAAAGTTTATCATATAAAACCCATTGTTTATTTAATTACCATATACTTACTCAATTACTATTACCTGGAGACTATAAAATAAAATGGTCATTATTCATTAACCACTTCCCTGAGTATCCCGAATTAACTCGGGTATGTATATATTGCAAATATTTATTATCCCGAGTAAGCTCGGGCATAGCAGAATTCGTCAATACGTTTTGTTTTATCACGTTTTTACTTGGCCGGAAGCAAAGCAAAAAACAATGATAATCTACTGTGATAGGAAGTTTACCAATTTTTGTTTGGGAGTTTTGCTATTTGTTGCACTGCAGACGTGTTTCGTACAATTGTATATATGATGGTTGATAAATTTTCATAGAAAAAAGAGTGATGCAGATGTTTTTTCAGTTTATGAAGATGTGAACATATACAAAGACTCATATTTAACTTTTTTCATTTGTCGCAGATAATTTGGGATAGTAAACTAATGGTAAACTAAATATTTTTTTACACAATAAAAAAATTAAAATTTCAACTTAAAACTTGTGTATTACGTTTTGTTTTAGTTCTTTGTTTTTATTAATGAAATATAAAAATATGTTGATTTTTTGCGTTTTTCCTCTCAAAAAATTGGTAGGGGCAGTGATTAAGAGGTTAATCTTTTAACATTTAAGGTGGGACGTAATTTAAAAGTAACAGTGGCTCCCGAAAGGCAACTTTCGAAGGAAAAAAAGGGTTAAATATGACAAGATTATAAAAATAATCTTATTTATTAAATATTCATTATCTACAAAAATTATTCTTTCGCTTTATAACAGTTACTATATCTACAATATGTGTGTTTTTAAATTTTTTTTTATTTTTCTTCAAAAAGCTCTTAAGTGTTGGGTTACTTAAAACCGTGGTTAATTTTCCTTATATCTATGCATTGGAATAAAAAAAAACAATTAATAAATTTGTTAGATATAAATGTCTCTAAAATATATGATTTCATTTAAGACATTTCACCTGATCTGATGAAGTTTATGCTTTGCTCTCCTTGTTCATCACGAAAATCTTTTTTTTTTTTGCTTAGGTGACATAATCAGTCTTAAACCTGAAAAAAATTGACTCATCAGTTTTGGATTCCTCTTTTATTGTTTGTTGTTGTTGCTTCACATCATTAATGTCTAACAACAACTAAACTAATTCCATGAGATTATAGTCCCGCAGTGGACTGATCGTTAAAACACGGCTCCCAGCAGATCACCGAAGTCAAGTATAACTGGCTGCGGTCAGTGTGCGGGTGGGTGACCACTTGGATCAGCCTGCGTAGGGACCAAGGGTGTGCGGTATTGGTCCTCGTTAAACTGTTCTACCGTAAAGTGCTCGACTTCGCGTGCAGGTTGTCGGGCTACTGAAGCGGGGGTGCCATCCCCTCTGCAGAAGATCAAAATTGTGATGGCATGTCTTCGAATCATCCTCAGGGATGTTTCCCAGACCGTCGCCAATAGCCCATTGTACAGTTCTAGTGCGACGTAAGTGAACAACAACAGCTTCCATGAGATTATATACGTTTAAAAATTCCAGAATCATTAAAGTATCTTTATATCTCTAACTAAGTCTTAGCGGCTTAACTGCAAGCAGTCCAAAATGTGGTTCGGGAAAACATCTTCAGTTGCACAATTATTGCATTCTGAAAAAACCCATCAAATGGTCACTGGCGAAGTTTAATTAGATTGTCTGGAAATTAAGTGAGGTTCAATGAGCGACCAGGGCTCATTCATGTGTACATTCATGTTCCAGGGCTTATTTTCTGGTGGGATTTTCCACCTGAGCTACTTTATATTTTTTTATTGAAAGGATTTCTCTGAATGTTCAGATATGGTTTTCTAAACTTCCCTTTCCAAGTTTATCTGCAACCTTATTTCCGTGAATATCTACGAGCTAGGGTATCCACGGCAGATCTATTGTTTGAAATATGGAAAACTAATTATACTTATCAAGCATATAGAAATGCTTGTCTCATCTTTTGCGTCACTCCAGTCTTTATAATCTTGGATTGCGCTATTGCTGTCCGTTAGCATCCATACCTCTCCAAAGCGCTTTCTCCTCCAGTATAAACCTTAACCTAATTTCAAGGGCAATTAGTTTACTTCTAAAGACGGAGCAAAAGTTTGGATTTCTACTTTCATCTTTTCTTTATCTGGGGATAAATATCACTGCCCGATTGGTGATTTTCACCTCTAGTTTCATCTTTGCATGTTTTGATAGCGTCCTTCGGAATCCTATCTGTGGCTTCCATTGCGAGTTATTTGAACTTGAATTATTAGATCAAAGAGGAAGCAATTCAGTGTGAGAAATGACTCTTGTCTCACAAACAGAGAGCGATTCTGATCTTAAGGTGATGGTCAACCACGTTTTTATCAAATATATTCAGAGGGGCAAATAAGCTTAACATGCTGTTCTTCGTTAACCTTCGGTTATTCTACCACTTCTGAATGAATTGCACCTCATGATTTTGGTTTTCATAACTAATAAGTGTGTTAAAGTATTTAAGTTGACAAGTGTATTTTCTCATGCTTTCTGACATTGTATTTGGTTTATAACTCTTGAAGGGAAAGTTAGATGCAGCTTTTTTTTGGGTCCCCTAAGGTAGCAGTCTGACTTCGCTATGTCTGTTAATATTAGTTGAGCATAATGGTCTGGTCTTCACGACAAATTACCTACCCACCTACCTTAACCTGTTTCAAGTCTCTCACTTATGTTTTTATTTTTGCCCTTTTTTCAGAACAGTTAGAGATAGAAATGAAGCACCATACGGGATCAAAAATACAAATCCAGTATTCTTTGTTTGTGGGCGACGAAAAAGATATCATTCATACCATCCATTTGAAAGTGCCCTCGACTTTCACAGCTTTCCAAGTGATGCAATCCGCAGAAGCGGAAGATCCTAAATACAAGTGAGTATCGGACAATCAATCTCATCATGACTGTTTGGAATCATTATAACGGGAATAAAACAGCAATACTCATAATTTAAATTCATAAAACATTCGTATTAGGGTCAGTAAAATGAAAAATCACT
>NC_092213.1:76992067-77003231 GCF_043381705.1 Parasteatoda tepidariorum | reverse complement strand
TCTGAAAAAGAACCTGCGAAATATTACTGACGTAAACGAAGATCGGGCAATCACGAATGTGTGATCATAGTTCTGAAGTGATTTAAATCGTTTTCATCAAAATATGTGCTCGCGTGTACACATTTTGTTGAAAAAATATAGAAAGTTGCAAGGATCTACAACAAGGATCCACTCACAGCTTTTACATGATTATAATTACCTTTCTTATTTAAGCATTTATATAAAAACATCCCTGAAAGCGCATGCGCGCACGATCACGTGAGATTGTTTTAAATAGGGAAGAAGTTTATATGTGGATAACAACTGTTAAAATTCTTGAACAGGAATTTTCCCCCATATCCATTTTTTATCATTTCATGTTATCTGATAAACTTTTACTGGTTGATTTTGTTTTCTTAACCATTGCAAAGACCTCGAGTGCAATGGGTTAAATTAATAAAAAAAGGCAACTAAACCTAAGAGTCAAATTTTTATATGTTTAAGACAGGATTAATGATGACATCTCTATGGAGTAAATGAAGAATGCAGGTTGTAATTTTTAACCTGGTGTCCTAAAGCAAATTGGTTAATACTCACCTCCTAGATCCGCTGTTTTTTCTGAACAGTTGAACTTAGCAATGTCCGTCAAAGTTTTTCTATTCAAAATCGGAAGTGTGAGGTAGTGAGCAAGGAAATCAGCATCGGGACTCTCCAATTCCTTCATCAGGTACTTGAGTGTTGCATTCAGCTTCCAGTCTTTAACGTGTTCTTGACCACTTGCCAATAGACTCTAAAAACGAAAAATTCAAGCCATGACATGAAAAAAAAACGTGATATAATATACAGCTTGCTCCGTAATTAGTGAAATGTTTATAATGAGATGGTGATATAAAAACAAAGATTAAAAGGATATATATTATTTGTAAAGCGAAGCATAAAAAGAACTTATAAAATTTGACAGTCATTAGATTGGTCAATCAGAGATTAGGAGAGTTTGAAATCTTTAAAAACAAGCTTACTTGAAGATTTTCAATGGGGAACGATAAATAAAAAAACTGATTTTTTAATTAGTTCAGCTGAACGTTTGCTCTGATATATCTCGATAATAATTCGTCAGATTTTTATAAAACTTTTTCACACTGAATATTATTTAGTACACTGCCCATTGATTTTCTTTTATTCTGTTACACTTTTACAAAGATTCTATAAATATATATGAGTAGGTGCAGGACACATTTTATAGTTATCAAATATTTCGTTTGTATACCTTAGGGAAAGAACTAGTTTCAGCCGTTACATTAATTTTTCAAAGGTATTGAATCCTTTTCCTTATTTCCGGTGTGTTTTTGCTGAATGAGGTTCGTTTTTATTGGTTATTAAGAATATATTTGCTTTGAAAACAGTTATCCTAACGTTTATTAAGTTCTGTTTGATTTTTATCCTTTTTTATGCAGTAATTAACATTCAAACATAACGGTTTGTCGGGTACAAAAAATTACATATTTTTTAATTGTTTTTATTTATTTTATTTTGGTTTATTTTTCCTTTAATTTAATTTTTATTTGTTGAAAAAAAAATAATTTTAAAATAATAATTAAACAATGCATAGTTTAAAATTACAATAAACTAATTTTTTTTATACATAAAAAAGTCTTTGATCAAAGTCTTTATTTATCATGAAACATTAGAAACATTTATCTCTATAACAGTAACACACACACCATTGCAAGACATTCTTTGATAGGGTGATGAAAAATTTCAGTGATAGATAGCGTAAAACTCATAAAGAAATCTCTGTGTGTCTTTTTTACCATGCGTTATTTTTTTTCTTCATAAAAATTATGTATCGCAAATAAAAGGCTTTCATCAATTAAAATTGAATTACACTTGGGATCAAATTTTTTGTTGCATTTATACAAATATTTGATCTTGCTTAATATGAGTGTGGAGATTTTGAATCTGAAATAAGTATTCTCCTAACGCTACCGATTTCTTTCAAATGACATTTTTAGTTTTTGTGTGTCGAAATTTATAATTTTAAAAATAGGTTTTACATAACAGGGGTCGCGTAAGTGTTGCGACTAATATTATAGGGGAGTTAAGGGGAATCATCAGGAATAAAATTGTATAAAGAACCATGGTGGAAAAGTCTTCGTACGCTGCTCGATAAGTTTCCACAATCATGACCAGCTCAAAAGCACAGAAGGGAACAATTTATAATAAAGAAGAGCCCCTAGCGGCGTATGATGATAATTTCAAGAATGGGTTTCTATGCAGTTTTAATCCTGATGATGTGCCCTAACTTCCCTAGAAGTTTGTCGCAACATCTATGCAATCCTGTGTTATATATAACGATTTTAAACTTATACATTTTGTCAAAAAAATAGAGTAATTTTTTTTTTAAAAATGAAACCGAATGCAGATTTGAATTCAGTGATGAAAAAATATTTAAGATCAAAAATGTATATTACTTGAGTAATGAGACTTGTTGCATGGACATTCCCAAAACTTCCATCTGAAAGTTGATGGTCTTTGAAACCTTTGATAGTATTTTGGTACACAGACAACAAATCTGCACTTTCAGTTCTATTTAAAAACTTTGTTTCGTTGTAACACGCAACAGCCATCACAGCAAATGCTTGAAAATCTGCAAAATGATGTTTTACTCAAAATAAGCTGTTTTAAATTCTGGAATTCTGTCGAAGCTGGTAATGATAGTGAATAATTTTTTTAGGGTTATTACAGTCATAAAATTATATTTACTCACTAACTAAATTTTTTTTGATTCTTAAAACTTAATTATATAAATTTATTTACTAAATTTCTTCTCACTAGTTAGCAAGAATTATGCAAAATTCTTTGGTGGTAAGCATATTATGAGAAACTAAATTACGTCCATTTTAATGATTTTAAAGTTCTTTAGCCTTAAAATTTAATAGCTGAACTTTTTAATTGGAGTTCAATCAAGTTTACAATTAAAAAGTTGCAAACAATTCAAACAAATATTTAGTTATTGTTACTAATCAGTCAGGCATGTTTTGAAATTTGCTTGCTTAATTATGAAAAGTGTAATAAATTTTCAAAATTAATAATTTTTAGCTAATAGTTTTTAATCCTTAAATCATCTCTATTCAAATAAATACTATTTTCTATAACCGTCATTGAACAGCCGTACGTTTACTAATGTTCAATTCCCTAAGTTCGTAATTTTCAACCCAATCTAGAAGACAAGGAAACTCCTGTAGCTTCGGGAGAGATTTGCCCTCGTGGAGGACTTTTTGATGGAACTAACCCACATTTGCGTTGCATGGAGAGGAAGAGCACGAGAACCACCCACGGTTAGCCTGACTGGAAGGGGACTCAAACCCATGACCAGTCTACCACTGAGGATATTTCATGTCAGCACTGTGGTCGGAATCCCTGTTTAAACAGCGGAAGTCATCGAAAAGGCGGAGCTTTTTCAATGGCTATTCGGGCAAAGCTATGCCCGAATGACCAAACCCCAAGACCCTGCTAAGGAAACCTAGTCTTTAAGAATTTATCATAAGATGTTAAATAAAACTTAAAAGAAGCCAACTTGTGCCTCATCTGTGGAAATTACTTACATAAAGTAGAGAAATATAACTTCAAAATGCAGAGAAAACATGGAAAAAATTACAGAGCAATGAAAAAAGAGAAAAAGAAAGAAAAATTAATAAAAATCCGGAAAATGAGAGATATAATCTTTTCATCAGCTCACACGATTAAATCCACAAATAGGATTGCTTTCTAATATTGTATCAATATTTCTCAAACTAATGTTTTGTCCTTTTTTTTACCAAGATCAATGCTTGTTTTTACCTCCAATAAAACTGTATTCAGAATCACTGTTCAATACGGAAATGATATCTGATGTCGACCTGTGTGGCCATTCCTCCTTCGCATTGCAGAGGGCCAAGTAAGCAGACGGGTGAGTGAAGTTTCCAGACTTTTCAACCTGGTCCTTGAGAAGTTTGACCAAATCCCTTCCATAAAAGTGTCGAGGATCTTGGCAGGTCAACAAAAGAGCGTTGATGTGCATGCTCAGCAACTGGTTAGAAACTGAACCTCTGAATTAAAATACAACGCAACATATTAAGATTCCTTATCAAAATGAAGAAGAAATATATACTTCTTCGTTGTTAACATACAAAGAACTATATGTTCAGACTTTGATAATTCATTCAGTAACTATTTAAGATTATTTATTTAAAGGTGCTTTTACGCCATCATAAATTAACTAAATCTCTGATTTATAAATTTTTTATACTTTAATGCTTAGTAACTACTTTAATTCTATGTGTTATATTGTAATTATGCAAACTGCGGGTTTTGTCTCGAAATTTCTCAAAGGTAGAATCCTTTTTTCAATTGTAGAAAGAACCTCAAGTGTAATTTTTTTTTGTTTTGCTTTAATCATTGAAATGCATTTTTTTGAACTTTGTTACAGACAAAATTTCTTAAAATTTAAAAGCTTTAATAATGTGAAAATGCATATGACTTTCAATTGATGACATGAAACAAAAACTAATCAAAATTATTCATTAGTTACTGCATAAACAAGGAAATATGCACAATATATGTAAAGAAGAAACATGTAACTAAGGAAATATGTAAACACCCAAGTCCTCGAGGAAATTGAAGATCTTGAATCAGACAATTTTATCACAGATTTTGCTAAACTTAATGCATTTTTTTATCTTACTGTACATATTTTAATCTTCATTTTATCATGTAACATATGCATAAATAAAAAAATAGCACTTAAATAATACAATGTTTATATCTTGCTTTTTCTTTTAAAAAAAAATCAGCCAAAGCTTGCTCTACTCATAAGCTGAAAAATATCATCCAAATTTGATTCCGTTTTGACTTTCTTAAACTACGTGAAAGTGGGCACGTAAACTAACTGCCGGGATAGCCTAATCGATAGGGCGCTGGACCCATGTCCGAGAGTTCGTGGGTTCGAACCCCGCCTACCGAAGACTACCCGTGTAGTAAATGGTGAACGACGCACGTTAAATTGATGTCGAGTCACAAAGTCCTCCATTTTTCCATGCAAATCAATACTTTTGGGGGTACCGGATTTCAGACTGATCGTTCTCTGAATCAGGACAAAATTACGTTCAGTGGATGAATGAATGGATGTGTGAATGGGTCCTCCCTATAAACGAGTGTCACGTATTGGTGTGGCAGAACTCGAATTCTTTTCCATAGATGGCGCCACTGGTAAACAAGAACGAGAGAGAAAGAGACGTGAATGTAGTTCTCGTTGCACGTAGTATTTCTTTAAAAAGCAAAAATTAGAGCTGCATTAAGTTTGACCGACTTTTTGATCGTTTGTCGTGAGAGCTGTATTAAGTTCACGGTTGTGTACGTGTGTAGTCTCTCCTGTATTACTATTAGCAGTCGAGTGTGTGCAGGATCCCGATATGTGTAAGTGAGATTGAGAAGCAACATCACGAGGAGGCAGTCACAAAAAGCAATTCAACTTTAAAACTATTAAATAGCTTACTTTTTCTTGTATTTACTTATAAATTGATTTAAAGTGATGTACTAAAAACACAGGAAAAAATAATTGTGTATTTATTTTCGTACTTCGCATCAAAGAAGAAAGAAATTGCCACCCAGTGTTTTATTAATAAAATAATAAAAATAAACTAATTAGAAATTAATAATAAGTAGCGCTGTATTTTGGCAAACATGGGCCACCGCAACGACATCAAACAATTCTTCAAAGGAACTTGAAGAATACCTAATTTCGCAACCACTTCAAATTAAATAACTTTCATTTAGCATGTAATAGACTTTTATGCAAGTAATTAGCTTTAAAACCGCTGTAGTTATCAAGATTTAATAACCGATTTACGATGTGTATTTCAGAGTATAAATTCTGCTACCAATAGAAAAGTTTTGGCTGACCTTTGGGAGGACTGGTATCAAAAGGTATCCCGCTGAAATCGGTTAAGTACGACGCATATACACACACGGCATTTCGCCTCGTAACAAAAGAATTAATAAACAATGATAAAAACATTCAAATCATACTTTAACAATGACACTGCAGTCTCCAGCTCTATTTGTTTTGCCATTAATTCTTCCTCTAGTCTTCGGCTGTTGAAGGTAGACTTTTCAGACAAGTACAAGGCTGTTATGGCTCTCACTGTGTTTTCTCGCCAACCCTTCAAAGGAGATTTTTTACTTCTCAGCCAAGCGATGGACTTCTTACGAGCTTCATCAATACCTTCAACACTATAAATTCCAGTAGCTGAAAATTGATATGAAAATTTGTTAGGATAAGTAGGGTGTTCTGTAATCATCGCCCTTAGTATAGAAAAAAAGAATGCTTCGTAATCAAGACGCTAAATATGTATTTTAATAGTCCTTGTCAAGATTGAAATGACCTGAATAATCCTGAATAACTTTTGATCAAATGACCGTATCTTCACGTTCTAGGACTCATTTTAGTGCTTCGAGGGGGTAACCTCAAATATGCGAATTAATTAGTGCAGACGATATTTTAAGTTACGAAATCAGACCCAAAAATTTACTTTTTCTGAATAAAAATGTCGATTTCAGGATGTGGATTTCTGACCTACAAAATATTTGGAAAATATCGTCCCAGTAAATTGTACGGCAGACTTAAGTTTGAGTTTTTAATGTCAATTTTACTTTTTGCGTATTTCGCCATATCTTAAGCATCGTTTAAGAGAAGCGATAAATTTCTGCACGCAAATTTAAAATTCGATTGTTCAAAGATAGTTCAATTTAAAAAAAAATTTGATAATTATTTATTGTCTTTTATTATTTTCTTTATTATTAGTCGGGTAAAACTTGAATTGTAACGCATACAAAATTTTCAATCATTTTAAAGAAAGTAAATTTTTACAGCAAATCACAAAATTTGAACAACATCGGATGAATAGTTCCTGAGAAATCGAACTTTAACTACGTCAATTTTCAAAAATTCGATTTCTCAGGAAGTGTTACACCTATCTAGTTCAGGTTTTGTATTTTGATTCCTAAAATTTCATTTCATTGATCTAAGAATTTATATAGAACAAATTTTTTAGACTATTATTGAGCAAAATAATAAAAAATCATAAATGATTATTGTAAATAATTTTTTGTCTGGAACAATCCTTGGGTAAATGGATTTTCAATTATGTGCAAAACTTTTTTTGTAAAACTTTTTTAGTAAAAAACACGCAGGATATGACTAATATCATTAGTATTTTCTACCGCAAAGTGCTGGAAATCGTGAGCTGGTCAGATCAAAAGTTATTCAGAGTGATTATTTTTTTCTGCGTTCTTAACATAATGTCGTAATATAAAAAAAAAGTATTTTAGAAATATTTTTTAAAATAAAATGATTACCGCAGCCAGCCTCATCTGCTCCATTTAAACAATCTATAACCTCATCGCAAACACGTGATTTGGGAATACAGGAATGAAATGTGCATTGGAAACTGTTCAAACGAGAGCATTCAACGTGTCCTGTAACAAAAGTATTAGCTGTGACTACATACAATTAATTTGAAATAATTTAGAAATTTTATACAGAAGCGTTTTGAATAATTTTTATTACCCATTAGCAAAAGGGGTTTTGGTTTGGATTTGATGGTGTCCTCACACTTTTCAGCTGTGTTCAAGAGTAATAGTAAACAGTGCGCATGCGCCGTCATTGCATGCGTTGCTAAGGCGACAGCTGCTGTTTTTATTTTTATTTTCACTAGCAGGCATTTTTAATGTATTTACAAGTATTTTTATATTCTTTTTATTATTAACTTATAATTATTGTCTTGAGGGTGATTTTAATATAAATATGAATGCTGAAGAAGGAAAAATCTTTTGTGATCTCTTGAAACACGTGCATAGGCAGGATTCGAAAACCAATCCGACGACAAACATGAAATTGAGACAGTTTTCTGCAACCCATGATTTGAAATGTTGTAGTGTTTAACAGAGTTAATCTGGAAAGAAAAAACATTTAACCAATGGGTAAACAGTGATCCTACATATATATATATATATATNTCTTTATATTATATAGGAAAAATTCCGTTCTTGATAATTGAAGTCAACTTATGCAGGTGCCCAACTTACAAGGGTGGTCAACTTGGCAGGTTTCGCGGTATAGAGAGAGAGAGAGAGAGAGAGAGAGAGAGTTTCGTTATAGTGCGATGTGCGAGCTATGTCACAAATCTATAAATATATTACTCTTACGAACCACTCTCTATCTATTAGTACACTATTACACACCTGGCAAAATGAATATACTATAGTTATATTCATTTTGTCAGGTTGTCTTAAATAATTTAAAGAGCGTTGAATAATTAGTCATAAGTTAAGCATTATTTAGAATAATTTTGTCTTTCTAAAATGACTGTAGAAACTTCAAACCGATGGAATGGTGTTGCTTACTGTCATACCAATTATTAGTGACGGAGATTGTTTTTTTTGCGAGTAATAGCATAAATATATTATATGATACTCAAGCTATGATTCGAGAAACGCGTGAGGAGTTAGTACTGCTAGTAATTGAGCGTTGGGTTTGAAATTCTCAATCATATCTCACGACTAAGATGGAAAGAATTTTAATATCTTTGTTGTCTACAATGCTGAAATCATACTTACAGTAGTTTAGGTGATTTAAACTCATCTGTAGCCATTTGATGGCTGCTGGATAGATTTAAAATAATTACTAAAATTTTATTCGTAAAGAACTTTGATAACATCGCAAACATTCTTTTGAAATTAATTAAATTTGAAATCAAAGCACTTCCGCGCGGGCAACAGCAGTCGGTGAAAATTTTTTTAATATATTGTTTGAAACTAATTAAGGTGACAGAATTGGAGGAGAGCATAAGAATTAGAATATTTAAATACAGTTGTGCTGTGTATTCATTTGGTTATCAATAAAATTTATATGTTGTGCAATCAAGTTTGAAAGGTGACTATGCAACTGGTCACCAAAGGCGGCTAGTTACTTAGTAATTCTAAATTTATCAGAAAATATTTATTTATTTTGTTTATTGTTACGGGTTTTAAAACGCGATTCTAGAAATCTAAATAATTTAAAGCTAACGGTAATTGAATTGAAAAAATAAGTTATGCATTAAAAAGTATTATACACTAACACAAAGTCACGGGAGGTGCAGAAAATAACAATTAATAACATTTCGAATTGTATTAGCTTTATAATTTATGTTGATATATGCCTTTTAGTTTAATGTATGTTTCCGTAGTGTTAATTAGTATCGATACATTGAATATTTACTTTCTTTAACTCTTTACGCAGAATGGGTATTTAACTAGTACAAAAAAATAAATTCTAATACATCAGTATTAATTAATATAATGAAATCAGTGCTTAAACATAATGGCACATTCTGACACCATTAATAAGGTTAAGATAATTCAGTATTATGTATTTATTATTATTAGCTGCCTACTTTGGTGACTAAACGTTACTCAATTCAACAAAACATGCTCCACAGATCAACAAATAAAAATTAAATTAGTGTATGTATTAGCTATATTCAGTTTGGATTGGCCCCGTATATGATGCTATTCATCGATAGCAACTTATTGTCATAATTTGCTAAAATCGACCAATTTTGCTTAGCATTAATTTAGGAATACTAATTTGATGTTGTAGCCCTCACATTTGATCCACTTTCATTCTTGATAACACACCGAGTAATAAATAAATTATCCCAAAAAATTAAAGCGGTAAGAAATTATTCAATCTTCAGTAAAACTTCATTCCCTTTTTAAAAAAAAGTAAAGTCTTCTTTTTATTAATATAGTTGATGCAAGCTACAATTTCTCACAAAATTTAAAATTTTCTGCGCCATAAGGAAAAATGTGTAAAAAGAAAGCCCAGCTCCCACTAAGAATTAGAATTCATTTTCATATCTTAGATATGAAGATGAGTTAATAATATACAGCACTAACTAAAATTATGATAATACTATATACACTGTTATAATTTACGTACGGTAAGTAACACTTATATAGTACAAATACAATTGAAAGCCCAGTTCCCTCTAAGAATTTCTTAAGGTATGACTATAAATTAATAATATACAGTACTAACTGAACTTATATTTATAATATTATATATGCAGATATAATTTATGTAGTGTTAATATTACTTAAATAGTACAGATACAGTATTTATAAATTAATAAAAAAAGATGGTAACCTACTTATTTCATAATCTAAATTAAACCTCATTGCATAATAAGCATGGTATTTAATTTCAACGTCTGAAAGAACAGTTATAGGTACAAATGATGTCTCCCTTCTGCAGAATTTATATTCTTCATCGTTGTCGGTGCGGATTTCTAAATATGTATTGCTACAATCCTGTAAAAATTTAAAACGTGTTAATTACAATATTTTTGCAGTTACAAGACAAAACACTAAATTGTTAAGTAGCAAAAAAGGTTCTTATGGTTGAAAATGTAACCTCTTAATTTTTGTTTTAATCTCAACTTTAGACAACAGAGTTCATATATATATATTTACCGTCCCTGACCAAATTATAAGACGCACTATAAGATTCTATGTAAAATCTTAATTATCGTGTGATATTTTACAGCTTTATAGTTTTTACTTGACTGAAACCGGTTTGAACTTGTTTACGTTCGAGTATCAAACGGTTAACATTGTAATGCAATACGTTAAAAATAAATGCAAATAGGAAGCATACAAAATATCTCCTGAGTAAAAAACCATTACATGTATGTTTAAATATAAAAGTATTGCCTATAAACTCGTTCAAAACATGTCATTATTAAAACACTAAAGTGCGTCTAGTAATTGGATCTAATTATTATAATATAATACCTGATATGAAAAATAATCTATATTTATGTAATATATTGTCTAATTTATCCAATCGTCGAATTTATATTATATATCGCCTTATTTAACCATTTGGTACCCAAGCGTAAACAAGTGCAAACCGGTTTCAGTCGCGCAAAAACAATAATGTTGTATAGTATCACCTGATAAGTAAGATTTTAACATAGAATCTTATAGTGTGTCTAATAATTTAGTCCGGGACTGTATATATACATATATTTATATATATATATATATATATATATATATATTAAGTGAGAAATGTTTGTTTGCACTTTGCTTTTAAGTATTA
>NC_092213.1:76963699-76988734 GCF_043381705.1 Parasteatoda tepidariorum | reverse complement strand
CTCAGTTTGAAATCAATGTTTATTACAGTTTGAACTAATGAAAACTAATTTGGATGCCGGTAAAAAAATTATTTTAAAGTAAATTGTATAAAAACAAATATACTTATCAAATATCTAAAAACCGCAACTATACCATATAACTACGTATATTGCTTATTGCAGAATTGTATTCGCATAATTTTGTCACAATCTAAATTATCACATACTTTATATCTCAAATTGTAATTGAGTGGCTGCCTTTATACTGTCAAAAATAACAATCCGTTAAATAGAATAAATTTCTATCATCAATTTATTTGTGAAAATTAAATAAAGAGGATTAACACATTAAAGAGGATTAACATATTTAGAATTTAACTTCCCGTTTTAACCCTTTCGACAGTTAAGTTCAGTTCGGAGAGGAAGAACCTCTTCAGTGCCGCAGTTAAACAACAATTTGTATAAAAGAAACTCATAAAAACTTCTACAAATGCTCCATAAAAACTTCTAGCTACAAAAAACGCTACATGAAAACTTCTAAAAATTTTTTTTTCTGGAATTATATTTACAAGGATACTATAGTATATCACGAGAATCGGTAACTTCGTCGTTAACATTATTTCGTCTTAAATGTTTACTTATGAACTAATTATTGTATTTTGAGCTTTAGGGTGGTGTAATAAATTTCTAATGAAGATCACCTGTTAATTTACCTGTCACCGATTGATCACCTCTCAGCAATTGATCACATGTCACTAATTATCGTTTCACTTGAGATTTCTTTAAAGACTATATCATAAGAGCTTTCAATTATTTCTTTAAAAGTAGAAGCGAAACATTTGTCTATGCATGAAGCATTTAGTTTTATTTTGTATATGTTTATGGTGAAACGACATTCATTGAATATTTTAGAGATTTCTTCAGGTGTGTATTAAGAGTGCATAAACAAACATTCTAAATTAATTATACTCTTTAAAATTGTCTTTAAAATTCTCGAATATAAATAATATTTGTTTTATGGCTTTGTACCAAATGAAATTTGGATTTTGACATAAAAGCTATTTTTCCGAATCCCAATACAGCTTTAGATGGAAAAAATAGTTTTTTTATTCCAATATAATTTGCATATTCTAGTACATTTAATTTAGCACATTGAATGTTTTTACCAATCTACACAAAATTAAATATTATTACTAATAATATTATTCCTTAACTCTTCATTAATCACTATTTAAATTACATCACATTAATTACACTATATCAAATACTATTATCATTTTGTACTACATTAAATAATATTAATATTTCAAAATATAATTTGTTTTCTAAACTATAAATTATTTTATTTTCAATGTATTTTTCCTTGTTAGATAAATAATAGAAATATGGTAGTAATACTGCCAGTTTATTTTAGTTATTTTTATTAAGAGATAAAAAGAACCGAACAGCGGTTGGCGAACTCGAATTGATCATTTTCCATTACAGGGATCGATCAAAACTGCAATTATACAGGGAGTTATTTTATTTATATTTTTTATATCATTATTTTTATCTTTATCACCCTTTACGAGCGCTATTAAAGGTACTGTTTTTCTAGTTTTTTCTTCAATCTTCAAATAACAATATATATATATATATATTAAGCACTTCTGGACCTACGGGCTTCGTCATGAAATTTTAATTTTTCTTGTTTTTTAAACTTAAAATGCGAATTGCGAACCAACTTACTGACTATCATTTAAATTATAAATTATAAAAATGATTAGAATATAAAATTCAAACTATTTAAGCAAATGCTAGCTGCTAATTCCTTAAGAATTCCAAATTACTAATTTATCGGCAATCAATTCAACCGTATATATCAGATAAGTGTGAGCAGGCGAAGCCTGATCCTTAGAAATCTAAGAAAATGTGTGTCAATATTTCTAAGGGTTTTATAAATGGTGGAGAGCATTTGTCACTAATTTTTAGAAAATTTAATTCCTGTAATTAATGTCCTTATTTTGACCAAAAAACATCCTTTAAAAAAAAACTAAAAAAAAAAAAATTCAGATCAAGATTCGAATTCAGATTCATATTTAGAATTATCCTACCCTAATTAAGGCTTTAAATAAATCTGAAGAAAATAGCTGTTGAAAAATACGATGTCTGGCTTATTCAGTGCAATTATAAATTATACAGAAAATTTAAACAATCAAAGAAAATTTCAGTTATTAAATCTCAAAGATGACTGGGTCACATTTATAAATAGTCGTACTCTGAAGATTTTTCAAGATCTTCCATCTTTCATCTCTCCGTAATGATTTATTGAATCATAGTTCATCATGATTAGGAAACTTTACAGGTAATCGAAAAAGGGGACGATCAAACACCAAATGCAGTGATTGTGTGGGAAAAGATTTTAAAATCATGGACATAAGTAGATGGAAAAATCTAGCATCTGATCGAGTCAAGTGGAAAGGACTTGATGGGACGGCTCTGTCCTGCACTAGGCTGCCATACTGATGAAATTAGAAGAAAATTACGGAATTCAACAATAAATAAAAATAACTTGTCTTCATTTTAGAATTAAAAAGAAGTTGAACAAGTTTAAGGTAATTACGACAAATAATTTATGTATAAATTAAACAATTTACCTGGCTATCAAGAAATAAATTGCTAAGCTTTAAACGAATGAAGTGATCTTTTGGTACTGAAATCTTCCAACAAAAACGCAAAGGTCTTTCAGAAGAATGCTGATTAAACCAAATTGACCTCGTCAGTGCATCATTCTCATCAATCGAACCATTAAAGCTCGATAATGCTGTACAATCTTAGTAAGGTGAAGAATCTACAATAAAACGAAAATTATTAGAGAGATTTTGCATAGCGTTTGCCTTGCGATAACCAAAATTCCACCGTTTTTCAATTTTGCGATTTGTAGTTTAAAAGTGTAGGCGTTTGAAATAACTGTCATTCATCTAATTTTGATTTTCGATGCCTTATTGTAATAAAAATCAGTGAACCATACTAATGGAAACAAATTGAAAATTGTATACGTTATAATATTTTTCTCCATACAACTTATTTGCTAGTACACTATACATAAAATTTTTAAATGCTGTGAAATGCAAACGGTTGACCCAGGACTGAACAAAGTTATAATTTAAAAAAAATGTTCTCTAAAAAAATTCTCGTTCTACTATAAGCAAACAATTGTTCTATTGTTATAATGTCCAACTACTTTTTATAATGTCCAGAATATTTATTATATTTGCTAAAAATAATGAATTTCTTAGGATACAAATAGAAAGTAATAATGAGGATGATATAATTTCTTTAGTAAAAGAATTTTAAGAGACTTATTTTAGTAAATATTACAAACAACTTACTATAAGCTTGAATACTTAAAAATCCTGAAAAAATTATTAAAGCAAAGAAAAGAAACATTATTCAAAAAGTGCACTTTAACATAAAACTTTAAGGTAAATAAATAACTTAGGATTTTTTGTTGATCTGATTGAAGACCGGAATGCAACTTAGATTTCAGAAACACGTTTCAGATTAGAGCTGTGTATCGTAATACTGGCTTTAATGTTAAGACATCAAGTTTATTAAAAGCAACTTTTAAGTAACGGCTCCAAAATAACGGATCTTGAGAACCTGTTAGTGATATACTTGTTACTTTCTGAAAGATAATCATTGATACTTGCCAGTAGTCAAGTAAGATAAGGAGATAAAATTAATTGTTTTTTCTTAGGGTTCTACTTTATTAAGAAATACCAGAATGAATCAATTGTTTTTAAAACGAAAAAATGGGGGAAAATAACCAAATAATATTTTCAATGTTTGCTTTGGCAGCCTTTCATCAGTAACATGTTATTTACGGAACTGTTCCAAAATATAGGAGTTATTATTGCTACTAATATTTAAAAAAAATCCACTTCGACACATTAAACTAACGAGGAGGAGAAATTCGATCTTTCGAACCTTATGACTCAACACAGAAATAATCATAATAACTAATCTGTTTACCATTGAGTGTTTGATAAAGATTAAATAATTTTTTCCCTCCAAATAATTTTCTTCATTTCGCTCTCACGTTATAAAATGTTTATTAAACAATTAGTTTTTATCTGATTTTACAAGATGGAAAGGAGAGAAAGAAACAGCTTTCGATAAATAATAACTATAATCTTCATCATATTCCCAAAGGTTCTAACATTTTCCCTTTCTTCTATTTAAACGTTTTGCACATTTGCTTTCTGGTTTTCACTCCTAATAATATGATAATATATCCATCTTATATTATCATGAATATAATCCTAATCAAAGGAACCAAAACGTTTAGAGATTCGACTAAGTCAGTGAAATTCAGAGTGTCCAGTGACTGAGATTTATTTTTTAACTTTAGATTTAATATGTAGGTACCTTTAAAACAAGACTTTTTAATTTATTTATTTGCCTTCATTCATTCATATTTATTTATTTATATTTATTTATTTACTTTTAGAAATTGAACATTATTGGAGCAACCAAGACGCAATCCGTTAGCTGCGATTGATTACTGATTATTACCTGTATTTGGTGATTTATTAATTTTTACGATTCATATATACAGGGTGTCTATAAAAGAACTCCGGGGTTTTAAAAATTCATATCTCACTAACTATAAAAGATAGCAAAATTTAGTCGATTTCTCTGAAAAGAGTAGATCAAAAAGTTTTACTCATACCAATTGGGAATGTTTGTATCAACTGTTGGCGGCGCTGCAGGGCGTTGACCTTGAAATGACGTCGCGAAATTTGAAATGATGGCGACTCCGCAACAAAAGGCTCAATGTGTTATTTGGCTCATAGAAACGAAGTCTTTAGTTACCGTACAAAGAAACTTTCGACGTAACTATGGTGTTAACCCGCCTTCTGACAAAACCATTCGTCAATGGTTCAGTGCATTTAAGGAAACAGGAAGTGTTTTGAAGCAAAAGTCGCCGGGTAGGCCGAGTGTGTCTCAAGAGAAAGTGGACAGAATCCGAGCTTCATGCCTTCGAAGCCCTAAGAAATCGTTGACAAGATGCAGCCTGGAGTTGGGGTTACCAAGANTTGTTTCATATACTCGGTTATATATATAATTCCAATATTTTTAAAAAAATTATGTGCGTTATCCTGACTATTTCCTCCCTTTTTCAGTTTTTATTTCCATTAACCATAATTTGTTATAATTTATTAATGTTAATTATCCATTCTTGTAGAAAATTTTATTTGTCCTTCTCGAGATCTTTATATTATATGCTCACACGTGAGTTCTCTTTGAAAGTATAAAAAAAAAATTAGATACTGCCATATAACTGTTATGTTGAAATTTAAAAAAAAAAAAATAGACTATTCAAACTTAGTTTAGGAAGTCAAGAGTTAAAAACAGTTTTCACTTTCAATTTATATAATGATATAAGGAATGATATTACTTCATTTTCGTTTTTTTTTTTTATTAAGTCACTTTCATGTGTATTCTGCTTTGTCCAGATTATTATAATTCTTTCTTTTCAAAAACAGTTGATAACACTAGGGAACAAAACTTCATTTTCAAAGGAGCAACCAAGTGCATCTGTATCTAAACTTATGTCTTTATAAAGTTGTGCATTTACAAAAGTACGTTTTTGTATCTGTTTCGTAACTTAAAATATCGTCTGTACTAATTGATTAACATATTTGAGGTCATTCTTTTGAAACTTAAGATTGAGTCCTCGGACGTGAAGATCCGATCATTAGATCAAGAGTTAGTCACGGTGATCCGTTTATTTTTTTGCCCACTGTACTACTTCTTTCCTCTACAACTATGCTCGTATATTACGCAACCTTTGCCAGACCAATCGATCGCTTTTACAAGTTTTAACAGTAATGAATATTACATTAAAAGGAAACATTTTCTTTAATTGGATTCAATTTATCATATAATTAAAGTGTTAAAAACTATTTAAATTACATAACAAAATACTTTATTTATTCATAGTCTAATATGTTATTCCCAATCCTAGTATTTGTTTCATTTTATGTTTAGTTTGTTGTTCAAAAATAATTATGCTCTTTGTCCCAGCATTGTTTCTGAACAAATGGCTCCTTCAACAAAAGTAACAGGTACTTAAATTTGTAATAACAGTGACCCGTAATAGTTACAATTTTTATTCAGTTGGGAAACAGATTTTTTTTCTTTTTCTTTTCTTTTTTAAAAAAATGTTATTTTTGAAAATCATTGCTGAACCATTCAGATGGCATAAAAATAAGCATCATATTTAAATCCAGAAACTCGAAATTTTTTTCTTAAATGTCACGACGTTGTTGTGACATATTTGTTGGTCATTCCTTATCATTCGAACTTCAGATCTCGTGATCTTTTGAGATTATCACTACATCCTTTAAGATATTTCGCTAAGTAAAGTTCTTTAAATAAACATTTGATTGTGATTCCGTGGTCTCATCTCGCAATCGAATCATGTGGTCAGTTGGCTTTTGAAATTTTCAGAGGACGTTACAATTTTATGCAAAAATGAACTTCGGATGCCAGATAAGAGCTAGGGACCACGTTCTTGTCACACGAATTGATTTTATTTTATTTTCTAATAGTCGTTGAACATAAATATGTATTTTTAAATTATATCTAATTTTGCTAAAATATTTATAAGTTCTTTATGTCAACTTATATCAGTGTTTCCCAAACTTATGACTTTTGTGTACCCTGTCTAAATTTTTCGTAAAGCTGTGTACCACTAATAAAAAAATGAATGTACTTTTTGCTATAAAAAAAAATTGCACAAAAGTTAAAAATCATAACTGGCTGTTGACACCATTAATTATTTGCTGATAACTCTGCAAAAAATAGCCAATAGAAAAATACGTAATCGTAAATTTTCTTGGCTAGCTTTGTTTTTGAATAAAACTTTTTGAAATTTTCGTTTGCTGCAAGATATTTCGCAAAAGAACGCGTAACCAAGCTAAACTGTTCCCGTAACCCTGGGGGTAAGCGTACCACACTTTGGGAAACACTGACTTATATAAATAAAAGGTCTATTATGTTAACTTAATGGTGATATTTATTTCTAAGCTTCTCCGTTACAAAAAAATTTGTTTCATATACTCGGTGTCATTTCCATTATGAAGTTAGATTTCTCTTTGCCAGTGAAGAAAGTTCTACACAAATAGCCCATCTCGATTTCGTGTAGTTACATTTCATTTTATTATCAAACTATATAAACATGCTTCATTGTAAATCTGAGGTTGTTAAAAGTTAAATATGTCAGACAGATATTCAATTTGTGTTACTATCGGTATTTAATTTTAAAGTTATTGCAAAAGAATATTATTTTTAAATTTAATCATATCTATATTTGACGAAATGCTTCTATTAACAATAGAAGATAATGCCCAAAACCTCTTTCTCATTGTTATTGGTGCATTTTTATTGAACAGAAAGAATTCATACGTTGGGATTCTTAATTTGCAACGAATATCCGGAAATCTTTGTCTGTTACAACGGGATTATTCTATTATTACTGTAAATATATCTTTTATTCAGTTCTAATTGGGCTACAATGATATTTAATGTACAATGGGAAAAAATCCTAACAAAATCGGACGACTAGCTAATGAGAAATCGAACTTTATTTATACAACTTTTTTTAAATTCGATTTCTCAGGAATATTATTCGCTCGATTTTATTCAAATAATGTATTTTGTTACATTAAATTACATTCTGTAAAATGTTTTAAATGTTCGTGTACCTTACAATTAAAATTTACTCGACTATTATCAAATAAAATAAAAGAAAATAATATATAACTATTAAAAATTAGTTTTTTTTGCATGAAATTATCTTTGGAAATACAAATTTTATTATTGTGTGCAAAATTTTTGATTTGCTTTAAAGATTCTCCTGATATTGCAAAATATGCTGAAAATAAAATTAAGGGGTCAAAATGTTCTACAGCTCTTCTGAAAAACCATTTGAATCATATTTCATAAATTTCGGCTAACACCCATATTTTGAGGGTCAGAAAGGAAAATCGGTCGAAAAAAAATCATGTTTATTCAGAGAAAGTATGTTTGATTTCGAAACTTAAAAAATATCGTCTGAACTAATGACTAAACCCGTTTCAGATCCCCCCTTTTCAGAATTGCAGCTTTATAATTAAAAATGATACTCTTTTTTACTGATTTTAAAGTTATTTTTCTCTTACCTTAAAGTTTAACATCGATTTTATTAGTCGTCATATATATATATATATATATATNAAAAAAACAATTATGTTCCTCGTTTTGATTTATTGTAGAATTCGTGCAAAAAATTCCAATAATTTGTTTTTAAGCTTTAAATTTATACATGTTAACTTTTGTTTAAATTTTTTTTTTTATTTCTAATGGCAAGGTAAATGGTACAAATAGAAAGATGAAATAAATAACGAATACAAATGTACGTGGGATAACAACGAAAGAAGACCGAAGTCATTACCTTAAAAGTTCTCTTGCTTCCCAATATCTTGAGGACTCAGTGTGTCCATGAAGGGCCCCACATAGAAGCAGGTGGTCCCTGCCCAATTTCTCTGCAGATTTACAAAGTGGACAAAAAGGCGTGGTGGAAAGGTCTATGCGGTATACGTGAGCAGAAAGACAATCGTGGCCTGTATATAAGCGGAAGGCCGCAACTGCATCTCGTCTTGTTTTGCCGGGAATTAAAAAAGAGCTTACATTTCTCCAACTTTTCAAAGCTGTGTGAGTCTGAAGATCTCGCAATGAGTTGGTTTTAAATAAATTTTTAAGGAACAGTTTGATTTTCCAAAAGGAAGTGTATTTGGTTGTTGTAGCAAATTGGCACCTTTTTTGGCAAGCAAATCTGCCTGCTCATTGCCCCAAACACCACAATGGGCTATAAATGCATGAATGTGCGGGATTGCATTTTCAATAAAGGGTACAGCTTATTACCCGTCCTAAGTCAAAATTCATAATGGTCCAATCAAAACATTCTGATGGGTTTTCATGACAGTCCAACATAGCAACGCTCACTTTTTAAGTATGTCACCACGATATAACATCTGTAGAGTTGCATTTTATCATACTCAGAACTTTTGATAGATAGTGGTGGTGAAAGTACTTAAAATGAAAAAATAAACTACATATAGTGGCACTGGCAAATTCGTTACTACTTGCAAAAATTTTTTCATTGCGAAGCAAGATAACATCCCACGAGTTTACTCTATTTTTTACATAACAGTGCCAGCACTACATGTGCTAGTGTAATCTAAATTTTAGAGAAATTCAGTCGCTAAATATCAATCGCTAAATATTAAATTATTACATTTCATAAACATATTTTTGATTAAAAAGTGGTAGCAAAAGACTTTATTTTTGTTGTTTATATAATTAATAATAAGTGATGATATGTGCAACTAAAAAGCAGATTACTGGTTAAAATTTATTTCACTTTCATTCATTTCCTCGATTTGACTAATTTCTCGTGATAACTATCATATATTACATTTATCAATGAAGTAGATTTAGAACAAAAATTATCCTTGCATTCGTTTTTAATAATTAACTGAAAGAAAATATTGCTAATCACACTATTTTTCGAATTTTATCGTTTATCCAGTTTTGCATTTTATAGTTTACCATTTTCTACATTTTTAGACGTTCGTACCATCACTTAATAGTTGATAAAGTTAAAATTATTTTTCTTTTAATAGTGTATGTTCAAATAACTATAGGATCCCACGGGACTCATATTTTGCAAGGGGACCGGGTAGCCAAACACATTAAAAAAAATCGAATTTTCAATTTTAGTTTTATATGAAACTATGTACTGTAGGCTCTCCATCCATATATTTTTTTTAAAAAAAATTTTAATTTTAACCCTGAAAAAAATGAAATTAAAAAAAGTAAACAAAAGTGCCACGCCCCCTTTGACAACTTTCCATATCGTTGAAAACGAAACTTCTCTCTTCTAATTCTTATTTCTCATTCTTACTGCTTAAATTTAAGGCAGTATGATTCTTAAAAGCTATAAACTTGTATATTAATCAAAATAAGCTTTCATTACTGATCGATCTATCAAAATCAATTTTTGTCTTGAAGCAATCTGTTTTGACCAAGCTGCTATTCTATCTGCGTGTTTTATTAACGATTTCTTTTTTATTTTATTGCTGTTATTTAGTTTAGTTTAAGTTTTTTTTAAGTTGTTAAATTATTAATTTTGCTAGTGATATATTTTCGTCCAATATGCCTAGAACGAAAAAATTTGGTAAAAGGAAATCGCATCCAAACCAGCATAGTTTGAAAACAGAAGTGCCTGAAACAGTGTACGAAAATGAAAGTTCCTCGAAAATTTGGGCAATCGCAGTTGGCCTCGCAGTTTGGGCAATCTATTTCCACAAACTCTCAACAGATGATCATCCACAACATGGACTCTGCCCAACCGACGCAGAGACTTGGTGTGGATACAACAAAGCTCTGCTGGAAGGCAAAACATATAAGCATAAACATTCATTGCCAGAGACTGTCATGCTTGAAGTCAAACCCATTTTTAGAGCTTTGAGTAGTCCTTCACTTTTAGAAAAGTGTATTCACGGGAAAACCCAAAACACCAACGAAGGTTTTAATAACTGTGTGTGGGAACGAATTCCCAAAACTACATTTATTGGATTAGATACGTTAAAAATTGGTGTAATGGATGCTGCTATTTGTTTTAATGATGGAACCTTTGCAAGAACACAAGTTTTGAGAAACTTGAACATTGACCCAGGTTTTTATACTTCTAAAGCGCTTTGTGCAATTGACCGTGAGAGAATTTACGAAGCAGAAAATGCCTTGAAAAACGCAACTAAATCTCTCAGAAGAGCTAAAAAAATTAATTAGATGAAAGAGGAGCAAGAAGCGAAAATTGATGAATCAGAGTATGGTGGTGGTGCTCATTAATTTTTGTGTATAGTAAATTTTTTTTAATTTATTTTCAGATTGTCACTTTTCTTTGTATATATTTTTCAAACTTCTAGGTACATTTCTAAAAATATCTATTCATTCTTTTGCCATGCAATTTGGTGTAACTATTTTTCACACTTAGCTTTATCCTTTTAATTCAAGATAAGCATTGAAATTTATTATAATTGTTATAGTTTGTGTATCAAGTAAATTTGTCTTAGAATGGCGTTTTTCTACGAGAACCCTTTATTTGCCATTTAACCACCCTTTTTAAAAATATTACGCTTTATATTGATTTTAAAGTTATCACAATTAGTAAAAGGCTTTCATTTAATGTGTTAAAGGTAGAATTTAACTCCTAAAATTTTGTATTTGGTAAATATGGGAAAAATTTACTTAAAACTCGTTTTTCTCAAAATGTCATTTTTATGTAATTAGGTACGCTTAAAAAATTTTCTATACCCACTATTGATGTAAAGCTCGACTCAGTTATTGGTGAGCTTTAGTTTTACGTGTTAAATATGAGAAAAGTGGAAAGTTTTGCTTTTTTTATGTTAACGATAATCAATTATGCCAACATTTTCTTACTTATTATCAAATTTCAATTATAAATCAATGTAAAAAAATTTTTTTAAAGTTTTTCAATCCAAATTCATATTTAAATAACTAAACAAACTGTTCTAATGACAAAAAAAAAGCTTGAATGCCACATTCTCAGCAGTTTTTTATACGAGCGTACCTAATGATGCTTAAGTGTCAAAATTTCGAAAAAATTTTAATGATAAATATGCATTTATAAATTTGTAGTATCATTTATTAGGCATGTTTTGTGATTGTTATCCTGTTTAGTTTTATGTTATGTATATTCATTTAAAATTTCAAGAAAATCCATATCATATTGCATGAATTATGGTTATTTAACTTTAATCATTATTTTACGTGTTTTGCGTTATCGAGAACTACCCTGTCCCCTTGAGTAAAAGTATTTTTTGAAATTAATGAATTTAAATTTGTGATTAAACTATACGAATAATTTGTGCATTTAGTAATGATTTTAGAGGAATGCGCACATAAATTGGGCGTTTAAAATAAAACAGTTTTGAGATTTCAAAAGTAAAGCAGATTTTTATATTATCAGGAAATTTGGTGTGTACGAATTTCTTACTTATCGAAAAAAAAAAATTTAAAAATTAAATACTATACTCTCGATATCTCGAAAATCTTGTATTTTATAGTCTCCTAATGCAATTTGAATTCCTATGTTGAAAAATTTCTACTCAAAACCTTGTTATGCCAAATTTTTTTCGAAATAGAAAATGAATTTTTTCGAATGAATCACAGTGTAAGTTTATTGTTGACTAATTCTTTTCTGTTTAATACATAATTATTTTTGTCTGACTTTTAAAAATAAAATTATAACTGTTTTAATTAGAGTCATAGTCAACTATTATTACATACATAATTATTAATAGTTTTTCTTATGTCTCTACTTTTTAGAACATATTTAGTTCTGAACTTGCTTTCTCGATATTTTTTTAGCGTGCCTTCAACTTTGAGATATCGAGTATACATATATACTGTAAATGAGTTACCATCCAAAATTTTCCATTTTCGGTTCATGGCGCTTGATATGCCAACAAACTTCCATCATTCCATGATGGAAAATGCTACTTTAATACTATGATGGTTTGCAGTCAAGAGAAGTTTGTTTGATTCCCACGGACCAGCAATCCATGATGATCCGCGATGGTCCAGGATGGTTCCAACTATATATTTCCTTGATGACTCAATGAGAATTATTGTTGGTTCAGCAGGAATTTACCATCAAAACAATTTGTTATTTTTTTTATGCTGTCTCATAAAAAATCAGTCCGAATTCCAACGTTGGGGTAATGGTGGTTCTTGATCATTCCAACAGTTGATTTCTAAGAAACTATGATGGAAATTTCTTCTGGTTCAACATGAACAAACCATCAAAACAAGCTGCTATTCTTATGTTGAACCATCATAAATCAGCCCAAATTGCAACTTTGGTATGATGGTCTACTTACGTTGGTTACCATCAAAAATATAATGGTTCATGATGGAATTATGGATGGTTATCATCAAGATAATGTTGGCCCATCAATAAAAAACCATCAAAAATTTTGACTTGGGGTATTAAATTGAAGTTTGCACAAATTAGCGAAAGACAGCGCAAAGGACAGCGAAAGACAGCGCTACTTTTAGAGTGCTTGGTAGAAGAAGGAAACCTCGCAAAACTCTCAGGTGAGCGCATTAAACTACGGCAGCATTAATTAAAACATTTTTAAGCTGTAATTAAATAAGCAGTTTAATTTTTTTTAAAAATTGTAAAAAGTGGCATTATTTGTTTCAAGAGAAAAAGAAACAACTAATGTATTTCTCATAGAAGACTCGGTTTGGCGACAAACTGATTGTTCTGAAAACTGCGGGGTTTTAATGCGATTGGGGTCAATACTTACGGAGTTATACGAGTGTCGTCTAGAATAGTGTCGAAAATTCCTAAGTTTCATCGCCAAGCCTGTGTAAATTGAAGTGTACCTGGCAGAGTAGAGAAGTAGGCTGCTTGTGACTGTATAGTCATGAACTAAATTTCCCCCGTCTGTGATTGTAAATCCTTTGATTTGCTGTATACTGCGCTGTTATTTGAACTGTATTTGAGTGCTAGAAATAGCTGTATTTTCTAGAAGTTTCTGCTTACAAATTTTAAGAGACCTAAGCAATGTTATTTTTTTAAATCTACAATTGAAATGAACTTCCTCTGTTCTCGATACATTGCTATTAATCTAAGGATGAGCTATTCTAAAAGCTAATTTTGGACCTTTATCAGGGATGCCAACTTGCTCCTGACAGAGAATAAATATTTTCAAGTGGTAGTTTATTGACTGAGATTCTTGGTTTAATAAATTCAATTTAGTAGATTTTTATCCACCACTATTGTTAAATAATTCGTAGGCTTATAAAATTCACCACTATTTCACGCTAAATTTAAATCACGCTAAACCTTTTAAAATGTAAGCAAAATTAGTCAAATTTCTGCGAAATTTAGTTTGTAGTTATTTAGCGTTTTTTAAATTATTTTGGTGTGTCCGGAAAAAGATTGTATAAGTTCTTTGGTCTGGAGCAGTTGGCATCTCTAATTTATGTGACAATAAGAGTAAAAATATACAAAAAGTACAGAACTGTATTTACACTCCGGACTTTAAAAATTTAATCAAGTGAGGAGCATTGTGTTTATATAACATTTTTTGCTGAATCTAATTACGTATCTATCGACTTCCAATCTTAGCAAAATGATTTTCATTTTCCCTAGTGGAAGTGAAATAAAAAGAGAACTACAATTACAGGCCGAAATACCCTTCGTATTTTGTAAAAGATTAAACCATCCAACATGAACTTGAACTGAAGTTTGTAACGAAGTATCTGCCACCTTACTTCTTCATCTGTGGTAATGCCCATGGGCAGCTGAGATAATAGCAGTAATTGAAGGTCAGTGCGAGTGAAGTATCAAAAGCGGTAGCGGACGATGAGTTTAAACATAAGGTCTTACTTCTATCTGAGGAAAGATATTTATAAAAATTATATGTAGTGAGTGGTGACTCCCAGCATACTCCCTTGTTTTCGTATGCTGACCCAAAATG
Organism: Parasteatoda tepidariorum; assembly: GCF_043381705.1. Taxonomy (NCBI): domain Eukaryota; kingdom Metazoa; phylum Arthropoda; class Arachnida; order Araneae; family Theridiidae; genus Parasteatoda; species Parasteatoda tepidariorum. The sequence continues at coordinate 76,974,149 of NC_092213.1, read as the reverse complement.
AACGTTAGAAATAATAAATATCTCAGCGCGGCATTAACTAATCCAGCGGTTATTTGGGATCGATGATAGGGAGTAGTGACGAGGAATGTATTATGAACGAAGAAAGGATGTCCATACATTTGTATACATGTTAAATTTATTTAAATGAAGTGGTTGTCAAAATCATTTTAGAATAAATATCTAATTGCGAAGAATAATAAGTTTTCATTTTCTTATTATATTTAAAGAGATAGTTAGTGTTTCATACCTGTCAACTCTTCCGGATTTTCCGGAAGATTTTATTTTCATATTTAAAGTGGTAGCAATACACAGGTTATTCCAATTAACTTTTTTAATTATAATGACAATTATAAATGAGTTTGGCCACCACTACATATAAATAATTACAATAAATATATATAAGCATAATAATTCGTGAGCAAGCGAATTTCAACGGGATCAAAATACAAATATATTTTTGAATCAGATTGATTTTCGTTTATTGTTTTACAACCACTCTGAAAATCCATTCTCGGAAGGAGTGAAAGTTGGCAGGTATGGTGTTTATAGATTAGTAACCAGCACGATTTAAGCGGAAATTCGGTTTTCGCAAACGAGGTTACGCCTACCGCAATCCCCTGTGTTCCGCCCCTTTTATACTTTAAAGGATAGGTTAAAAAGTCCTTTTAAAAAATATAATTTTATTTTAAAGTGGTGTAAGACAATTTTTATTTGAAAATACTTTTAGCATAAGCACATTATACTTATAATTTTGAAATTTGAATAATATATAACAATTCTTGTTCCGCCGTAAGAGACCTAATTTTTTCGACTTTAACTCGATTCCCTCCTCCGAGACTGAGGCGCAACTCGAACTGCGAGGAGAGTTTTTTAAAATATATGCGTCGATATTATTTTTTCGATCCGACATGCACTTCTCGGGACATCTCCAATTTAACTACTTCAGACCCTAATTACACACTTGAGGACCCCACTATATACGGGGTACTCAGAGCCTGGAAAATTAATTGCTGAAAATTTCGTAAAGTTAACTTTCGATTATTTTTTATAAATCCAGTTTTGAATTCTTCACTTCACTGTAAACAAAATGGGAATATTTTCAGTGGAATTGATTATTTCGAGGTAAGTATATTTTCCAAATTTAAGCTACAAATTTAAAACAATTTCTGAGCCGTTCTTTATGAAAATATGTTACGTCTGAAGAGGTTAAACTATTTGTTCGCCATATTCATCACTGTGTCCAACAAATTGTATAAATTACAGGTCACATTTGGGTACCCTTTCCTAGTGTATCCAAATCTGCAATGAAACTTGGGAGCTCCTATGTAATATTTCGTAGGTGCTCCCATCTTAGGCCCTTGGATCAAGGTTGATTATCGAGTATTAATGCATATCAAGAATTACATTATTGAATGCGTCTTGTGAAAATACTTCATTTATTTATTTTAACATTCTTTCAATTCATTTTGAAATTTTGCGCATAACTTTTTTTTATTCACTGTTGATTTTAAATTATCAACAAAATAAACACATGGTTAAACAATTTTATAAAATGCTAATTCGATGACGAAGCCCTTTAATGCCATTCAAGTTTATTATTGAGTTTATCGGACGAAGCAACAAAAAATTGGTGAATTCTAAATGACATGGAAAAAAAAACTTTTTTTGTTGTTAAATGAAACTGTACGCTAAGATTCAGAACTGACATTATTCTTTAAACATAAAAAAAATCAGAATGGTCTTCAGTTTTATTGATTATTGATATCAACGGTTAATGCGCTGTTATAAATACAACTTAAGAATTACATTCCAAACTTCGAATAATTGTACTACGGATACTTAGAAATTCCATTCAAAATATCTGTTGGACAATTATCTAAAGGAAGATAAGGACCGCATTGTTCCAACCTGGTTTTCAGGAACGAAACAAAGGAAATACAACTGTTACGAATTTTACAACATCCTGGTCGGAAAAAAGCCTTTCCAAATCTAGGACAATCCTGGCTAGCTTACTAGGCTTAACCTAGGGTGTTCTAAATTTCCTGGAGCTTCAAGTTTTTTTGGGGGGAGGGGGGGCAGAACCAATGAAATTCGCAGAGTGAGGTTCGCCGCAGTTGCAGCTTTTAGCTGAAGTTGATCTATCTTCGTCACAGAAATAGGGGTGAGTGGCCCAGCAGCACATTTCAGGAAATGTGATTGGCAGCCATGACAATAACATATTTCTTATTAAAATAAATTAGAATAAATTATTAAAATAAATTATTTCTTATTAAAATAAACATATTTCTTATTAAAATATTATTGTAAAATTTAAAATCTAAAATGGCTGTGAAAATAGCAAAATTTAACTTTAATTTTACCTTTATAGATTACCACTCTTCAATGATAGATATAGTATAACCGTCCGCACTCGGCTGGCAATAAACGTTCCAAAGAAACACAAATATTGACTCATTTTTTGATAGTGTTTTCAGCTTTAAATTTTACAATCAAAACATTCTTATGAAACAAGCAGATCTAAGATTAAAAAAAGATTTTTCTAACACCTTCGTAGAAATTAATTTTCCTTAAGGAAAGAGAAAATTTGCTTACAGTCGGTGACTATTGTAAAATTGTTAATCAAGAAACGATAAAAATGAGGTTTTAAAAATAAGAAGGAGTAAAATATGAAATCAACAAGAAACAATATATTTATGAAAGATAATTGTCGTCTTTCATATAATTTAATATTAAAACCCAAACACTGACACTACCATCTAATAGAAAATTAAAAAAAACAAAGTAACATATTAAATTCAATAATTCATTGACAATCAAAATAGGAAATAAAGGTATTTGGTTATTTAAAGCAGTGTTCCCCAACCTTTTTATCACCGCGGACCAGTCAACGTTTGATAATTTTACCGCGGCCCGCTGGGGAGGGGGCGTTGATTGCTTATGTTTTAGATTATTTTGATTTATTAATTGTATTTAAACATGCCTTCAGAATAAAATACAGTCACACCAAAAAATAAATATATAGTGATTTAATATTTTAATTTATTAGAACGTTTAATCAATGAAAACCCTGAGCTTGTTTCTTTGCAATGAGACTGTTCCATCTGGGGGTAATCGGAGACAATGTCACCCGGAGTGAGTTGCTTACGTCCAGTTTATTCCGTTGCCTTATTTTAGCTGCTGTTACTGCAGAAAACCCCGCTTCTCACAGATAGGTTGTCGGAAATGGCAATTGGGATTTAAGTGCTGTGGTCGCAATCTTGGGATATTCTGCCATGACTTTAATCCAGAACACCGGCAGAGTTGTTGTCTCGAACGTAGTTTTAAGGCCGCCATCATTTGCAATTTCCAGCAGTTGATCTTCTTCTTGCACAGACATGCTAGATTCGCCCGATTTGTTGACAAATGAGTCGCAGATCCATTCCTTGCCAGATATTTTTAATTTGAGGTATAAACCTAGGAATTTAAATTTAGTTTCAATGAAATGGGCTGCCCGGTACCATTTGATCCACGAACCGGTACCGGTCCGCAGACCGGGGGTTTGGGGAACACTGATTTAAAGTACCATAAGTGTAGGAAGGAATAACTGTCATTTGCATTTAAGTAAAGTTCTTTATTCTCGGCTACGATCTATAATAGCGGTTCGCAAAAGGTGTTCCTTGGAAACCCTGAGTTCCGAAAGTTTGGATTTTTTAAAACCAGTAATAATTGTATTTACATCCAATCAGTCATCCATAATTTATTTAATGAACTCTGTTTTATCTTTTTTGATTTGTCGAGATAAACAGATTTGCCTCTGTCAGACAATAGGAAAAAGCATCTACCGTTTTACACCTGACCCAGCTTTTCTCCTTGCAATTGTGTAATGCCCATTGTATTCCCAATTGCCTGACGTTGGGAATTCTAGACCTCCTTCTGTTTACCTAATTATTTCATGTATCGGATATACGATTTAAAAAAAATAATAACAACTATTTCCATTAAAATATGATTTTACTCAGAAAAACAGGTTACCTAGCACAGAAAAGCCTTTTTACTGGGAATCAAACATCGAAAAAGTCAGTTCAGTTTATCTATAGTTGAAAGAAATAGGAAGATAGGAATCAATCCTTATTGAATATATTCTCAAACTCGAAACACCACCATACCTTAAAAAGGGGCGGAGTTTCTTTACCTACAATTAGGATATTGTTATATACTTAAAAAAAAAAGGGTGAACAGTTTTAATTCTAATAAAGTTGACTTTATAATAATACTGGTAAAAAGTAAACAGCAAAACTTTTTAAATTTATTATTATTATTTTGTTTTCGAAATTTTTAATTATAACACATAATAGCATCTCCTACATTGTGATAACGTTATATATATATTAGTCCAAAAAATATTTAATGCCAAAACGTTAAATAAACTTAGAATGAAGTTCTCCGTATGCCGTTTTATGTAAGATTACCCGTTTGCAAATCCTATTAAAAAGTAGGCGTTACTTTTCATTGCTCAATGTACTNATATTTATATATGTCAACAGATGTCAATTTAGATTCGATATTCAAATGTTATATTTACTATATTAATTTATGTCAACCTATGTATATATATTTCAAATTATGTTTATATTTATATATGTCAATATGTGTCAATTTAGATTCTATAGTCAAATGTTATATCTACTATGTTTATCTATGTCAACCTATGTATATATATTTCAAATTATGTTTATATTTATATGCTTATATTTATATGTGTAAATTTAGTTTCGATATTCAAATGTTTATTTACCCAAGCAAAGTGCTAGTAATTTTGTATTAGCAACCACATCGACTGCTAAATTCAAAATATTATCACTTTAAACTTATGTAAATTTCTAGATGTATGGGATAGGGGCCGCTGCACGGCCCAGGTGCCCAATTTTTTATAAATAAAGTAAAGTAAATTAACGTCATAATCTCATAATAAGACTGCCAAAATGATTCTAATTTGAAATTATGTAAAATTGTGTATGCGTAGGTGGTGTTTCGAATTTCGATTGCTAGACTCCTCCTCACCGAAATTTAAAAACTTATTCAGAGCGAAGAAGTTTTCGATTTATTACTTGGACTTTTAAAATCCTGAGTTCCAGATCAAACGCAGAACAGTTCTACTTTTACTTACATGAACGACCATTCACCAGTCAACATTAATGAGGACACGCCTCCTCTCTTTTTTCGTTTTTCGCATGATCACAGTTCGCTGTGATCTTTTCTTTTCTATTTTCAGATCCATCAACCTCTAATCAAACATCATCGACTCAACATAATCGACGAATTGGTTAATGCCGCTTCGAGGCGTGCGTACCAAGATTTGTTGCATTTACAACGTTTACGCATTTACAACGCATTATTAACGTTTCGACTTCCGTTCGAAATGGATTCAATAGAATTAACAGTTTATTGAGATTAAAATCCTAAAATAAATATTTAAACGAACTACTGTTTTCCGCTCGATTAATTCTCATTTCGATCCAAACTTTTCACCACATGACAACCAGCAAGATAGCTTGAATTGGACGGCTAAGTACGATGGAACTGTTTCTGACCAATTACAAAGCAGACATTCTCAGTTGAGCGGCGGTAGTGGAGAGTAATCAGGAGGTTGGGTTGGTAAAAATTTGATGACGTGTTCGTATTCAAACACAGTGGACAATTAAAAATGATGAACAATGACATCAAATTAAGAAATGTTTTCGAATTACTTATTCCTAATTATATGTATAATTTCGGGAATAGAATCCAAAACTATCATGCGTTCTTCATCAGTAATCGCTTTTAATTCCTGTTTAACACATTTTTTAATGTAAAAAAAATGTTTAATCACTGACTTTTTTATTGTATTATAATTGCGATCAACTATACTCAGAGAAAAGTCTCGAATTCGTATATTTTTGAAGCTTATGAAGTTTTTCATCAAGTAATTTAATTGCTCACTCAGAAGAAGGATCAAAAGTCTGAGCCCAATAATGTTTATTTCACTTTTTCTATATTTCGCTAACTCTCCGGTACTATTTTTTAAAGCTACTATAACTCGTTTATCCAATGATAATTCACTTCTTTTGATTTAAGTTTATAAAAAAAGGAAGAATAATTTGAATTGTAACGTGCATATATTTTCACGCCCATTCAAAGTATGTAATTTTAAATTACGAAATTCAAGATCAAAAAGAAATCGGTGGATTAAATCTTTAAAAATGTAAATAATAAAAATACAACTTTTTTAGAAATTTTATTACTCTTAAACTGTTGATCCGATTTCATTTAAATTCAAGATCTTGGTTTAATCACAGATGCACAGTTTAAAATTAAGAAAAAGATATTAATAAAATATAATTATGAAGAAATAATATATGCATATAGATGAATAAATGTTATTAAAAAAATATAATTAAAGAAATTAAGATAAATTAGGCTTTGCAATTAAACATGCACATACGCAAGCTTTATAGTGGTGTACAAAATTCTAAAGCTAAACTACATAAATAAAAAAATTAATAAAAAAAAGAACATTAAGTTCTCTAAACTTTCATCTCTTCCCTTAATTAACCCTGATTATCGATTTCAACCATATTTTCTACAATGGGACTGTCCCCACAGTCTGGGTTTCGAAAGTTCGAATCTGTTCAAAAAGATAAGTAATTTTTTCAGATAATTTCTGCTGATTTTGTATATCTGGCTTTTTATTTAACTCTAATCAGTTCAGTTCAGAATTCAGAGGCACGAATTATTAAGATTACAATTATTAAGGTTTTATTATTATTTTGAGATAAGGTCATATTTCTCAACCTTACTGATGGAATGAAAATCACTTAAACGCTTAAGGTCAAATAACCTGACTTTATGTTTCTTGATTGAATGCATGAAATATGGATGTTAGGAAGGAAATAAAATGAAAAAAAAATTATAATTAAGCAAAATTGTATATTGCCAATTTTTATGTATTACAAACACAAATAATAAGAACTTTTAATTTATTGCTCAACGCTTTTTTGTTACATATACAGGGTGTTTCCATTGTATATTTTCCTCAAACATATTTCTTCTAATTATTATTATTTCTATAATTCTTATGATCATTCTTATTATTATAAGAATATATTTATAAGAAATATAATTCTTATAATTAATATTATTTCGTCTAAGAACTTGTGCTGTCTTAATTGTTTCGACATTTTTCTGGGTTAAAACTAACAGTTAGTTAGAAATGAAGTAAAGTTAAAAAAATAGTGCGTGGAGTCCCTCCGCGCGGAAGAAGTTAAACTTCGCAACCTGCGACGTTAATTGTAGAAGAATCAGCAGTCGTAGAAGGATCACTAGTTCTATTCAACGACTCTTTTCCTGCTCCGCTTCCGTGCTCTGTAATCACGGTAATATTGTGCATTTTTCCCTCGTGGACCTCTTGAACCAGTGGAAGTGCTTGTGGTTGCCTCATCGTCTCGTTCTGGAAAATGTATTTGTATTAATAATGCATGTGAATGCGTCATAATGTAATTTCAGAAGAGAAAACCTAATAATCAATTGATATTCACAAGAGACGTACCTTGACATAACCTTAAATCCGTCGCATTGTCCATGGGATTGTTTTCACTCATTTTTTACAATTGTTATCCACTAAATTTGAAAATAAAAAATACTACCTTATTAAATTATCTGTGTATCAAAACAAACTAAAAAAATATTTATGGAAAAACAATATTTTTGTGACTTTTAATATTTTTATGCTAGTGAGAACCAAAACAATATGGAAATGAATGAGGGAAAACAGGATCCTACCACGTGATTTCCCGGCCAATAAAAATGTAGCGTTAGACGTTTAGCGAAACCTTGTTGGAAGTCGCATAAGAAGTATAACTTCAATAAAATATAAGCTACTTACCAAAACAATTAGTGTTTGTCACTTTTTCTTACACAAATGTGCCAATCTAAAATTTTAGGTACTAAAATTGAATTCATAGTTATTCTGGTTGAACTCACTACGCAACAGTCTTTGCAGAAGTGTGCTACTCATCGAATGCAAGACGTTGAACACGCATTGAATCGTAATTTCTGATCCGATAACCTTATAAAGCAATAAATTGTTCTCTCGGTCAACTGACCGGTTGTGGTAGAAATAGGTATGCGACAAGTATTATTCGAAACAAACAAAATACACAAAAAAATAATAATAGAATATTAACTGTATATAACTGTCCGAAAAAGTCATGAAGTCAAATGTGCCAAAACTATAAGATGATAAGCGCATTTTCGATGCAAAAGTTCCTAAACGATCATTTGATGTGTTTAGTGTCAATAACTTTTAAACTATTGATTGTTTTCTCATGATGAAAAGTGCTATGATAATGTCTAGAAGGAATGTCTAATAATAAGCGTTCATTTTTTCTACTCTTTCACTAGACTATCCATTAAAGCCTTTCAAGATGGAGAGAAAAGTAACAATCTGAAAGACATCGGGAATATCATATTTCACTATTTATTTCAGATTTACCTTAAACGTTTTTGGTTCTAACTAAAAATATAGGTATATTTTTTTTCTAGTAGTTGCTAACCAAAATAAAAAGTATATTTTTTGCCAGTAGTTTCCTGAATAAAAAGGAAATAGAGTTTTGTAAATGAATAGGGTTTCAATGTCTCTAACTGAAATTCAGCGTTTTTCAATAAAATCGCAAAAATTCTTTAAATTATTAAAAAATTATCAAAAATCGTTACAAAATATTTAAATAGAAAAGAAACCCATGGTGATGTTTTCATTTTAAAGTGATTCCATTAAACGCTTCATTTTGCTTTTACAAAATAATATTCTATAAATGTCGAAAAGACATCAGAAGGGTTTTAGGTTCGAAACCCGGGCAAGGCATGGATGTTATTTCATTCTCTGTTCTGTCTGCCTTGACTGTGGGAGCAACGCTGACCCGCCTGATATGGTGCCCCTGAAAGAGTGGCCAACCTATCTGCCATGTAATTGCCTGAATTGACGAATTGTTAACACTGGTGGGCATTGGAAATAAAAAGAAATTCTAAAATTGGAAATTGAATATTTATTAGAAGCATTGATTACATTGTATTGCAATGAATGTTAATTTAAAGTATCAAAAAAAAAATTTTCTCTACTCATTTTTGATGATATTTTGAATAACTGTGTGTAAAAAGATTTTAGACCATTTTTTTTTTGTTGAAATTGCGATCGAATTAATTTCATCGTTTTTATTGGTGAATCTCTTACTACAAGGAAAAAGAAAACTTAAATTTAATTGCTACTTAGAGAAAGACAGAGGGTCAATTTTTTCGCCTCAAACAGAAAAAAGGCATTACTTTTTGTCTGAAGGTAATGCTGATAACTTAAAAATTTTGAGGTGATAGCAGCACAATATTTTATTTTATAAGCATTGTTGAACAACCGACCCAATTTTGGGGTTACCACTACTAATGCAGCATTGTAATTTTGATTAAAAAAAATCCAGAAGACAAGGAAACTCCTGCATCAAGTATTTGGAGAAATTTTCCTCCGATGGATGACTTTCTAATAGGACTAAACCCTATTTGCGTTACATGGAGAGCAAAACAATGAAAACCTCCCACGGTTATCCCGATGGCAAGGGACTCTAACCCATGAATCTACCACTGAGGATATTTTGCGTCAGCACTGCGGTTGGTGTGAGCCGGATGAGGAATTCGTACCAACCAGCAATCGCTAGGTTTCGAACCCGATTCACCTAATTGGACGGCGAACGCTCTATCCCCTGAGCCACCTCGGCTCAGCAGCACAATAATTTTATTTTATATTTTATATTATAACCGTCGTTGAGCTGGCGACCCAATTTTTTGGGTTTACGACTATTAATGTTCAACGCCGTAATCTTGCAATATTGAACCCAATCCAGAAGACAAAGGAACTCCTGGATCAAGTATTGGAAGGAATTACCCTTCGTGGAGGACGGCAGCACAATATTATAGTTTTCATTGTTTCATAGTTTTTCATCGCTTTAAATAATATTTTATTTTAGTGGATTAAGAGGATGCCACATCACTGGAGAAATTTTTCATAGCAAATTTTGTCTCATCTCCATTTGTATTTCAAGATTTAAAGTTCAGTGAAAAGTGGGATAAGGTAAATTATGAGTGAACCATGAAGTTTCAAAGGTTCGCAAAAAACGCAAGCAAATTATCAAACTTTCCCATTTCATAAGTCTAAGTAATCCTGACATGATCCGTTTGAATTTTGATATTTTTTGAAACAATGTTAACATTAACATTAAACATAATTTAAACATTTCCCTAGGCTTACCTAAACTCAATTTTTATCTATACTTTAAATTACTTGTGTAGAAGGAAGAGAATTCGCAGTAAAGAGTTTCTCCCGTGATATATTATCCTCTAAGGAGACAGAAATAACATTCTATTTTTGTTAAGCTACGGAGACGAACACAAT
>NC_092213.1:76952579-76963199 GCF_043381705.1 Parasteatoda tepidariorum | reverse complement strand
TATATATATATATTCATTTTTGGATTTCCTCTTTTTTTCTTTCTGACTACTCTCATCCCTGTGATACAGTATACCCAAAAATAATTTTGGGAAAAAAAATGAGTTTCGAAGGTCACGTATGTCAACAAAAGCAACATAAGAAATGGCGAAACTAGATCAAAATGGCTCTTACGACACTTTTAGGGTTAATTGATTAACGATTAACTGGAGGAGAGTCATGAATTCGGGCTTTTAAAATTGGTTAAATCTTCTTCCATTTCATCAATTAATGAAGCGAAAAAAGTTTTTTTTTAAACAGAAAAATTTGAACGAAAACCTATTTTAATAAGATTCGGAAAATTTATTATCAAAATAAAAATGCCATGTTTTTGGCCATTTTTTTGCTGATACTTTATATTTTGATAAAACTTTTCGAATTTATACAATAAAAATATATGCCTATCGGTTCAAAAATATATTGAGCTAAAGAAATGCAAATGGCGTTCGATAATCATCGTTCTATATATTTATTTCGATTATTATCAGAATTGAAGCAGAAACCAGGGCTCGAAAAACCGCCCGTCCGCCCGTCCTCGGAGGTCAAAAATACCCCGTGGACAACAAATTTCTGGAATCCAACGTCCGCGCGGACGGCAATTTTCCCGTTAATGTTCGTGATATATTTTCAATTTTTGTTATCTTACAAGAGTCTAGCGCCTCTCTTCTAAAATGACACTCTAATCTAGAAATACAGCAACATACTGCGCTCTTTGGAATTGATGTTTTCTCTGTCTGGGAGTACTGCAGTGGTTCAAAGAGGCTTTTCAGCAATGAGCTTACAAATAATGAGAAAATGAGATGAAATCATTAAGTGTAGAAATCAGCACCTCTTTATAACCACCACAGAAATGTTGGAACTATTTGATTGCGGGAGAAAATAAGGAGGAATTAAAGAGTTGATTTTCAGAAACACTTTTAAATTTCCTATCAATCAAACAGATGTTGATTTTTTTCCCTCGCCATCCCCACAGAAAATTTGAACGATTTTGTTAACGTTTTTTTCTTCTTGCTCAAATGTTAATGTGTTACCCCCAATGAGTATATATTTTTAAAATATTCTAAATAGATAATATTTCAGTAAGGATTCTAAATAGATAATATTTTAATAAGGATTCTAAATAGATAATATTTTAATAAGGATTCTAAATAGATACATCAAGTCTGGTCAATACCCAACCTCTTGTATATTGAGAAGTATACTTTATAAGGGATTAAAATGTTTGTGTTTGAATTAAAATACAGTTTTTAACTGGTACTTAATGGTAAAAAATTTATAACATTAATCTGTGGCTTAATATTTCATTTTAACAAATAATGTTTTTAAACAATCCATGTTTGCTTTAATATTTAATTCATAACAATGAAATACAGATTCTTCATTTTAAACAATGGAAAATGTAATCAAGATTTCGATGTATAAAATTTTTTATATAGCTTAACAATTAGAACACGATTGTTGGTCCATGAAATATAAATTATAATCATTGTTAGAAACTAGCAAAAATACTTTGGAAAAGTCATTTTTGATCATTCTAACTTGTGTTTTCATTACTGACTGTGCGTTTTAGAGTTCTTGCTTAAGAGCAAATTGATTTGGGAAATATTTTTTCCTGCGCTTTGAGAAAGAGAATAGAGAAATGGATGATCATTTTGATGAAAGTGATCATGATTTGGGTCAAGAAGAACCCATGCTCCCCGATTCATCCGGGCAGCGATACCAGCACAAAAGAGATGCCATGAAAATTTTAGAGGCTAATCACTTCGTGTGCATCGAAAAGCTTGGGTCTGGCGCTTTTGGTGACGTATACAAAATGATGGACTTCTCTGGCCAAGAAGTTGCCGTCAAAGTTGTATCTCTTGAAGTCACTAAGCAAAATGAAATTGAGGTTTGGCCAAAAATGTGTCACCCCAATATTATCCCCCTGCTGCAATATATTAGCTTCAGTAACCCTGATGTGGGTGTTTTTGTAATGCCCGTACACCGGGGCACTTTGAAGGAGGCAGTCCAAAATGAGCACTTTTTGAATCAATCATGTGCCCTAGACTGTCTCAAATCATGGCTTTACGATTCTCTTTGTGGTCTGGCTTATTTGCACACTAACGAGGCATGTCACTTGGATTTAAAATCCGATAACATCTTGATATCGCAAGATTACAGAGCTGTCATATGTGACTTCTCTTGTCTCGCATCTGCGGCAAAGGCAATACCAAGGTAAGCCATTTAATATCAGTTTCATATTTGACAAAATTTATTACTTAGTGTATTTTTATTTCAAGATATAATTTGTTTTCCTACTCAGATTTTTATTTGCAATGTTTTCAAATTTAACTAAGATCATTATAAGATTATAATCTCAGCAAAAAAAAAAAAATAAATAAATAAAAAATAAAATCAAATGTTATAAAGCAGAAAATTTTATAAAGCTAAAGTCGGTAATTAGGATTATTAGAATTAGCATGCAGGGAGTAAAAAAATGACAAAACCCTAAAATTTTCAATGAAGTGAGCCGAGTTTGAACGCCAGCAATGTCAAATCGATACGAATTCCGCATCCGGCTTGCACCGACAGCAATGCTGACGTAAAATATCCTTAGTGGTAGATAGATCATGGGTTAAAGCCCATTGCCGTCAAGGCTAACCCAGGGAGATTTTCGTGGTTTTCCTCCACATGTAACACAAATGCAGGTTAGTTCCATCAAAAAGTACACCATGAAGACAATTTTCACCCAATACTTGATCCAGGAATTCCCTCGTCTTCAAGATTGGGTCCAAAATTACAGGGCTATGGAGTTGGACATTAGTAGCTGAAAATCTAAAATTGGGTCGGTTGTTCAACGGTGGTCATAAAATAAAATAAAAACAAAGCCTAAAATGTTAATGTTAAAATAGACATATGCAGTCATTTAATTTAATTTTTAATTCTAACACAAAATAAAGCTAAATACAAAATTTACCTTTCTAGCTGACACTTCTAAGCAAATTAAGTATAACTGTTATAGCTCTTTAAAATTACAATGGTATGTTGCATCCTGTCAACTTGGTCCTGTCACTGCATCCTCTTAACTTGAAGCTGAGTAAAGGTTCTTTAATTTCCAAGCAAATCCAAGATGTTGCCTTTGAGGTTGTACAAGATGTTGTCTCGCTTGCCGCTGATTTTATTATGATTCTATTTCCCCGGGCTACTTTTGATTCACTGCGAAGGTTTTGCATAAAGGTTTTGCATATTTTGTTTTTTCAGGGATGAACTTGGATTGCCGAGTGTGTATAGACCTCCAGAAGCTTGCCTATCACTCGGGGGTGTGACAAAAGTTGATGGCAAGGCTTTTGATATGTGGGCGTTTGGAGTGATGGTCTTGGAGCTGTTCACCAACAAAGCTCTGAGCAATGCAATCACCTGCGCCAGTAATTGGAACAGGGATATTTATCCTGCCATGTTCCACATTCTTCAGGTATATATTTATATAAATATATATGTATTTTCATTCTTATAAAATTTCAAATTAATAAAACCTAAAATATTTTTTATGATGCATAAGCATTTCCTATAATTTATTTAGCAGTGTCTATTAAGATTGTTGAAAAACTTTTTACTATAGATTAACATCAAAAGAGGCTTCAAACATAATAAATTTTGATCAATAATTAAAAAAAAAAAGAAAAGGGAAAAATTTACAATAAAAAATAGGCTTCAAACAAAATAAATTTTGATCAATAATTTAAAAAAGGAAGAAAAAGGAAAAAATTCACAATAAAAAACTTATGAAAATATTTTTTTCTTTAATATTAACTAATTTTTAAAACCTTTTTTATTTGTTGTTTAAAATGTAAGACAAATTTAATTTTATAATGAATATATTCTTCAGTAATGCAGTAGTTTGTTTCTATATTTGATATCTAGTTATAAATATCTAATGTTGTATAATTATTTAGTTTCTGTGTCGATAGAGTGAGACAGAAAAGTTAAGGAGCGCTTAGAATTCTTCTATAAATTTCAAAATTACACATATGTAGAAAATTAGAAATTTCTGAATAAATATTGTTATTTGGTTCTAAACTTCTGTGGTATTTGAAACTGCTTCAAAGGAGAATATTTTTTTCTGCTCTAATGTTTTAGACATGGTTTTTGTTTTCTGTTATATATTTTTCTCCCAATTTAGTACACATTCTGTAAAGTGCTTGGAGAAAATAAGCATTATGTTAGAATATATAAAGAAAATTAAAACACACATTAATAGAGAAAAAAACACATTAATAACTTTGGATCTAATAATTAAACTTTCACATTCGCATGGACACAATCCTGAAAAGTTTCACAGTATTAACCTTAAATATGCTAACTATCATATGTGTGATACTTTAAAATTAGAAACTCATCCTGAATTTCTCACCCTTAAAACAGTCAGAGATGTTTCCCAAATCTTCGAAACATTATTTTAAAAACTTTTTCTTACGCAGTTCTTTGATTAAATCAATGATTAATTTTTCCTTAATTATTTTTTGGGATGGTCTAGAGTCTAAAAAATTATTAAAAATGCTGTTTGAACTTTCGAAGAATCATTCATGATTATAATTTTGTAACTTTATTTTTTTCAGGTTGATGCTTTCAAATGCTTCATGAGTGGAGTGTTTTCCGCGACGGGCATTGCAGACGGGCAAATTTGGCTGGCCTTGAATTTTATACACACTTTTTTGATGCCCGATCGAAGGAAAAGGTGGAATGCCGGAATGGCAATCGACCACTGTTTTTTCAAAACTGGTGGTCAGATTGGACCAGGGGCAGATGCAAAATGGTTGCATTTTTGTGGAGATGAGAACCAAGAAACTAGCATGCACAGAAATCAGGGTGTTAAACGTGTTGCTGATGTCAGTGTTAACCCACTGCAAGTGAAAAGAGCAAATACTGAATTTGAGCAAACACGTGAAAAATTCCAACCCATAGAATGTGCAAACTGCAAGCATGCTGAAAAAAGAGTTGAGGAATTGAATGAGGAGTTTGAAGTGGTAAAACGCAAAAATGCGTCATTGGAACAGGAAGTTCGAGAGTTGAAAAAGTTTTTGGAAATAGATGAGTTTGCGAAGAAGAAAAAGTCTGTTCCAAAAAAGAGAATGGTTTCTGAATGTACTCAAACTTCAAATCATTCTAAAACAATAACCATCCAGGAGCATTCGCGCGAGCACACTTCAGATGTGAATAATGCTCTTCATGGAGATACATTCTTCAGTTGGGTGAGAGAAAAATTGCTTGCTTGCAAAAACAGAATTCTTCGATTCAATTTTAAATAATTGGAGGTTAAAATGAAAATCAACTATGTAACAGAATCGAAGCAAGCATGAAAATAGTTCACAGATTTCACCCAATGTGTTCAGATTTTCAACGCAGTAGAATCAGTGTTTTAATCGAAGTGTGCAATCACGTAGAGAAGCTGCCTTAGTATATGTCTAAAGAGGACTCTTGCAGCTAAAAAAAAATGTTCCAAGAGCGATGAATCACGTCATAAGAAAAAAAAGGCCTGGAAAAGGTTAAAAGAGAATGCGTGAGACTTTGCTGAGAGAAAATTGGTTTTCAGTATTCGCATCCTATATTCGAATAGACNAAAAAAAAAAAAAAAAAAAAAAAACTTAACCAAAATAAATGAAAATATATGGAACTTTAAAAAAAATAGATATTTGTCTTTAGCAGACGTATATTCTGTATCTTCAGTAGACGTGCTCTGTACGTGTACACATGGCAGTCTTTGCAGAAATTTGATAAATGGAGACGATTGAACATTTTAAGACATTTTTATCCTCCCCATAAAAGCAAAACTAACTTAGTAGAGGTTGAAGAAAATATTTGGGAAAATTTAGTAGCTAAGAAATTATGGTCTTTAGCAAACTATATATAGCAAAAAAAAAAAAATATAAACTAAGCAAAAAAAAAAAAAAAAAAAAAAAAAAAAAAAAAAAAAAAAAAAAAANAAAAAAAGAAAGAAAAAGAAAAAACCAAAGCAAACAAAAACAAATAAATGAAAAGAAAATTCAAAAATAAATTAATAAAAAAAAAGCTAAAGCAAAAAAAAAAAAATTATTAAATAGAAAAACTTGAAACAAAATTCTTATAATGAGAATCTAGGGGACTTTGTATCAAACAACCAACTGTCTTTAGTAGACGTTCTATATCCAGCAGAATATAAACTGTGTTCACTACTTCGAGCGAAAATCCTACATATGACAACTGTTACATAAATCTTACGACTGGATACTCCAAAATGGCTTGATCCTCTTCATAAGACATAAATGACCTAGCAGAGGTTGAAAGAGAATGTGTGAGACCTTGCATAAACAAACATTGGTCTTCGGAAGAAATGTTCTATATTCCAGTGACTACAAATTGAGTTTTGAATAAGTGATAGAAAATCTTATGAGCAAAAGATGGATATTCTTAAAGGAAGTTTTGCGTGTCTCGGTAGATGATCGGCCAAACAGACATCCTTAGACAGAGACATTACAATTTGTTCCTAAACACTATTCGAAGAAAAAAACTCAGTGTTTGAAATTTAGTCTTGTAGAATGTTTTATAATTTGTTAAAAAACAGCATATAGCAATGTAAAATATTAGTTTTGCTTATAATGTTACAGAAAAAGTTATGTTGGAAATAAAAAAAAAAAAAAAAAAAAAAAAAAAAAAAAANAAAAACCAAATTAATGTGTCTCGAGTAATATTTTTTTAATGAAACTCCTTTTATTACAAGGTTTAGATTTAAAATGCTTTTAAGTAGGTAAATTGAAATAAACAATGTAACCTTATTTAGTGTTAAAATAACTATTTTTTTCTAATATTGATTTTGAATAAATAGATAAAAGAATGAAGTGTTCTATATATAAAAAGAATTATTTTTCTTTGCTAAAGAGCATATAATGGCTGAAAAAGGGACAAAAATTATATCAGGAGGCACGCACATATCACACCCCGTAAAACTCTCTATAGCAGTGTTCCCCAACCTTTTTATCACCGCGGACCTGTCAACGCTTGATAATTTTACCTCAGCCCACTGGGTAATATTTTAGATCAGAGGTTTAAAACTGGCGGCCCTGGAAGCCTTTTTTTGTGGCCCGCGAACTAAAATATAATAGTTTTCATAGCGGACAATTTTCGTGAAAAATCTATAAGGGCTTAAAATACTTTTCTCGTTAAGAAAAGAATTTAAGAATTTTTTTTTCGTTAAGAATTTTTTTTTCATCTGTGAAATTTAACATACCAACGGTGCAAAAAAAATTTATTTCTCAGGTTTTGCATCCAAGAAAATATCTATTCAAATACAAAAATAATCGTGTATGTTGCTCTCTTTTTTTATTTTTTTTTATTTTGTGAATATAATTTAGCACGTGCGTATCAGAGATTCTCCAATTTAGCTTTTTGAAACCACTCATTTTGGACGAAATTATTTACATTTGTAAATTTTAAAGTGCATAAAAGAGGGAATGAATATCATGTTTTATCTAAATTCCTTGAATTGAATATCGCATGAGCGGAAAATAAAAAAAAAATAATTTCAGATGCTCGAGAATTTTTTAGTTGTTGCTATAATTCCTAATAAGTCGAAAAAATTTTAATTTATCACAGAATTAAGTTTGAAAGTAAAAAAAAATCTTGTCACTAAGTTTCAGATTAAGAGTAGAATCAAAATGATACGTAACAAGCATTATTTGTAACGCTTGTAATTTATTTATTTTTCTTAATATTAAAAAAACTTTTTAAAAACTCTGACAGCAATATTTAATGTTCCTTCAAACATAAAAGAGTTCTATATAAAGTTTTGATAAAGTTGTGGCCCGCCACTTGACTGGTTTTTTTAATTGCGGCCCCCGGCCTCATGTTAGTTGGAAACCTCTGTTTTAGATTATTTTGATTTATTAATTTTAATTTAATTGTATTTAAACACGCCTTCAAAATGAAATACAGTCACACCAAAAAATAAACATAAAGTGATTTAACATTTTAACTTACTCGAACGTTAAATCAATGAGAACTCTGAGCTTGTTTCTTTGCAATGAGACGGTTCCATCTGGGGGGAATCAGAGTCAATGATACCCGAAGTGTGTTGCTTATGCCCAGTTTATTCCGTTGCCTTATTTTGGTTGCTGTTACTGCAGAAAACCCCGCTTCACACAGATAGGTTGTCGGAAATGGCAATAGGGATTTAACTGCTGTGGTGGCAATCTTGGGGTATTCTGCCATGACTTTAATCCAGACATGGATGAAAGCCCTTATATAGCAAGACGGAAAAGTTCAAAAACTGGTACGAAAGACATTTCATTTTAGCATTTTTTTCGAGAAAAATAAAATATCTGTGACTATCAAGATTTCTTTTATAATTTTGTCTAGATATGAAACTGCTTATTTTCCAAGGATGACGTTGATATTGTTGAATAGTTGTGAAAAGAATAAGTTAACTCCTCCCAGAAACTAGATATAACCGAAATGGTTTTACTACCAGCCTTTCCTCTTTTCCGTCTCGCTTTCACCCCTGAATCCAGAACACCGGCAGAGTTGTTGTCTCGAACGTAGTTTTAAGGCCGCCATCATTTGCAATCTCCAGCAGTTGATCTTCTTGCACAAACATGCTAGATTCGCCCGATTTGTTGACAAATGAGTCGCAGATCCATTCCTTACCAGATATTTTTAATTTGGGGTATAAACCTAGGAATTTAACTTCAGTTTCAATGAAATGGGCTGCCCGGTACCATTTGATCCACGAACCGGTACCGGTCCGCAGACCGGGGGTTTGGGGAACACTGATTTAAAGTACCATAAGTGTAGGAAAGAATAACTGTCATTTGCATTTAAGTAAAGTTCTTTATTCTCGGCTACGATCTATAATAGCGGTTCGCAAAAGGTGTTCCTTGGAAACCCTGAGTACCGAAAGTTAGGATTTTTTAAAACCAGTAATAATTGTATTTACATCCAATCAGTCATCCATAATTTATTTAATGAACTCTGTTTTATCTTTTTTGATTTATCGAGATAAACAGATTTGCCTCTGTCAGACAACAGGAAAAAGCATCTACCGTTTTACACCTGACCCAGCTTTTCTCCTTGCAATTGTGTAATGCCCATTGTATTCCCAATTGCCTGACGTTGGGAATTCTAGACCTCCTTCTGTTTACCTAATTATTTCATGTATCGGATATACGATTTAAAAAAAATAATAACAACTATTTCCATTAAAATATGATTTTACTCAGAAAAACAGGTTACCTAGCACAGAAAAGCCTTTTTACTGGGAATCAAACATCGAAAAAGTCAGTTCAGTTTATCTATAGTTGAAAGAAATAGGGAGATAGGAATCGCTTGTTAACTAATCTTTCCATTCTCAAACTCGAAACACCACCATACCTTAAAAAGGGGCGGAGCTTCTTTACTTACAATTTGATTATAGTTATGTAATAATAAAGAGGGTGAACAGTTTTAATTTTTAATAAAGTTTACTTTATAATAATACTGGTAAAATACAAAGATCAAAACTTTTTAAATTTATTTTATTATTTCGTTTTAAAAATTTTTATTTGCAACACATAACAGCATTTCCTACATTATGATAACGTTATATATATATATAAGTCTAAAAAATATTTAATGCCAAAACGTTAAATAAACTTAGAATGAAGTTCTCCGTCTACCGTTTTATGTAAGATTACCCGTTTGCAAATTCAATTAAAAAGTAGGCGTTACTTTTCATTGCTCAAAGTACTATGACTCAGCGCAGATGTTCCCACTACTTTCGACTAAAAAACCTTAAACGATCGAGCTTCTTTTTGGGAATTATCAGTGTCCGACTTTGAAAAAAAGAAAAATAATTAGCATGGCACTAAAAAAATATTTTACGTAAAAAGTGATATTTTCATAGTGTCTTTATATTTATCAATAGTCTTAATGTGCCATTTGTTCTTCAAAAAATTTTTTTTAATTTATGAATTCCAGGGATGTCTGTTAAATAGAGTAGAAAGTATAGATTAAATTAAAAGATAGTAAATGCTACAAAAGCTAAATACATTTTTAAAAAATAATAATAATAATAAAATAGAAATTAAAATTTCAAGATGTGATAACCTGTCAGTTTTATTATGAAAACAATTTAATGCAAATGAAATTTATCTATGAAATTAATGTCATAATCTCATAATAAGACTGCCAAAATGATTCTAATTTGAAATTATGAAAAATTGTGTATGCGTAGGTGGTGTTTCGAATTTCGATTGCTAGACTCCTCCTCACCGAACTTTAATATTGAATTTCTCAGGTATAAGTCCTTAAGCATTGTAATGCTATTAACTCTTTTGATGGCCGTGGTAAGTATACTTACCACCACGTTTTACCACTTTTAATTTAGATTTCCATTTTTCGATAACTTCAGCTTTTTTGAAGTGAGTTTGAATAAAATTGGTAACCATATGTCACTTTTAAAAAACGTATAAAAGTTATGAAATACTTAATTCCTTTTGAAGTTTATAGCATTTAAGGAATTTATTTTATGAATAAAGAAAAATAAAAGTCAGTAAGTTCCTAATAGGTCATGTTAAATACATTTACCACCAAAAAAA
>NC_092213.1:76944443-76951834 GCF_043381705.1 Parasteatoda tepidariorum | reverse complement strand
TTTAAAAAAAGGAATAAACCGCAGAGGATCAAAATTGCGATGGCATGTCTTCGGATTATCCTCAGGGATGTTTCCCTGACCGACGCCAATAGCCCATTGTGCAGGTGTAGTTCGACGTAAATAAAAGTACCTACCTAAAAAAAAAACTACGTGCTGTTTTTTTGTATAAATTTTTTCTATATTTTCTTCTGCTAATTGCGTTTTAAAAAATTTCACTAATAGAGCAGCTTATTGCATTGACATATTTTATGGTTTTTTTCTTATTTTTAAACTAAAAAATAAGTTATATCTCTTCGCAACTAGTTTCTTTTTATTGACTTTGTATTAATTTTATTTTTAAAGTTTTATTTTCTACTTTTTAGTTTTTCTTTCTGATTAGTTTTCTAGTTGGTACATTCTACTAGTTGTATTATATTACATCTAATCTGTAATCATGCATAACTCAAATGATAACTCATTTGATCATTTGCATGATGATGTCTATTTTTACAATATGAATGTATTTGAAATAATAAATTATGCTTGAATGAATATACTTAAAATTATGTAATGATGAATGATGTTTTAATGANTAGTTTTTCTTTCTGATTAGTTTTCTAGTTGGTACATTCTACTAGTTGTATTATATTACATCTAATCTGTAATCATGCATAACTCAAATGATAACTCATTTGATCACTCGCATGATGATGTATATTTTTACAATTTGAATGTATTTGAAATGATGAGTTATGCTTTAATGAATGTACTTAAAATTATGTAATGATGAATGATGTTTTAATGAATAAACTTAAATGGTGTAAAGATGAATGATGTGTTAATGAATTTACTTCAAATGATGTAATGATGTTTTAATGAATATACTTGAAATGATGTATATTTCAAAAAGTTAGCTTAATTGGAAATTCCAGCTTTTTACAAAATGCCAACGTCTCTTAGCAATGCGTTAACGAAGCGCACTTCAATGAGCCTAACAATCAACGGTTTGCGAAAAAACCTGATTTAAGAAACAAGCCTTTCAATTATCACCCTATATGTGAAACGACATGTATAATTAAGTGTAAGATAAAAGCAAATAGACATATCAATGAAATACAGTAAATAAAATACAGAAAATAACTCACACTTTTTTTAAATACAAACGACAGCTAAAAAAAGGATGGAGAAAAAATTGCACATGTTTTTCCGATGAAATAAATACATTACATATTCAAAAACCATTTTAAATACTATCGTTAGTTGTTTTGGTACTTAAAGCATGCACCTTATCTAAATTTACTTCCTATAGTTCATATTTTTGATTCGTCTCGTAAATGATATGAGCAAGAGCACCTTAAGATACACTCTATCATATCATTTATGGAATTCCCTCTTTAGAATTTCAGAGAATTTACCTCTTTTAAAAGTGTTTGATAAGATATTATCACTTGATATTTTTTATGCAAACAAAAAATCTATGAAGGACGCCGGTATATGCTTTATAAAATGTATAAAGGGTGCCGCTTTCACGAAAGAAATAATACGACTGGGAAAAGTTAACCTTTTGACGCAGATAACCATATTCTTCATACTTTTTTTTCAGTTTAGATCAAAATAAGTTAAAAATATTATATTTCGCATTTTAATTGTTTATGTTTATGAAATACAGCATGAAACAAAGTTGTCCTTTTTTGGCGTAAAAGGTAAAATTTTCAAACACGGCTCATTTGCAAACAATAAATTTTCGATTTTGCTCTTTAGATAGATCTAAGCGAAACAATTATTCAGCATTGAAATTTCATTAATTTACAAAATAATTATTGACATATTTTTAAATAAAAATAAAAATAAAAAAATTTCAAACTACTTTTTTTTTGGATTTTATTTTTAAAAACAAATGTAATTCCGAAAATCCAATTGATTGATAAGATTTTTTGGTAACTATCAGACTGTTTTTTAAAATTAAAAAATACCAAAATATATTTTTACTCGTAATGAGAGCGTCATAAAAAAATCTATAAAAAAGACACCGGCGTCTCATTCTGCGTCAAAGGGTAAAGCATTGCAAACAAAATATAAAATTTCATTGTATATCAAACTTGCTTTCATTTTTCATTTGCTATTTTTTTGTCTTTCCAAACTGCGATTTCTGCAATCGTGGAATCTTGGGCGCGAATTCAATTTTGGCAATACCAAAATTGTTTCCACTCTAATCTCATCACCACATCTTGATACCCTGGAATCTTACTTCATTCATATGAATGCCGATTCCATTGTTACCGATATCAGTTCCTCAAGACCTCCCCATAGCGTGTGAAATGCATTCTGCCCTGAATCGCCCCTTTCGACCACAGTGGTTTTTTTCTGATTTTTCGCCCCGCGATGGACTGGTGGTAAAGATATGAATGTAAAGACGTGATGGTAAAGATAAGACACTGAAGCTAAGCATCACTGGCTGCGATCAATAAGTTGGTAGGTGACCACTTTGATCAGCTTGCGTAGGGACTGAAGGGGTGCGGTATTGATCCTCTTTAAACTGTTCTACAGTAAAGTACTTGTCTTCGCACGCAGGTTGTGTGACTACGAAAGCAGGGGTGCCATGCCCTCTGTAAAGGATCAAAATTGTGACGGCATGCCTTCGGATCATCCTCAGGGATGCTTCCCAGACTTTCGCCAGTAGCCCATTGTACGACGTAAATAAAGTACCTACCTTCCTTTCTGTTTTTTTCACCTTAATTTTTGTTTAACTCTCAGCTACTGCTACGGTTTTATCAATTTTATTTCCCATTTTTCGTTGGCAACTTAATGTTTTATATTTTAAATCAGTTTGGCTTCTTCTCATCCAAGTCTAGCAAGACGTCAAAATGGGCGGCTATTTTTGATTGCTTGAAACATTTCGAATTTTACATCCATCTGCATATTTTTGATGCCAATAAAGCTTTGTAATACACAATGAATACTAATATTTATTCTTTTTTGGTTGTTAACCCCAAATTTTAATGAATTAGGAGCGTCTGACGAAATTTGGTATCGTCTTACATTGCTCTAGTCCCCGAACTTTACAAGTCTAAGACTAATGTGGATATTTGCGAAGGTGATTGTCGGAGATCTTGTATAGTTTGTCAATGTAAGGAAATTCCTTAGCCATTCGTCTGGAGTGGTGGCGGTTACTATTATTACTAGGTTTAACTATTTCAAGTAGGGGCTTTATGTCAATTTTTAAGACAGGTTATGACTCGAGTTGGCGAGAGAAAGGGAATCAGGGGGAAAAGAAGCTCCCCTCTTTGAAATGTGCGATTTCTTGTTTCCATAGCAGCAAATGGCCTTGAACTTCGTTTCCGAGGGGAGTTCTCTCTATAGACAAGCTATATAGGGAGTAGTTAAGCTGAGGAGGAAAATTCACTTTTCCTCTTTAACTATTTTCTCTCTCTCTCTCTCTTTTTCTTGCTCGGAAGGAGTGGAAGTGTGTTGCCAATTGATCGAAATCGACAATAACCATATTTTTATTCAAAACTTTACCAACGTCTCTTCAACACTGAATCCTCAACGCGATTCATAAAATATAATTTTTTTCGTTACTTATAAACAAATAATTTAATACATATAGTTAATGATTCAAACTTTTTTTACGGATTTTCAGTTGTGAATTATAGTTGAAATGGGATTTTCTCAGCATGCTAGTTTCGGATTTGTCCCTTTCTAACACAGTGTAGGATGATGGGAAAGTTTTTTTTTTATGGGAAATGGACGGGAAAATTATTGCTTTTTTCTGACAATTCATTTAGTTTCGGTTTTAAGCAACTATGTATACGAATAATTCGAATTCTTCGCGACTCTTTATGCTACTCGCTACTGAGACCAAAATCTTTTCATAACTTCATTAATTTGATAAGTTACACAAATTGTTATACTTCTTAAGTAGAGTGGACGGAAAAAAGATATCACCTTGACTGTTTCTAATGATCGAATTTTTACTTATTAACACTACCAACCATAATTCAATAGGTTGTCCTCAAATACGCTAAGTAATTAAGGTATATTATTAACAAGTTGTGCTGAAATAGCCGAGTTGGCAGGGGGCTGGACTCATGTTCGTGAGAACAAAAGTTCGAATCTAGCCGGCCGAAGACTCCCAGTGTAGTAAATGGTGACTGGTGCGCGTTAAATCTGTCGAGTACAAAGTCCTCTATGTTCCCATATCAAGTTAGACATCTGGAGGTACTGAATTGGAGATTGATCGTTCTTTGGTTCAGGGTAAAATTACGATCTGCGGATGAATGATTGGGTCTACCCTACAAACGGGTGTGACTTATGGATGTGCAGAAGTCGCATTCTTGGCGTTAGGTAGCGCCACTGGAAAACAAGAGCCATCGCACCTTTGTCTTAATAGCCTATGACAACAACAACAACATTAACTAAGTTATGGAATCAAACACAGAAATGAATAAACATCTTTTTACCGACAAATTTGGATCTTAAGCATGAAAACATGGCGAGGACTGGAGCAGCCGCAGTCTAAAAGTTATGGTTCCACTGACCAGTAGAATGGACGAAAATTTGAAACCCTTAATGCTAATTTTATTCTTTTCATTTCGAAATTTTGCTACTACAACTCGGGAATGTTTTAAGCTATTCAAATACTTTTTCACACAATTATAAAGTTGGAGGATGTAATTAATCACAATTACTAAATTCCGTAGTTTTCACTTCAAAGCGCCATAAAAAAGACCTACTACAGCATTCCCTATACAAAGAAATAATAGAACTATTACCAAATTTAATAAATGACGCCAAATAGACTTTAGCGAATTTTCTACAACCTTTTGAAACTAACAAATTCAGACAATTTCAAGTAAAAAATTATTTTAGATACTTATTTATTATTTTATTTGATGACAACCAAAAATATTTTTCAGTGTAAGATTTGCAAACTTTTTTAACCATAAAATTATACTAACAAAGCAGCAATTTTAAATAAAATAAGTCACAATTTAAATCTAAAATTTAAAGTGTAACTTGTTTAATATTTTATAACACCGTAACTATTCGACCGATTTCATTCAAATTTTGCAATTTATTATTAATATCATATAGTTAAAAAAATATGTAAAATTTTGAATCCCTTACAATTACAGCATCATTAGAAATATTTTTCGTTTACATTAGTATTTGGTAGTCTAGGTCAGTGTTCCTCAACCTTTTTATCACCGCGGACCTGTCAACGTTTGATAACTTTACCGCGGCCCGCTGGAGGAGGGGGGGGGTGCTTTGATTGTTTATATTTTAGATTATTTTGATTTATTAATTTTAATTTAATTGTATTTAAACATGCCCTCAGAATAAAATACAGTTAAATCAGAAAATAAATNGTCAGTGTTCCCCAACCTTTTTATCACCGCGGACCTGTCAACGTTTGATAACTTTACCGCGGCCCGCTGGAGGAGGGGGGGGGGGCTTTGATTGTTTATATTTTAGATTATTTTGATTTATTAATTTTAATTTAATTGTATTTAAACATGCCCTCAGAATAAAATACAGTTAAATCAGAAAATAAATATAAAGTTATTTAACATTTTAACTTACTAGAACGTTAAATCAATGAGAGCCCTGAGCTTGTTTCTTTGCAATGAGACGGTTCCACCTGGGGGTAATCGGAGACAATGACACCCGAAGTGTGTTGATCATGTCCAGTTTATTCCGTAGCTTTGGTTTGTTTTGGTTGCTGTTACTGCAGAAAACCCAGCTTCACGCAGATAGGTTGTCGGAAATGGCAATAGGGATTTAAATGCTGTGATGGCAATCTTTTTACTTTTTAAAACATTAAAAATTTTTTGTCACTACCTTCGAGGGCCCTTTTTTTAAAATAAATAAAATTTTAATGGAACACATATTTTTAATTTGGGGTATAAACCTGGGAATTTAAATTCAGTTTCAAAATGAAAAGGGTAGGCCCGGTACCATTTGATCCACGGACCGGTACCGGTCCGCGGGCCGGGGGTTGGGGAACACTGCTCTATAGTATTAACCTATAAACTTCAAACTGGGCACGAAATTAGAGTTTAATTTGACAAACAATTGTACCAAAGCAATTTTTTTATAGACCTATTAGTGGGCCCACAATGACCCAAAATATATTTTGTTGACTAACCGGGAGGAAATGTGTTAAGCTAAATATTCGTGAGGCTGGCATGTAAAGCGTGGCGAAGTTGGTAGCGCTTTGGGAAAGTTAGATTTGTTGTCCCGGAGACCCTGGGATCGAAACCCTGCGAGGATCGACTTTCAATTCTTTTTTTAGATTATTTTTTTTCTATATTTTTCGATATTTTAACGTGGATACAAAAGTTCTGTATATAAAAATAACTGTATTTTCCTTAGGAGTTAGCGAATAATAGCTAATAAACGGATAAATTTCGGATAATTTTTAATTATTTATTTTTTCTATTTTGTATCATTTTTTTAACTTCTTTTTCAATATTTTTAAATGAATAAAGTGTTCTATATATAAAAAGAATTATTTTTCTTTGCTAAAGAGCAAATAATGGCTGAAAAAGGGGCAAAAATTGTATCAAGAGGCACGCACACATCACACCTCGTAACTATTTATAATATTGACTTATAAACTTCAAACTGGACACGAACTTAGAGTTTAATTTAACAATCAATTATAACAAAGAAATTTTTTATAGACCTATTAGTGGGCCCACAATGACCCAAAATATATTTTGTTGACTAACCGGGAGGAAGTGTTTTAAGCTAAATATTCGTGAGGCTCGCATGTGAAGAGTGGCGAAGTTGGTAGCGCTTTGGGGAAGTTAGATTCATGGAGCTAGGAGTAGATGGAGGAGACACTAGCAGAAATTCGTGAAGCCGAAAGCTCAGCAATGTTAACCGCGAAATTAACCGTCGGCCATCTTACATATTCCAAAACATTGGCAGTTGTAGCTCGTTTATGCTTAAAATGTCGTATGTTCGGACAGTCATTATCGTTTTTATTTTATTCGTTATTCGAGTAGTCTTACTTTGTCTTATTATTTTTACTTGGAAATTACGTCTTTTACCAGATAACTATGACTTCTTGAAATCTGAAAATTAATATTTTTTTCTGATGTTATGAAAACCAGAAAGTATCCCATAGCATTGCAAATATGAAATAGATAAAAAAATTTAAATTTATTAAAAATCTAATATGATATACAAGTGATTGCATATAATATTAGGTAATAAAAAGTACTCCATGATTATATATACATTTATTCTAAGCTATATAGTGATTTAGTTTTTGCTTAATGTTAAGGTATTGATAGTGTTTGTTCTATACCTTCATTTAATGTAATTTCTCCGAAAAAATAATAATAATAATTTTTTTTAAAGCGTAGGGTTTTCAAATCCCTAAACAAAGTCCTTTTTTAAAT
>NC_092213.1:76889120-76943943 GCF_043381705.1 Parasteatoda tepidariorum | reverse complement strand
AGTACTAACAAAGTCAAAATTTATTTGAATAAGAACAGCATTCAGAAAGGATTCTGCAAGGAAAAAAAAGCTTTCTGTATATATATTTATTTTACAATTATTAAATTTTGCATTTTTAATATTCATTACGAAAGATTCTTGTAAGTAATTATTTTTGGATGTATGGTAAAATATCTACAAGAAATGTTGCCATAGCTGTATGGCAAAGGTGTACCATGGCCTATGGAAAAATGTTTCTTTATAAGATGTGGCACATCTTAGTTTTATGGCAAAAATATGCCATATAAAAAAAAATGCCATAGGATATTCCTATGGGGTTTTGCCTATGGTAAAATTTTGCCATACACTTTTGCCATATACGTATAGCAAAATTTTGCCATAAATGTATGGCAAAAATATGCCGTATAAAAAAATGCCATAGGATATTTCTATGGGGTTTTGCCATACGCATATGGCAAAATTTTACCATAGGCAAAACCCCATAGGAATATCCTATGGCATTTTTTTATGGCAAACCTATGGTAAATTTTCCTAAGGGAGCTTTTTTCTATCACAGTTTATCTAAAATTCAGGCGTTAATGGACTAACTTTATTTTGTAAATTACGTTTATTTTCTAAAGAAGAATAAAATTTCGATTTTTTGATGAAACAAAGATATAGAAAAGCATTTAGAGATACTATGAGGCTTCTTCTCATTATAACTGGAATTTGGATTGAACCCAAAACGGTTTTGAATTTTGAAGAAGCTGTCCGATTAAAAAAAGCATGGTTATTAATAATAATGAGTATTATTTTTTATATTTATAAAATTTTTTTTTTAAGATTATATTATAGCATAGGGCGTGAAATTTCAGTTTCAAAGATGTTAGCATATCTAAGAAATTTGGTTGCGACACATTTGCTTTCGTGAAAAATTTGGAATTTTTGTTCCTAATACGCTTTTAAAACGTATTAGGAAGAACTTTAAGGTGTGTGAAAGCAGAGCAAAAAACTAGTAAAAAGTCAATAGACTATTTAAATTAGATCTAAAGTTAACAAATAACTAGCAGAATTTTTAAAAAAGGAAAAAAAATATGAAACTCATTCTCTCAGATGGAAATTTCACTCCCTGATATTGTATTATGAAAGAATTTTGAACATTCATTTATTTTTAACAAAATTGTGATTTTCGATTCCTTAAAACGTTCAAGCTGTTTCTAATTGTTATCTTTATTTTATATTTTTTTAAGCATAATTTAGGTGCGAAAAAACTATACTTACTAATAGTGAATTTCAGTTTGAAGCTCGGATCAAGATATTGCGAGCGATAGTCAATCTTTCGTTTACCAATAAAATAAACACGAACGTCAGTTACAGCAGTAATAGGGTTTCCAATTTTGTCTTTCTCGCAGAAAATATAGTTATCGGTAGATTCTTTGCTAGTGATTTCTAGCTTGTTGTTTGTGCACTCCTAAAAGAGAGAAATGGTTATGAAAAATTGAGTATTAACATGAATTTGAAAAAAACACGTGATCTTAAAAGTAATTATTTAAAAATCATTTTAATAGGAATTTTTACTGTCTAACCAAAACATACCCTTCAACTACTAAGGATTATCCGTAGCTTCTAAGAATATACTGCCCCTCAGTAGACTGATCATTAAGACACGGTCTCCAGCAGATCATCGAAGTCAAGCATCACTGGCTGCGACCAGCGTGCGGGTGGGTGACTACTTGGATTAGTCTGCGTTGGAACCGAGGGTGTGTGATATTGGTTCTTATTAAACTGTTCTACCGTAAAGTGCTCGACTTCGCATGCAGGTCGTTGGACTACCGAAGCGGAGGTGGAATTCCCTCTGAAGTGGTTCAAAACTGCTTCGGATCATTCTCACACATACATTGAGGTTTGTCTGCTCAATTACATAGGTATGGCTTAGAAGCCTTTGTCAAGTAAAATAGAGATAGTTCAATTCTGCAAAGGACAAAGGTACTTATGAAAGGATTCGAACTCACTACCTTCTCGATACAGATGATGCTTGGCGAGATCACTCGGCTAAAGAGGCCTCCCCCCACAGATTCTTTTTAAACACACTGCTCAAAACATTTAAAAGATATTGTATATTTTTTTACAACCTTCATTGAACAGTCGACTAAATTTTGGGTTTACGAATACTAATGTTTAACTCCGTAGCCATGTAAAATTGAACCCAATACAAAAGACAAGAGAACTTTTGAATCAAGTTTTGGGAGAAATTTGTTTTGATGGAACTAACCCACATTTGCTTTACATGGAGAGGAAGACCATGAGAATTTTCATGGTCAGCATGACGGCAAGGGGACTCTAGCCCACGACCCGTCAACAACTGAGGATTTGCATTATATGGACGAAGAGTCACAAATGCAAATGTTTCTTATTTTTAAACTTTGCAGTACGTAAATTTTGAGTTTCACGTCGAAGGCGATTCTTTAACGGTACAGAATTTGATTTGGCTTTCAACTTAATGTAAGACGAAGTGGAAAAAAATGATCGACACGCAGTAAGCGTGCTGTTTTGATGAGTGCGAAGTTTCTACGAAGACATTTAACCGAATAAGTAGCTTGGAGAAAGTTTGGATAATGAGAGAAGGGCCAAACACGAGTTGAAGCAGGAGAAGCCATTGTTTAACGAAGTGTGATTTTCAGGTTCTGGAAACGTTTTTTAGAGCCTGAAAATGCAGGTCAAAAATATAGACATGGGCTTAGAGGTGCAGCAATGCCCAATGCAGACCGTTATTTAACTCTAACGGCTAGGAGACATCGAAATATGAATGCCACTCTTTCTCACCTTCACTTGGCTACTGGCTTTTCAGTTTCCACACAAACTGTTCAAAACCGCCTTTGCACTGTAGTTCTGTATGCTCATCGACCAATGGTGTGCGTCACGTTAACGGAAAAGCACCGTCGCTGCCGCACGGAGTGGACAACAGAGCATGTGAATTGGAGAAATAAATGGCGCAATATTCTTTTTTCTGACAAGTCTAGTTTTTCTGTTCATCCGGATAATAGAGGTATTTTCATGTGTAGGGAACGCGACACTAGAAAAAATCCTGTGTTGTGCACGAAAGGGTAAGGTTTAGCGGTGGGGGAGTAATGATCTATGCTGGCCTCATCGATCTCCATATCCGGATGGGCTCATCGATCTCCATATCATTTGAAATGGAGCTTTGACCGGTTGCCGATTTAGAGATAAGATCCTGAAACCTATTGCAGTCCCTTACGCTTGAGCCATTGGCGATGACTTCATGTTAATGGGCGACAATTGCAGGCCACATCGTACTAACTTGGTGAATGATTTTCTCTTGGCGGAAGGAATCATACGAATGGATTGGCAAGCGTGTTCTCCGGGCATGAACCCGATCAACCATGTTTGGGACATTCTAAGCAGACAAATTGCAGGGAGCCTACCACCCCACAAACTCTCCAAGAACTGGAAAGAGCTCTTCTGGAGTTGAATAATCTCATGAATAACCTCATTGAATCGATGCCTTAAAGATATTCAACTTTTCTATCCGTCATGGGAAACCATACCCTTTACTAAAAGCGATTTTATTTTAAGGAAGAACCTTTTTTTATTCGATTTTCTCATTTGCACAAATTGTGTTTTTTTTCTTCCTTTTTTACCCAAATGCTCAATAGAACCCTTTTTTTGTGTGCCCAAAACCCACAATTCAATGTCCTTTAACTGTTTTGAGCAGTGTATAAAGATAACATCAGTGTTATTTGTTAGATATTAGCTCTCTTTTATCAAAAAAGGAGTTTATAGCACGTTATATTTAATAATTTTTTATTCATTGTCAAAATATTTTTCGTTGTATCAAATTATAATTATAAAGAACTATTAGCTAACTTAAACATTTTAAATGCTGAACTGTTTATGTTATTTACTATACATATTAATTACAACAATCTATTGACCCTATTATAAGTGTAAGTCAATTATAAATTAAAATATCAAAAATGTCTTCAAAGATAGAGGCTTTACTCTTAAATTTATTTGATTGTGTAATATATTACCGTAAATTGAAATGTAAGCTCTAAAATATTCAATCGTATAAATTGATTTGGTGGTACATGTATATCTATGCATTCTTCAAGAATATCTCTGTAATCAGGTACTGCAGTACTAGACACTTCTCCAGATATTCTTTTCTCTTCTCTACAAGATTTACGACGATTCGGAAAGTCATAATAAGACGCTGTAAAATAAAAGAAGAAACTGTAAGTAGTATAATTATCGTTAGTATTAACCTTATGTTCATTATTTAGTATTCATCTTACATACAGAATACGCATTTATGCGATACGATCTAAGCACAGATTAAGAATTTTAAATTGATTTATTCTACGAGGTAAATCTTTTAAGTAAATGTTGACTGCTTTGATTTTCAATGCAGTTTTTTTTAAGAAAAGAATTCTCTAAATGTTGGTTACATATATTTTGACTTTTATAAAATTACATCTTTTTCTTCTTAAAAAAGAATTATGAAGGAACTTGCTGATGCATTTAAAAGCATTTTGAGTAGTCAACTCGATATTCAATGAAATGTTATACATTGAATTAATTATTCGCCTATAATAAAATAAGTTAAATATATTTTTTTTATAAAATGTTATATATTGAATTAAATTATTGAGTGAAATTATTTTTTTACACATTGAATACAAATATGTTAAATATACTTTCATTCCTTTAACTATATCTTGTAAATATCTATATTCATTTAATATTTCAATAATTCCGTATTCATTTAATATTTCCATACAAATTTTTCCTGCTTTCTCTGCTTTATTTTTCATACATTTTTATTTTCAAACTATTCACTGAATGTAAGTTATATATACTTAATTGACTTTTCTAAAATTTATCCAACTTTTATTGTACAGAAAACAATTTTTAATGAAAAAATGTTTAAAAGCATTCTGAGAAGTTAATTTGAGTTTCAATGAAATGCAGTTCTTGTATATATTGATTTAAAATATTTTTATTCATTAAATAACTAGATCTTGTAAATATCAACTTCTTTTTCATTTAGTGAATCATCATCTATAATTGCTAATGATTCAAAAATAATTCTTAAACATTATATGTGATAGAAATCTTACGTTAAAATGAAAAACACGAATGTCTAAGGAATCGTTATATCCAGCGTGGTACATAGCCGTGGACGCTTGGTCGAGTGTCTAAGTCAAGATAAATACTGTTATACTAATGCTGTAATGATGTAATACTAGTCCTTGTGAAATACAGTTTCAATCCAGTTATTAACTTGATATAGGAAGACACAAATAGTGTTAAAAATCCCATCAAGTTTTTTTTAAGATGAGTATTGAAGCTGTAACGGCTACAATACACAATGAATACAATAAAGTTATTTTCTTTACAAAGAAATATTTCCTTTGATTCTTGTGAAATATGTTTTTGCCAATTACTGATATATGTGCACATTATTTAAATATATCGTAAATTTATTCTTATTCGTCATACCCATAAAATAGATGTCTATTTGTCATTAAATTTTTTACTGGAATATTAAATAGTTAGGCGCTAAAGTTTTTATTTTTATTTTCAAATCTGGTGATCCGCGCAACTAAAAAGGTTGGGTTTAGAGCAGAGGTTCCCAATTTTTTTCGGCAAAGGAACCATTTATGATCTATTTTCTTTTGACGTCTGCCTAATAAATTAAGTTTATTAGCAGTTGTGAATACATAATAACGATAAAAAAATTACTAATTAGTTTAACTCAAGTTTTTTAATTGGTTAAGAAATAAAAATTTTAAAATAAGGTTTCATGTCAGGCAGTTGAATTCATGAGTATTGGAGTGGTTCCTAGTTTTAATTCTGAATTTGTTTATGGTGCATGCATAAGCTGAAAATAAATGAAGTAAGCTGAATTATAGTTTTCGAAAAAAAAGTAGTTTTCAGAGAAACTGTTTTTCTTATTTCTGTTTCTCTGAAAACTGTTCTTAAATTTGGTTAGTTTACTTTAAGTTCGATGAGAAAAACTAATTCATACTTTTATAAATGCATACCCTTTTTGTAATTATTAAACAAATTGTAGGATTTTTCTAAAAAATACACTGTTTTTTTCCCATTGGAATTTTACTTTAATAATTTCACAAAAATAACCAAAATATTAAACAAATTAAGAATTTTTTGTTGATATAAATATACTTAGAAATTTCACTAACCCTTAATGATTGAAAAAAAATCCTAACTCTAAAGAACCCTGTAACACTTTGGTGGAACCTTTGGGTTCCACTGTGCACCCTTCGAGAAGCACTCGTCTACAGTGTTAGTTCTGTAAAAAACCGTAACTTTCAGAATGACAAGCGACTTCAAAATGTTCAAAATGAAACTACCAACTCTTTCCCCCCCATACGCAATCTCATTTATATATTTAAAGTATAGTAAAACTTCTGTTTTATTTTTAGTCAGTTATTTTATTTAGTGCTTGGAATAATAAACAAGTATGAAAATAAGACGGAAAAAAGGGGAAAAATTAGTAATAAACTTTAATAATAGCTGGTTTTCTGGCAGGTGTTTTAAATAAGCTTTTACATCATGAATTATTTCTCAATACTCGCATTTTTTCAAGTAAGAAACAACTGTATATACTTGTCAAAACTGATAAAATTTTTTTGACTGTCATGAATTTATTTTTCTTTCCGAGGAACTAGAATGAATACTCACTCGTTTTTGCTCTTAAATTTTGTCTTAAATGTTGCTTTCAGATCTGTTTATAGCGTTGATTAGAATGACTTTAATTAGAATAACTTTAATCAGCAATGTTATATCTTTTATTTTTAACAAAGATATATAGATAAAATAAGGCGATAAAATATTTTCTAAAAAACGTGAAGAACAACAAACTAAAATTTGCATATTTTTGGTTATTTTTGCCAACTCTTTAGAAGGGCTCACACTGTTTAACTGTAACAAAGTGGAGTAAGGCTTAGAATTATTTAGAAGTTGTGGGGAATAAGAATCCTGAAAATCAAATTTAATAAACCAAGAATCATACGTTAAAAGAATACCACTCGAATGTATGTATTCACTATTCGGAGAAAGTTGCTATCTCTGCTATCTACACATCTAATGAAACAAAGAATTTGTGCGTGTGTAAGTCTATGCGTGTGTGTCATTATACCGGTTGGAGGGAATACCGTAGGCACAAAATTTACGACATTTAGCATCAAGCAAAATGAGTACAATTATAAACGAACTACGAAGACAGTTTTCAATTTTTCATCCAGAGAAACTAAAAAATAGAATTTTTTCATTGGTTTATAGGAAGGCATTGACTTGAATTAATTTTTCAAAAATACAGTTCTGTGAAATATTTTAAACGTAACATCAATGATTGCTAGCTTATAGCTCTTTTAGAAAAGTTGTTTAGTTCGCGTTCTGTAATACGCTGCTCAAAACAATGAAAAGATATAGTAAGTCTTGTAAAAAAATTAAGCACATTTTTTTGTGTATGAATTGGAAGAAGAGAGCCACAAATGCAAATTTTTGTAATTTTCAGACTTTGCAGTCGGCAAACTTTGAGTTAGACGTCGAAGACGGCACTTTATCGCCAGCGAATTTGATTTTGCTTTCAACTTGGTGAAAAAAAAGTGGTAAAGAATGATCGACATTCAGTAAGCGCGTTATTTCGATGAGTGAGATGTCTCAACGAAGTCATTTAACCGAATCAGAAGAGTTGCTGACCGGTTAGAGATTGCCAACGTCTTTTGGATCGGACGAAATTGCATTGTTTAAAACCTATTGTTATATATTATACTTTTTCTAAAAGCTTTTGAATGGCTTCATCGATTGGCGTGATGTTTTCTGTTTCATTGCTAATATTTTTTTGATCATTTTGAGATATATTTACCTCTCTCTACGTTGAACTACTCGCATACAACGTTGCATTGTCATGCAAACAGCAACGTTACAAAATGTTTAAAAAAAATTAAGACGGCGAAATATCGAGAAAAATTGATGGTTGGACTTCAACAGTGGCAAGATGCATTAAACGTAAATTATATTTATATATATTATTATAATTATATATAATATAATATTCATATATAATATTATATTTTTCTTTAATCAATAAAATTACATGCTTGCGGCCTAGATCAGCTATGCTGTAATCAGTTGTGTGTATCAGTAATCCAGGGGATAAATATTAAGAAAAGGAAATTTTTTAACAACAAAAATCATCTCCTTTCAGTTTGATCCAGGTTTAAAAAGTTAAATAAAACTGATTAACAATCAAAAGTCCATTTTAATTACAAATTAACGCTGCATAGGATGCAAACCACATGAACACGTAAGAGATCGAAAAATTAATCATACTATCTCTTGAACAAAATGACATTT
This sequence comes from Parasteatoda tepidariorum, assembly GCF_043381705.1. Taxonomy (NCBI): domain Eukaryota; kingdom Metazoa; phylum Arthropoda; class Arachnida; order Araneae; family Theridiidae; genus Parasteatoda; species Parasteatoda tepidariorum. The sequence goes on along the minus strand of NC_092213.1, from coordinate 76,935,558 downwards.
ATAATTACACATAGTCTTAATTTTTGACTGTAAGATTTTAAATCTCTAAACAATTAAAATTGTACATAATTAAAATTTACAGCTGATCACCAGAGGCAGCTAGTAAAGAAATAAAATTACGCCAGATTAATAATTGTATTGGTGGTTCGTTCGAACGCTGATAAAATTTAGAATTTAAAGTAGAAGAAAAGAATTTAATAAATGAATCATATAAGTTTGTAAGTCTACAAGATAGATACTTTTAGATGAAATATCTTCAACTCGAAGAAAAACTACGTGTGGAATAGATGTGTCTAAATAAAATGGAATCAAAAACAATGCAGTTGCATTAAATATACTCATATTGATGAGATCGCTGTATGTTATTTTATCTGGTTTATATATACTTCATAATGAAAATTCTTGTTTCAATCATTAACTTTTTGCTTCAACAACCAAATATGTTTTGAATTTTTCACTGGAAAAATTTGTCACCAAAAGCACAGAACTTCTATAGAGTTATTCTAAATTAATCGATTTACAATTAGAGAAATATTAAAATAAACAGCAATGAATGATTAGATGACAAAAAAAACAACAATCTTTTAAAGTGCTAACAAAATTAAAATAATTCTGCTTATCTGTTTTACTTCATTACCAATTTAAATATTATGAGTTATTAAAGCATTAATGTTTAGTAATCAGTGAAATATATTAAACGTTTCTGTTATCAAATTATTGTTATTTGTTTTTACTTTCGTGTGACTAGTCATTAATTTACCATCTGGGAAAATCTAGAATCTTTTAAACAATTCAAATTGATGCATAGTGTTTAAAATGACAATAGGATAAAAAAAATCTTTAGAAGTGTTGGAAACTGAAGAAATACTTACACGTAACACAAAATAATGTTCCGAAAACAAAGAAAGCTAAATTCAGTTGAATCATTTTCGATCTTCAAAATCTCAACTTCGAAAGGGATAAAAATGAAAATCTTTGGTAACTGTCCTCTTACTTAAACATCACTGGAGATATGGAACATTTTTAATCACTGAGACAATCTAAATTTCGAATATCTACATTCAGAGAACATATTTACAATAGATCATGTGAAGTAAGGAACCATTAAGGGGTAGAGGTCAAATTATATGGTCTCTTACTATCATTTCCCCTTCTTTGATTGCCTATCTGTTGGGAAAAAATTGCTGGCAATATCTATAAAATAAATAAACCAGAGAGATACAAGGCAATAAAAATTGGAATTGATTAAGAATGAATGAAATGATTGTTTAGAAATTCAGTTTTTTGCTTGTAAGATTTCAGCAACTTTTCACAATAATCTATTGCTTTATCATTTATTATTAAACAAAAAGTTTATGGATACATTACGTTGGTCAATACTTTCAAAGCATAGCAAGCATGATGGAAAAAAAAGTTACTTATGAAATTAGAATTAATAATATGTAATTCAAACACCCGGTGCGTTTTTTTTAATATATATTTTATTAAAATATATTATTTTTAACGAAATAAAATCAATCCTGTTTATTAGATTAATTTTATTGGCCAGAATATAAATTCAACGCGCTATAAAAATATATATTTAAAGGACGTTTAAAAGAGCTTTTAATTATGTTGCCTAGTATCTTTTGAAAAGAACGCTTTCATTTTATCAATTAAAAAAATTATCGACCGAGTTTTTTATTATTAGGTTTTATTTGCGAATCGAATTAATTTTATCAAACACAATATAATAATAACATGAATAATTTTAATTCAGTGCAAAAACGAGTGCATTTTAAATTTAAGATGATATGTAACAGTAGCAAATATAAGTTTGAAAAGTCAAATATGTAGTAACACTTTTTTACTTGGGAGTTTTTCATATATCTCCCTTTCTTTCTAACTGGGCATTAAAATGTTAATGCTATTTATTCTTTGGAAGAAAAAAAACCATTTTTAAAAAAAAAAATGGATGCTAGGCACTAATGTGTACATACCAACCTTTCCTTTCAAGGTTTTCCGTAGAAATAATCAAATGACAGTGGTAGACACACTTGTTTCCTTACCGTTAGAATTAACCCAATGGTGACATACGATCAGTGAGACTACTGGCTCATTTCTTTCTAATAAACACAAAATAGTAGTTTCAAAAGAATGCTGCTTTCCATTTATTTCAGAAAGTAATACTGCATTGACAAGTGTTGACATCATATTAATGATGTTGTAGATAGTTATCATATTTGGTAACTTATAAAGGAGAAATCAATCCTCTTAACCTTTTCATATTAAATGTTACCAACTCCTTGCTTAGTTGCTAACTTTTAAGCATTTTATTTATAATTAAATTTATACATTTAAATTGAAAGTAAGATTTATGCTCCCTTTAACTCTCTTTGGATTTATAAATTTAGTTTTAAATGGATTAATATATATGAAAGTGCATGTTAATTATGCGTTATTACTTTTCAAGTCTGTGCCAAGTTAAAAAGATATTTCTGCTTGTATTTGTAATTAAATTTTTATTTTACCAATACTAGGGAAAATTATTCTTGGAAAAAATTAAACGTTGGCAGGTATGCATTTAAAATGTATTAGCTAATTGCTTTTGAACGTTTAGCAACCATTGTTCTTAAAACCAAAACAGAGCTGAACTAAATCACTTCACTTAGAAAGTACGGTCTAAGATCGCACTTGCTAGCGTATTGCTAAGAATTATGAACCGAAGTTTTTAGTTTCGGAAGTGGTTAAATCAAAATCTTACTACCAGTTTTTAATTTATCTGTTTCTATTTAATCTGGTATTTTAATTAATCAGATTCCAAGTAGTTAAAACATGGTGCAGCAAATGGCGCGCAAAACTACACCCCGACAAAGGTCAATTCCTAATCATAAATAGTAAGAAAAAACAACAAAATACTCCCCATATCTATCTCTTTATTACTGAGATCAAGCCAGTGAAACACGTTAAATACCTTGGCGTCACGATCTCATATAATTTGAGCTGGAATACTCACTTAAACAACACAATCAAAAGAGCCAGAGGAGCGTTTTTTGCGCTCAAAGTCCTACTGCATAAGAATTCAAAGCTTGATCTATCAAATAAAAGAACTATCTATTTACAAGCGATTCGACCAATTCTTACGTATGCTTTCCCAAACCTCACTACTATAAGCAACAACCTAAAAGAGAAGCTATCTACAACTGAAGGTAAATTTTTACGCACAATGACTGGCGCCCCAAGGGCGATTAGCAATAGATTACTCAGAAAAGACTTAAACATTGATGATATCAATTGCTTTATAGCTAAATTGACCACAAAAGTTTATGGCGACGCAAAAACATGCACCACATCAGATTTCAATAAGTTGTTCGATATTGATATAATCCGTGATAATTCGAATTTACCGCCTTTTTATGCTCAGATTGCATACTATCAAAATACTATTAACTTTATCACACAACTCTACTCAAGGGGATCTATCTCCCCATCCCAATGATGATTTTCACTTCTAAATTCAAGATTTACTTCTTTAGGGACTTGATTTATTGTTACAACATACTACAACTTCATTGATATTTAGGACCTGCTAGAATACGACAAAACAGATTCGATGAATCGGTTAGTGGCGCTTTACCCCAAACGACGAGATAACCCCAATATCCAGCATCCAGCATCGGATTCCAAGGCAGAGATGCTACGGACGAATTAAAATAGCAAGAAGTGGTAGACTCTCGTTTCAATTTAATTTATTCAATCTATTTAATAATTAGTCGAAACTACCTCCATGATTTACACTGCAAATTATTTTATCTAAAACGAAAACAATCTTCGCATTTGTCTTCAATAGAGCAATGCTAATAGAGCAATGCTGGAAAAGATGAAAATTATAATACCTTTTTAAATACCTTATTACTACTTTCTCCAGTTTTAGTAACCCCTGTTTTCCGAATTAAGTGGAAATTCCACCCTCTTTTTAACTACTTTCAGTGCTCAAATTTCATATAGAGTTTTGTACTTGGTTATAATATATCAAGTTTTGTACGTGATGATTCTATTGAAGTGCTGTCTGTTCGCTTCAAATAGAATTTATCGTCAAAGGAAATTCATCACAGTGGAAAAACAAGATTTTTGTTGTACAAGTACTTGATTTTACCCAAATTTGGGTATGGATGATTCAAATATGAAATCAGTTCTGTTTCACTCTCTATAGATTTTTTCAAAAGGGTATTTTTAGTTTGGTTTATTTTTTGTCTTTAAATACAAATTTATGTGGAACCTATATGCAGCAAAAAAATGTGTATAAAAATGTATAAATGTGTCTGCTCCTTTCAAAATATCACTTTAGATTTTTTTAAAAAAAGGAAGAAAAAAAACGACCTTATCGTATCACATCATAAAGTGAAATATATAAATGGTATCTGTAGTTTGGTTTATTTTTCGTTTTCATGTACAAGTTTACAAGTGACCTATATGTATATATACAAACATATATATATATGGCTGATTCTTTGAAAATATCACTTTAGCTAAAAAATGATCTTAACTTATCACATCATAAACTGAAATATATAATCTTCTTCCTGCAGAGAAATGGGTTTTCTATTTTAACTCGAGTGAATTTTAAAATTCAGATGAGTAAGATATTATTTAAATTGCATAAAAAGTGGATCTTGTATCAGTGGAGAATACAAAAATTTGAAATCAGTGACTTGAAATTATCCAAGATTCGTTCAAAAATCTAATGCAGCAGAAAAAAAAGAGATTGTTTCCCAGTGTCATCATTCCAACTTTCAAACACTTGTCGCTCAGCTACAGTGTTTGGGATTAAACTACAACTCTGTTCTGGAACACTATTATATTTTAACTCTTAAATTAGTACAAGTAAATTCAAATCACCTAATGTAGCTTATTATTACTCAAATTTTTCGACCACCTTCCAACTAACTAGAGTTCTCAAATTTAAACTAAAGCTCTATGCTTGATGCAATTTTTTCAAAACGTTCCAAATGTAATATTCATCATTTCGCACACAAACAGACATAAAACTAAAAAGAAAAGAAAAAACAATTAAATAAAGTATTTTTTTCCTTTAAAATTTTTTTTCTTAGAAGGAGACAAAATATAAATTTTTTTTATTTTTATTGGTTTTACAATTTTATTTTTATTTGGCTGGATTATTTGTGTAATAAATTTTTATCACCATCGAAAATCCTCCCCCTACACACTATTACTTGAAAAAGACAGCTTCCGATACATTTTAATTTATTTTATTATTCTTTTTCATTTTTTGATGAAAAACTTGTTTCCAAGTAAGAGACAAAATAAAGGTTTATTTTATTTTAAAAAAGTACAACTTGTTTTTGAAAGAAAAATATCTCTTCCCGTTGAGATGAATATGATGAAATAAGAAACAGAATTGAATACAATATTGTTCTTAAAAGAATGAATTCATTCATTTTGATAAGCTTATGTTTTTGATCAGCAAAAATGTGTTTATCATTTTAAACATCCTCAGTACTTGAAATTATCTTCAAATGAATGATACATGTTGTCTGTTTTTTTAAAAAAAAGGGGGAAATTCCCTTTTATTGTCATTGACCGTTGGCAAGTTTGACCTCGTCGATCTTATCGTTTCTATAAATATTTTGTTCAGCAGAAATACATAAAAATGAGTTTGTAATTTTGGTGGTTTATATTATAAGCTATCTGATATGCATAAGAGCCTTTTTTTTAGTATTTTTTAGTGATTACATAGTGAAGTAGGAATGGTTGAAATTAATTATTTGTTCTTAGGAATATTACTTGGTCAAATGTGTGAGTAATGAAACTCAAAGTCATATTTTTGGCATTTTCTTCTACTTTATCAAAGAATTTTATGATAATTTTTTATTATTTACTTTCATCTGTATAAAGAGAATTCTATGTGGTTTAATTTAAAATAATCCATAAGAGTTGTGATGAATCGAATTTATACTTAATTGGAATTATTCACATCAGTTCCTCAATAGAATTTTTTAAACAGAGTTTCTATAGGTTGCAAGTTCTGTAGGCAAATGCAGGTTAGTTCCAACAAAAAGTCCTCGGCAAATTTCGCCCAATACTTGATCCAGGAGTTCCCTTGTCTTCTGGATTGGGTTCAAAATTACAAAAATGCGGTGTTGAACATTAGTAGTCGTAAACCAAAAAATTGGGTCAGCTGTTCAGTAAAAGTTATAAAATAAAATGTAATCCTCAAGGTTCCGGTATTGAAAAAAATGATTAAAGTTTGCTATGTTGTCCTTTAGAGCTTTTTTCAAAAATTTCTGGTTTAACTTGACAACGTGCTTGTTGCATCTTTCTATCTAAAATCTTTATGGAGGTCTTTGTTTCGTAGGAACCATCTTGCTTTAGTTAATTTTCTCAGAGCTTCATTTAAGAAAGTGACAAGTTTAATTATTTGCGTTTGTGAAGTATTGTACTATGCTGGCAATGCATATGCAAATACTTTTTCTTATTATTGAAACATTAATTAGATTGGCCAATAGTTTCGCTTTGTGCAAAAAAATTTAAAAAATTTCTAGCGAATAAAATGGAAAAACTTGTAAAATAAGGATAACTATGCATATTCTTTAAAAAGTGTCACCACGAGACAATTGGAATGAATTTTCATTTCATAGATACTTTGAATTTTTGATATAGAATGGTGAAAAAATTACTTGAATCGAAAAATAATACGCTAAAAAAGCTTAAATCTCGTTACCACTAGAAAATATTGTTTTACAAAGCGGGGGCAAGTTGGCATCTCTGCATTAATAAACTGATTTAGTTAAAAATCTAATTTTGATGTTAAGAGAGCTTGAATTTATTTATTGCAACTGTTGATTAGCTTTAGATCTTCAATACATTGGTCATTCAAAGTGAAATTTAAATTTAGTACTAGGCCAAGATTACTGGCCTTTGAAACATTTGGAATTCGGTTATTAAAGAGAGTTGAAGATTCAATTGCTGACCTAGTCTTGGTGGTACGATTTATCTGAACACTTATCCCTTTCATCGTGAGTTTAAGCTCAATTTTGTATTGAGTCTCTAAGGTCAGCATAGTTGTCGGTAATGTGATGTTACTATAAGACAATTGCAAACTTTCGTTCGTTGTAGTGGAACTGAGTGTCTGAGGTCTTACGGCCCTTTTCCATCCCGAAATTAGACTAAGAAACATATATGACAAAAATTTAGTTTGGGGAGCAAAATGGCGTTCTTGAGGAAAAAAAATGGCACTTCGCCATTATTAGGTAATAACGAAATTACAAGTAATAAAAAACTACATGAAAAAAGGTAAAATTAAAGTACAATTAAAGTACTTACCCCTGATCAGACCCCGAGGGGGGACAATTGCAGACTTCGTTCGTTCGTTGTTGTAGAGCTGGGCATCTGAGGCCTAAATGGCCCTTACCCAGACAATTGCTGACTAGATTTTATAACCATACATATAATGTAATATTATTAAAATAAGTTGGTAGATACACAAGTTTGGTCTCCTTACAACCAATCCAATCACAAAATTCTCAAACTAGAAACCACAAACTTGAAACCAATCACAAAATTCTCAAACTAGAAACCAACCTTAAGCCATCCTTACTTCACTCGTTTCTTATACTCTCCAACTACTACAGAATTTTCATAGTTTCAGGGAATAGTCATAGTTTGAACTAATACTAGGTAATAACTTAGTATTAGTTCATAAAATTATTATTTCATATTTTAAAAATAGAATAAAAACAATTTTGTTCACTACCATATATAAATAATTTAGAGGACATATTAAACGCTAAAATACCGTTAATATATTCTATATGCTTAAAAATTTTCAGTTCATGTTCATGATTACTGAATTTTTTTTTATTTTTTATCGAAACCTTTAGATTTTAGGGAGTATATGTCTGATGAATATATTAACATTTTGTGGTCATATGTCTACTCTCAGCCACCAACTCTTTTTTACCGTTCCAGTCATATGTCTGCTCTCAGCCACCACATCAGAGATGTTAGCTACAGCTTAATTGCAAATTACATGCATTGCGGCACTGTGAAGATATAAAGAGTAAAGACTGTTATGTATGTTTTCAGATAGAAAAATTAAAGGCGGAAGACACCAAAATAATTTTTTTTGCGACACATGTTCTCGAAAACTAAGGCTTTCACAGCATATATACAAGCTAAACGCAGATTTTTTCGATAAAGCCATAGAATGTAAAACAGCAAATTTTAGTGAAATCTTTAAATTTGAAAATTATATCAAAGATAAAAACTACAGACCAATAGCTGCACATTTCACCTCCGACGCCTCATATCATGACTATCAAAACAAATAATTTCATCAATCTTTCTGATTATAACGTTTCCTCATGCTGATACAATTCTGAACAACTCCAAAATCAAACAAACACAGTTTAGAGAAAGCTGCTCATTTTATTTTTTGATTCCTTTTCAGTTATTCAAGCAAAGTGCTTGAAACATTCATAAAAGCAACTCCACTGCCTGCTTACCTCAATGCTCAACAAAACCAGTGTTAAAATTCCAGATGAATGGGAGAGGGGTCACTTCGCGGCCCAGGTGCCCAATAAAATAAAAACACTAGGACTAGGAAAACTAAGACTTTATATTAGAGACTGCTTTGAAAGATACCACACGATGGAGAGCTATAAAATATAATTTTTGCGTAAAGTTAAAGCATATTATTGAGTTGCACATATCTAAAGTTTAAGAAAGAATTAATAAATTTTATTTTTACATCATAATCTAGCATATTATGTATTACTGTTCGTTCAACGAAAATTAATTCCTACCAGCATGTAACTTAATACGACTGCAAAGGGTTAAAAGCTAGTAAAAATAAAATCCACCGTAATTAAAGATAAAATACCATATGAATTCATTCTCTACCATTTATTTCGAAATATTGGCAGCCGCAAGACTTGCAACGTCTTTAATTAGTTGTTTCGTGACTTCATGTACCCCCTAAAAATGGCCACAAACGAGGTGGTCTGATGAAGCAGAGAGCAGGCATAAACTGGTGGAAAATATGACCAGTTAATTGAATTTTTCTGAAAAGTATGGAGAAGACTTTCATCTGGCAATGAACAAGTAATGGTTGAAGATGGTGATCAGTGGTGTAGCTTTGGGGAGAGTTTGGATATATATATATNAACGAGATAAACCCCCTCCAAACTACGCCACTGATGGCGATACACGCTTTTCAATAAATTCAAATTGTACAGTTTTAAAGTGCAAAATTAAATATTTTAATGAAATTATCGTTCAAGATCAAAGCATAGCTTTGATTTACTCTATTAATTAAACTTAATGCAATGCAAATAGTATATAGTAGTAGTATCTACTCGTGTTAATTTCATATGTAATTCAATTCATATATTAATCAATCCACATGCTAAGTCCGGGATCAGTGCCGATAACATATATTTTTGGGAGGGGAAGAATTCCCATTTTGCAGAATGAGATTCCCAATTTCACCGAATCGTAAATAAACGCGATCAAATTTAATAAACTGACAATAAACTGAGAATTGCAGAGACTTTAAATCCCTTCTCAATATGAAATTGAATAACCTAACACTTTGAATACCATGGGGGTGACCGATGACCGGTGCTGAGTATATTCCTAGCGGCATCTGCTCAAATTTCAAGACGAGACAGATATGTCACGCAAAACCTTTTAAAAAAACTAGCAAAATCTGTCTAATATTTGCAAATTTAGTTTGTAGTTATTTACCGTTTGGCCAGACGGGCAAGCCATGAAAAATTAGCGTGGCATTCAACGTGTTAATGTTACTTCAATAAAAAAAAAAAAGAATGACTTGAGTGATATCAAGCAAATGTTTTGGAGAGTTAATATGAATATAACATGCTTATGAATAACAACAAAACATATTTATTAATATTCTCGTGAAATAATATTAAGCTATTGTATACTATTATGTGTGTCTATGGTCGTGTTTTTTTGTACTACAAGTAGCCTTATATTCATGTCAGTATTTTCTTCCCTCAAAATGCAGTCAAGAGAATCTGCAAGTCTAACACGGAGCAGATGTGGCTGTAGAAAGTGGTGTACAGTTGCACATTACTCTCTGCACGAACATCTGCACTCTGACAGCTTTCATCCAACTATTGAGTACCATTTTTAAAAATTGTAAGAAATTTAAACAAACAGATTTGTCACAACCCCAGACAAAAAATTAAATTTTAGTAATACCGTTAATTAAAGAGGGAGAGTCTTATTTTCAGGCTTTCGAAATTTGTTGAACTTTTTGCCATTTCATTTTTGTTGTATTTTAATAAAGAAAAGGTGAATTAACAAACAAAATAAAAAGTTTTGAAGTTTCGATTTGTTATTTCAATAAAAGGTCCTTAGTTTTTCAAATGTTTGCACAATTTTTGCTGACATGTTTTTTTTTGCGAAACTGCCTAAATTATAAAGCAGGAATATATGCATTGAGTTGAACAAAGGGAACACACAGGACGTTCTATAATCATCACCCTGAATATATATTTTTTCGATTATTGCTAAATTGAAATAGAAGAAAAATGTGCTCATTAAGGCTCTTAAATGAATTCATTAAGTAAAGGAGAGATCACTACTGAAAAATAGGAACTGTTCGATAACCGAAAGTAAAATAAGAGTTAAAGAGATGATTACTCGAAACACTTGCAAGTTTTAAAGCAATCAAATAGATTTTGATTTCTTTTTCGACCAGCTTTCATCACTAAGAATTCGAAAGACGATAGAGTTTTCTACTTGTATCTGTATTTTATTTAGTTATTTTTCCTTGTTTAACCACTATTGTGAGATTTTAAATAAATACATCGTGAAGTCATATCGAATTTCCCTGTTTAGTGGAACGTATGGGTAATTAGAAATTATCATTTAAAAAAACTTATGTTTTTACTTAGTATTTTATAGTAGAACTTCAACAATATAAACTTTTAACTATATTTCATTTATTATTTTCTAACAATCAGTTGTCGAATTTTAATTTTTAACAATAGAAAATGTAATTAAGAATTCATTGTATTAAAAATTGCATTATTGCTTAACAATTAAAATACGGCTGTAAAATCATTTTTGATCATTCTAACTTGTGCTTTCAACACTGATTGTGTGCTTTAGAGTTCTTGCTTAATAGCAAAATTGATTTGGGAAAAATTTTCCTGCGCTTTGAGAAAGGAGTTTTGAGAAATGGGTGATCATTTGGATGAAAATGATCATGATTTGGGTCAAGAAGAACCCATGCTCCCTGATTCATCAGGGCAGCGATACCAGCACAAAAGAAATGCCATGAAAATTTTAGAGGCTAATCACTTCGTATGCATCGAAAAGCTTGGGTCTGGCGCTTTTGGTGACGTATACAAAATGATGGACTTCTCTGGCCAAGAAGTTGCCGTCAAAGTTGTATCGCTTGAAGTCACTAAAAAAAGTGAAATTGAAGTTTGGCCAAAAATGCGTCACCCCAATATAATCCCCCTGCTGCAATATATTAGCTTCAGTAACCCTGATGTAGGAGTTTTTGTAATGCCCGTACACCGGGGCACTTTGAAGGAGGCAGTCCAAAACGAGCAATTTTTGAGTCAATCATGTGCCCTAGACTGCCTCAAATCATGGCTTTATGACACTCTTTGTGGTCTGGCTTATTTGCACTCTAATGAGGCATGTCACTTGGATTTGAAATCCGATAACATCTTGATATCGCAAGATTACAGAGCTGTCATATCTGACTTCTCTTGTCTTGCATCTGCGACGAAGGCAATACCAAGGTGAGCCCTTTAACATTTGTTTAGTATTCGTCAAAATAAATTGCCTAAAGTATTTTAATGTTTAAGATTAAATTTATGATTATATTCAGTTTTTTTATTACTAAATTGATTACTATATTTTTAAATTAATTATATTAATATAAAATAAATATATTACTATTTATATATTATTTTATGTTACCAAAAGTGCAATGAATCAAAAATGCAGTGCAATACATGCTTTTTATTCATTACTTGCATTAATAAATTTAATATAGCCGGAATAGCCTGATTAGTAGGGCGTTGAGCCAATGTCCGAGAGGTCATGAGTTCAATACCAGTCGGTCGAAGACCGCCAGTGATGTAAATGGTGACTGTTGCACATTAAATCTGTCGGGTCAAAAAGTCCTCCATGTTCCTATAACAAATTATACCTCTGGGGGAACTGAATCGGTGTTTGTTCTGGTCAAAATTACGATTTGTGGATGCATGAATGAATGCGTGAATGGGTCCGCACTATAAACGGGCTGTGACGTGTGTGTGGAAGTCATATTCTCGGTCATAGATGGCGTCTCGGTTACAGAATTATCATGTGGGGACTAAATAAAAAGTGGCAAAACCCTAAAATAGTTTTTGTAAAGAATGAAATTGTAGCAATATTCAATGTTAAAATGGACAAATGTTGTCATTTAAATGAAATTTAACTTTAACACAAAATAGTGCTAAATACAGAATGCACATTTAAGACTGACACTTCTAAATTGCATACGTTTAATCGTTATAGCTCTTTAAAACTGCATTGGTGTGTTTGTTACCTTGACGTTGAGTGAAGGGTCTTTAATTTTCAAACATCTCTATGGTGTTTACCCGGTTGTCATACAAGATGGTGTCACTCTTTCTGCTAAATTTATAATGATTATAATGTCCCGTGTTACTTTTTTCTCTGGGTGAGGATTTTAAATAATAATTTAATTTTGTTTTGCAGAGATGAACTTGGATTGCCGCGTGTGTATAGACCTCCTGAAGCTTGCCTATCACTCGGGGGTGTGACAGAAGTTGAAGGCAAGGCTTTCGACATGTGGGCGTATGGAGTGTTGGTCTTGGAGCTATTTACCAACAAAGCTCTGAGTAATGCAATCACCTGCGCTGAAAATTGGAACAGGGATATTTATCCTGTCCTGTTCAACGTTCTTCAGGTAGATATTTATAAAGATTAATAGCCTGATTTAATTTTTTAAATAAAATATAATAATTATTATGTAAAGAATAATTATTTTGGGTAACTCAGATAACAATCTCTATCAGATTTGTTTACAAAAACTTTTCCACTATAAATTTACAGCCTGAACTTAATTTTATAATGAGTGTATTCGTTAGTAGTGTAGTTATTTGATTTAATANACTCAATGATAATGTATAATATATATAAAGTAAAGATATCGTCATCAGCTCACATGATTATATCCGAAAAAATTAGTGCTTTCTAGCATTGTGTTAATATAGCCAAAGCAAAATATATGAATACAATAGCGTGAGGAGCGCCAAAAAAATTGAAACAAAAATAAAACTAAATAAGCCAAAAATGTAAAATGAAACAAAAATTGTAAAATGAAACAAATTTTTTTTTTAACATAACCCATTCATCCCGTGTTAATAAACGTCTATAAAAAAACTGGCCACATAAAGGAACACAAATGGCAAGACGGAGAGTTGAGAGAGAAGATGCCACTTTGCCATAGTAATTACTGAATTAAAACATGAAAGTACAAATAGAATTATTTACAAAAATATTAAAATTGAATAAGTCAATTAATTATAAAAACGAGTTAAATAAATATTAAAATATTTACAAGATAACAAATTACAAATAAGCTAATCAATATGTATTTGAGTGATGTATTAAATTGTGTTAGATTTTGTACCTCTGTTAAAGTCGAGACCCGATTGTTCTGGTAATTACCACTAGTACGAGGTTGGTCCATACACTAAAAGTTAGTCGGATTTGTCTCGCCCTGATCAGATCCACAAAACCGCTCTTTCACAGGGTTCAGCAATCTGTGTGCTTAACTCTATGAGTGTTTGTGTTTTAGTGTGAGTGTTGCTTCTGAGGTGAAATATTCAATTAGCATATATCAGACGTCGATATATGCAATAAGTCTTGAAACCATTGTGGTGATCAAGAAATATATCAAGATAATATAGAAGCAAGGGAATGTGATCTATTTTAAAAAACAAAAAATATATTGTAAAGTATAAATTTTGCTACTAGAGGAAAAATTTTTTGCGGAACTTTTGGATACAAGAATCATAGTAGAGCTTCGCTATTGCTTTGAGGTTCATTTTGAATTTTCTGGCTCAAAAGGTTCAGCGTTTTTGAGTGCTCATTAAGTGATCATCAGAGAAATATTTGGTGAGACGAAGAACAAGAGTTATTTCAACAAGACGGTGCTAGTATACATAAATCTACGTCTTTAAAACAATGGCTTAAACTTAGAAAATACAACACTTCTAAAATACCCCTACCAACACTTAATCCTGATCTAAATCAAATTAAAAAATATTAGGTATTGCATTATAGGTTCCATAAGGGTACGAAAAGCAGTATTCATCAGTACTTCAACTGAAAACATGATCTAGTTCTAGATCGATCTAGAAAACATGGACAATGTTCAACATTCAATGGAAAACTAAGCATTCCAATTAATTAAAAAATGGTTTATCAAATTAATTATGAAAATTTTAAATTGTTTTCATTTAAATGCAAAATTTTAAAATACTAAATACAAAATTTTAAAATACTAAATACAAAATTTTAAAATCTTGTATTTAGTTGTTAGTTATTTGCGTTTAAACTTTTGTGGCAGTTTAAACTGATCAAAATGCGAATATTTTTTCTGCTTTAATGTTTAAGGAATTGTTTTCCTTTCCTGTTGTATCTTTTTCTGTCAATTTAACACATATTCAGTACAGTGCTTGGAAAAAATATAGATTGTTTTAGAATTTATAGAAAAATTTCATGTGAGCCTAATCTTTTGCGGCGATCTGTGTAATATATATAAAGTTTAATTATTGAGTAAAAAAAAATATGTTTACTTTAAGAGACATAAATTATGATACTATTTCAAACTAATGATAAGTGCGCAAATAAGCATATTAATAACTTTTTATCTAATGATTTAACTTTCACAAACGGATGGGAGCAATCGTGAAAAGAGTAGCGGAATTAACCATAAATATGCCAAATATTATGTGTATGTGATATTTTAAAATAATAAATAAAACAAACAAATATATTTTCTCTGAATATAAACATATTTTTCAAAAACGTTTTGACTATCGAAAAATTATTCACTATTAAAATTTTGTAACCGTATTTTTTTAGGGGGATGTTTTCAAAAGCTTCATGAGTGGATTGTTTCCTGCGACGGGCATTGCAGACGGGCAAATTAGGCTTGCACTGAATTTTGTGCACACTTTTCTGATGCCCGATCGAAGGAAGCGGTGGAATGCTGCAAAAGCAATGGAGCATTGTTTCTTTGAAAATGGCGGTCAGATTGGAACAGGTCCAGATGCAATATGGCTGCATTTTTGTAGAGAAGGAAACCAAAAGCTTAGCATGCATAGAAATCACGGCGTAAAACGTGTTGCTGATGTCAGTGTTAAGCCACTGCAAGTAAAAAAACCCAACACTGAATTTGAGCAAACGCGTGAAAAACTCGAATGTGATAATTGCAAGCATGCTGATGTATTGATAAAAAGAGTTGAAGAATTGAATGAGGAATGGGAAATGCTAAAGCGCAAAAATGCAGCATTGCAGAAGGAAGTTCTGGAGTTGAAAGAGTTTTTGGAAATCGATGAGTTTGCGAAAAATGAGAAACCTGTTCCAAAAAATAGCATGGTTTCTGAAGGCACGCAAACTTCAAGTAGTCCGAAAGCAATAGCTATTCATGATCATTCTAGTGAGCACACCGCAGATAGCAATAATGAAGATACATTCATGAGCTGGATAAGAAAAAAATTGGTTGCCTGCAAAAATAAAATACTTCAATTTAATTTTAAATAGAGGTTAAATAGAAGGCAAACTACGTAACAGAACCGAAGCTCATATGAAAAATAGCTTGCTGTTCGGACCATCAAAGCAATAGAATGATCCAGAATGAATAGAAACATGTATGAAAATAGAAGGAAATATTATGGTTTTTGCTATCTATAAGACAGTATATATGACAGGAGTGCTAATGATTCTAAATACAAAAAAGCAGAGTGCACTGAGCCTCATCCAGCCTTCATGATGATTGTTCAGGTGGAGATTAGACATTACAACGCATTAGCTTCATATTAAAAAAAAAAAAAAAAAAATCAAAAAANAAAAAAAAAAAAAAAAAAAAAAAAAAAAAAAACTGAATAGCTTTTTTAGAAAGCAAAAAATAACTTAGCAGCTAACACCGAAAGAGAATGTTTGGGATATAATAAAAAAAAAATAATAGCTTGTACAAAAAAAAAAAAAAAAAAAAAAAAAAAAAAAAAAAAAAAAAAAAANAAAACATTACAGCTAAAATAATCTACCGGTTTCAGCAGATTGTGCAAAAAAAATTAATAAATAAAAAAATAATTTTCAGCAAAAATTAAAAAAAAGTTTTGAAAAAAAAGCAAAAATGACTCAATGATAATGTATGGGACTTAATATAAAACCTTTGATCTTCAGTATACGTGATCTGTATTCAGCAGACTTTAAACTGAGTACTTCGGAACGAAAATCCTACATATAATGGCCTATGCACAAATCTGGATGCCTTCAAGGTGCCTTGATCTTTCTCCTGAAGCAAAAATGAGCTACCAGAGATTGAAGAAGAATGTGTGGGACTTGGTAAAAAGCTAACATTGGCCTTCAGCAAACTATGAATTGTGCAAAAAAAAATATCTAAAGCAAAAAAATTAAAAAAAAAAAAATAACAAAAAAAAATAAAATAAAAAAAAAAATAAAAAAAAATGCATAGCAAAAAAAAAATTTCAATGTAATCAGCTGACAAGCTGAATTGTGCAAAAAATATAAATAAAAAAACTAAATGAAGTAAAACAAAAAGAAAGCAAAAAAGTAAAAATTAAAAAATAAATAAGTAAATAAAGCAAAAAGAAAAAAAAGAAAGAAAGCAAAAAAAGCTGAGCTATAGAATAAGATTAAATGAAGTAAGACAAAGCTGAAAAAAAGAAGAAAAAAAGCTTAGGCATATATGACCCAATAAGATTGTATGTGACTTTGCATAAAGCAAGCATTGGTATCCAGTAGTCGTGTTCTGTATCCAAGCAGACTATAAATTGTGTTCATTACTAAAGAAAGAAAATCCAATTTATGACAGCCTTCATCTGTTCAATGGAGACGATTGGATAATTCAAGATGGCTTGATCCTCCTCATAAAGCAAAAATGACCTAACAAAGATTGAAAGATAGCGTGTGGAACTTCAGTAGACGTTTTCCATATCCAGCAGACTATAAATTGTGTTCAGTATTTAAGAAAGAAAAAATGATTTAGCAGAGTTTGAAAAAGAATGTCTGGATTAGCAGTAAACAAACAAAGGCCTTTAGTAGATATGTTCCATAACCAAGAGACTGTATTTTCTATTCAGTATTTAAGAAGGAAAATCTTATGTACAAAAGATGTAATTCCCTATTGGAAGTTGGATGTGCGTCTCCATTGATGATTTGCTAAACAGAGACTCTTACATAAAGACGTAGTCATTAGTACTTAAAGTCTATTAGAAGAAAAAAATGTGGAGCAATATTTTCTAATTTGTTAAAAAACAACTTATAATAATACAAAATATTAGTCATTTACAAAATACTTGTCAAAATATTTGCTATTCATGTTACAAAAAATTTAAAGCAGAAAATAAAAAACAAAAAAACTTAATTGATGTGTCTGGTGAATTATTGCACTCTATTTAAATGAAATCCTCTTAATTACAATGTTTGATTTAAAAAAATACAAGAAAAAGTCATATATATAAAACCTACTTTCAGTTAGTAAGCAAATTACTCACTTAAATGCAGTGATTTTCAGTAAAAAAGATACCTACAGACTAGCTCTTCTAATACTGAAAACTTTAGTTGTTGTATCTATTTTAAAGGTAAAATGCCCTGAAGAAAACCTTCACAAATGCTTAAGAGAAATTGCTCAAGATTTCCTTAATCCCTCATTCAGTGACTAATAATAATTATTTTCATATCAATGAATATAGTGAAAATGCAAAGAAAAAAAAATCAGTTACAATTCTTTGGGCGAAGAAAGCACTTTTTGCGAATTTGCATATCTGCAAATCTGCGCGTACGATGTTATATATTCGCTAATACCCAACATAAATGTAAAAAAAATAGTAATAAAAAAGTTTGCAATAATTAAAACAAAATCCTCGATTAAATCAGAACAGTAATTGTCTGTCTTAGAAAAATGGCTAAAGGTGCAAAACTATTGAATCTACACACGGAGAAACAACATATCCGTTATTTTTTAACACGTGTTGCGCTTGAAAGCGGGACGGAAAAGAGAAAATACTGGTATAAGAACTATTTCAATATTAGATAATATTCGGGAGGAGTTAATCTATTCTCAACAATAACAATTCACTGTAAGGAAATTTATCACGGCGAAGAAACAATTCAATATAAAAATTGCATCCGTTAAAAGCAATTGGTAGTATTATTCCCGGAAAAAAACTAAAAAATGAAATTTATTTGTTACCAGTTTTTACTCCGGTGCGCTTTTAAGACGAGACAATCTAGCGTGACCCACCGATGGGTCACCCCGTTGTAAACGTGTTAAATAAAAAACGGTAACTTAAATGTAGTCGTTTCTAATTTGACAGACTTACTTTGCTTTTACTTTAATTATTGTTAGTTTAATCATCTATATAATCAATGTTAATTCAAAGTATAACTAAATAGTTTTATGTTGAACAAAGTATGGTGAATTAAATAAACCAAACGATTATAACTCCGCCCACAAATAAACTGCCAAAGAATTACTTTGATTACCAGTTTTATCTTTTTACCCTGGTTGATACGGTTTTATGCTGGCACGTATTTGTGACAGTCGGAGCGAAAGGGTTAAATCAGAACAGCAATTGTCTCTCTTAGAAAAATGGCTATATGCGCAAAACTATTGAATCTACACACAGAGAAACAACATATTCGTTATTTTTTAAACTAACACAGACTGCCCAGAAAGCGTGTAAACCTTACGGCAACCTTGTGTCAAAATTTTCTTTTTAATGTCATGAAAACGTTTGTACTAAAAACCTTTTTTCAAAAAAGCAAAAAAATTGCAGTTTCAAATCTTTCATCCTAAAAAAGATTAAAAAAATTATTTTTTAAAGTTTTTTTAAGAAGTATTGCCACTTAAGTAAAATGGTCACTTACAAGGGAAACTAGGGAAGTGCGACTCGCCAATTTTGAAATAAACTAGTGGGATGTATGCCTCATGAGGAATAATTTTGGGGGGCAACATTCGTTTCGGCCCATAGGAGGTCCTGTGATAGATAAAAAATAATTCAATGTATAGAAAAATCGGTATTTTATTACTTCAATGCAGACTATTAGTTATTGTAATTGTCTCATACTCCAATTAATTTGTAATTAATTGGATAATTGATTTATTTGCTAATTAATAAATTAATCAGAAAATTAATTGCTAATTAATTATTAATTAATTATTTATAAATTGATTTTCAATTACATACTCCAATTAATTTAGAATGTTTGTTGAAGAAGAAAAAATTTAAAAAATTTGATGTAAATTTTTTTTAAAATTTACCTAACAGGTTTTTCAGAAAAACCACAGATATATAAAATTTTCGAAATCAATTTTGACAATAAATATGCATTATATAGTGCGTGAAAGTACCACAAAATTAATTGGAGTATGAGACAATTACAATAACTAATAGTCAGCATTGAAGTAATAAAATACCGATTTTTCTATACATTGAATTATTTTTAATCTCTCACAGGACCTCTTATGGGCCGAAACGAATGTTTACCCCTAAAATTATTCCTCATAAGGCATACATCCCACTAGTTTATTTTAAAATTGGCGAGTCACACTTCCCTAGTTTCCCTTGTTAGATCCACAGTGAGGTTTTAGCTGACGTGACACTAGCAATAGGATCAACTTGCATGATCCACTAAAATTTCAAGACTAGGTGGATTTTAGCTGAGCATACAAGACTTTGCAAAAAGAAACCTTATGATCACCTAGATTTAAGATTATTTTCACTTTGAGACTAGCTTTATTAAAGGATTTTTTCACGCTTGAAAACACCAAGTCTACCTCGATTTAAGGTTTTTATATAGGAGGTTTTTTTCCAAGGTTTTGGATTAGAATAATGTGCGTAGAATAGAGCAGATTATCACAGATCTCGTTTTAAGGTTCGAAGGTTTACACGTAAACCGCATAACAAACCTTTCTAGGTTTACATTAAAAGGTTTCTGCTGAGTTAAACTAAACCTTATTTTGCTATCTCGATGATGGTCAATTCGTTTTCCTTACTAAGACAAGCGCCTTTGCAGATGTGCAAAGAAGTGTTCAATGTTAAATTATGGAGGACAGCAGTGAAAATTCAATTCAAACTTTGCTTAGTAGATATGCTAATAGGTGCAGGGAATAGATTAACCTTTACAAAAGCTGTAAAAAAAACTTTATAAAAGTTGCAGCTTATTTTACGGTAGGGAAAACTCTTAACAAAACTACAGTATTTATAATCATCAGTAAATTATTTGCCAAAACGTTAAAAACATTTATCAAAGCTTCTTTTTTATTATTTTAAGCTTATTTTGCCTTAAGGAAAACTTGGGTCAATTCTCTTAAGTCTTTGTGGCAGTTTTTTTTTTAAATATGTGTATAAAATTTTCATTTTTGTATCCTTTATGGTGAACCGAAAAAGAATAATTAATGAAATAAATTTCTATTTTTTTAAAAATAATATTGGTTATTAGTTTTGCTACGATCAGGGTTCAAATCCCCAGAAAGAATTTATGAATTTATCTCCAATCGAAATTTAAAGACCTCTTTGACTAGATCTATGTTACAAATTTCAATTAAAAATTTGCGCTTGATTTGAATAAAATTTATAATTGTCCCCTGAATTGTTCAAGCAAAATTTTTTGCCGTTTCATTGACTATTAAAATTTTCATCGATGTTAAAAAAAAAAAAAAAAAAAACTAATGGCTGCAAAACGGAAAAAAACTAATGGCTGCAAAACGGAAAAAACTAAGAATTATAAAAAGTAAAGTAACTGCTGTGTTATTAAGAACAGTACATTTATTAAAATTTACAATTACATGCAAAATAAGTTCAAAGTAATGCTGATACTTTTTATTTAGAATTAGTGTGATGCAGCTTTCTTGTACCACATGGCAATGTGATCTCCTTCGTCTAAAGCTGGACTATTTGGACCTACGAAAATCCGAAAAAAATAATGGTTATTTATTTTCAGAATGGTTATTTATATTCTCTATTCTCTTGAAATAATTTCTAAATAAATCATTTGATTCTGAAAAATATAGATGCTCATTGATTCTTTCTGTTTTTGTATGTTTTTTCTGCACACAGTTATACAATGTGACTCTTTGCATTACAGCGCATTTGATTCTGAAAAATATAGATGCTCATTGATTCTTTCTGTTTTTGTATGTTTTTTCTGCACACAGTTATACAATGTGACTCTTCGCATTCGAGACAAGCGTTCAACAATCAGTTAAATTCCGAGCTTACACTCTAAGAAATTTCTCAGAAAAAATGGTTAAATACTAATTTATTCAATTGTTATTTTACCATATTTAAACCAAACAGTCAAATAACCATTAAAATGATGGTTAATCAAACTGTTAATTGGGAGAAAAACCGTTTATTAACTGCTTTCACCTAAAACGGTTAAATAATCAGAATTTCATCACACCAATTAAATCCACCTAATGAAGCCGTTTAGTTAATTGCAACTGCTTACTTATTATAGCCGAGAGGGCTAATCTTTCTGTCTCATGATCGACAGAACTAGGGTTCGAGCCCCAGCGGAGACACCAAAATGTTTCACCATCCCCATCAAAACAAGAGTTTTCAGTGCCCTGCACTCTCCTATGCCCATTACCTCACACAAAACATAGATCCTATGTTCAGTTAAATTTCTTTTTACAGTTTTGAAACCATGCTAGTTGTAAATGGTTAACGAACCGGAGAGTTTTGTATTCGTGGTTTTGCAACCACGTACTAGTTGTAGAGAGTTTTAAAATCATAAAGGTGAAAAATATTCTTTACTGTAAACTTTAAGGTTAATCAGGTGTAAAGACTGCTTCCATAATTTTAGAATGAAAATTCTAGCAGTGTAGGAGATTGAAAAACTATTCTGAGACAAATCCAAGCCACAAATATAACTAAACTCAGTGTCGTGACAGCCCATATAGGTCCAAGGCCTACTCTGCCCATCTCAGTTTTCTTGACCTTCGGCTCTGGGGTGCCGGAGCAGATGTCTCGGTTAGGTGGTCAGCCGAACACGGAATCCTTAGTGTTTAGGTCCAAAGCAGGCTTGGCACTCATTTTATCGACCCACTGAAGGGATGAAAGGCTGAATTAACTTTGCCTACACCGAAGATCGAACGCAGAACTTGTGGCAGGAGAGTGCGAAGCCACCGGGCCACAAATTTAGAAATTGGAAATAAAGAACGCGGATAATTTATGGTTGAGATTTCCAAAAGGACGAAACTCAGACTTCAAAGGATTGTAAACAGAGGAAAGATTTAGGTACTTTTAATCAAAAATAATACTCAATTATATTATTTAATCAATTTAATTATTCAATATATTCTGATATTATACTCAATTCTGTTCAATTTCTATAAATAAACTAATTATTGCTATTTACTCAGCTCAGTGCTATCTTAAAAAATGTGCATACATTTGCTAGATCGTTCCCCAAATAGAATGGCGATATAGTGTCTGGTATTTCAATATTTCTAGTAATTATTTTCAAACATTTATCTAGATACAATACAGTAAGATCTTTTAGTTTAAATTTTATATTATTAGACTTAATGATTTTTTTAAAAATAGGTCACACGCCAACACGTTTATTATTCCATCATGCGATATCTCCAGAAGATTTTTTACTACGCATCTACTACACCAGACGTTTGTTACTACACATCTACTATAATTTGTATCATTAAAACACTTCAAGTGGCTATTTTTGAAGAAAATATGTTTTCAAATGACAATAATATATTGCTCATTAAATTAAACTTATAGTAAAATTTAAGAACTAAAATGGTTGCTAAAATAAGAAAATTTAATTTTAAATTTATCGATTACCACTCTTTAATGATAGATATTGTATAATCACCTGCTCTCGGCTGGTAATGAACATGTAAAAGAATTTATAAATGACTAGTTTCATTTTAGGCACAATTAAAAGTGAATTTTTATTTTAAATATAACATTAAAAAGACTTGCAGCATTAAACAATCATGTCAAAACTAATATTTCCATAGTTTCAGTGCTTATAAATAGTTGGATGAGTGTTTTATTTCTTATTCAGTAATTTTTTAAGGTTTCAGGTATCTANTTTTTCCTCTTAAGTATTATTTTAAAAGGCGCAGGCAAGTGTATATGTATGTAAACCTATACTTCCTTTATAAAACTTCCATTCAAACAACAATTTAATTAAGCTAAATATATCATTTTGAAAAAAAAAATCTATAGTTTTTCGGAACAAAACTAATTTTTAACTTGTAATCTCCCTCAAGTACTTGCATAAAGGCAACAACAAATTTGTTACCCTGTGTAACTTTTTAAAAAGGGAATATGAATTATTACTCATATTTGGGGTATTTCCTTGAAATAAGCTGCATCACATCGAAAGCCCCATAGTGTTTTGGCACTTTGAGTACTATGGTGTAGATGGCATCTTTAGGATCTCCTACAAACAGCGAATACTGAATTTTAATTTTCGGTCCTAAGTAATCGTCATGAATTTCAGCCACCAGATCATCTGTAAATATGAAAGATATTTGTGAAAGAAAAAAAAACTCAAAATTATTATAGTCTGATTATTTGAAAAAAAGCAAAAAACAATTTACCATGATTCCTTAGTGATGAGCAATTTGTGAAAGCAATGTTTGTCAAACTCTTTCCATTCAGCAAAGGTAGAATTAAATATATAGAAATTATGTCAGTTGTAGACGTATTTATTGATTGCATTAAAGTTTCCATAGCTTTACTATAATTCCAATCAGTCTCCTGTTCATGACCACTAGCAATCAACGCCTGAAAATACATGGATGTTTTGTCATATGGGGCGTTTATAAATAGCACTTTAAGATTAATTTTAAAAAATATCTTTTTTGCTTCTTAAATCTTTTCAGAACCGTGATCACATCACGCGGTTTTCCCTTCACCGTCCACTGCTGTTGTTTCTAATGTTACATAGATAAGCCAAGCTCTGCAGTCATTGAACTTAAGCGAATTAAGCTAGAAAGGTGCAGCAAAGGTGAAAGTATGTTTTATCTCAAATTCCCACAGATAGATGGCAGCACCAACTGATTTAGGCATAGATCAGAAGGAAAAGGAAATTTTCATCAGTTTCCTGTATCGATAGTGCTGTTCAGTGACCTATCGCAGGACTTTTGTTTCCATAGATTTTGCGAGCACGCATATTACATGTACTCGGTGGGTCTTATCGGAGTTGAGGATCAATCCCCGACCCATCCTGATCGGAGTCCAAATCTCTAAATTATGGGCTACCTTACGACCCATAGTCCATTGTAACATACGTAAAATGAATCTATCTGACTCTAGCAGCCGAAGATGGTATAAAGAATCGCGATAGAGTGCCCTAATAGGTCTGTTCCTTTTCGCTAAAAAAAATAAAGAAACGTTGTAGCCTCGGTGTTTTATTATTATGATTATTTTTGAAGAATATCACAACATATTAATAATATAAATACTTATATTTGGATCTAAAATAAAAGCATAATGCTTTTTCGAAGCTAATGTATGTGGGCAGGGATAGTCTGGTTGGCAGGGTACTGGACTGGAGAGGCAGATCATGAGTTACAGTCCCCTTGGCGTCAGGCCAACCGTGGGGGCTCTTAGTGGTTTTCCTCTCCATGCAGTGCCTATTCTGGTTAGTTCTATCAAAAAAGTCGCGAATTTCTCCCACTACTTGATCCAAGAGTTTCCTTCTCTTCTGGGGATTAGGTTCAAAATTACAAGAATAGAAAGATGAACAGTAGTTGTCGTAAACCCAAAAAATTGGATTAACTGTTCAATGACGGTAATAAAATAAAATAAAAAAAGACTATTCACTAGCTCTAGGTCATGAAACGGAAAAACATAAGAATTTCTACATACCTGAGTAATGAGAGCAGTTCTGTGCACGTTTCCGAAGCTACCACTCGGTTTTTGCAGGGCTTTAAACTCTCGAATATTAGTTTCATAAAAATCTAAGAATTTTTTAAATTCTGCAACGGAATGATTTCCCCTTCGGCGAATTTCGCAAGAAAGAGCCATCACTGCGAATGCCTGGTGTTCTAGAAAAGCAATATGGAAGGAATACACATAGTGTCTAAAAATATGAAAATGTTTAAATATCACTGTGTAATAGGAAAGGATCAAAAATCTAACACACATATTGATATACATTTAATAACGAATTGAGACGTGGTGACTCAGAGAGTAGAGCATTCACTATCCCTGTATATGCTTCTTGTCAAGTCATGCAAGTAGATTTGGTGGTAGCCACTGGGTCGGTTGTCTCCAAACCAACCAAAGCCGTGGTCGCCATCTGATCTGATGTAACTTCAATGTGCTACTGGTAATGGTTTGCCATGGATCGTTGGTGGTGGAGGTTGAGGCAAACGAAGCAGTCGGAGAAGGGGTAGCGTGGGATCTTTTTGGTGGATAATTTTGGTGCATGTTTGCATGTCACCACTTTAGATACTAATAAATTATATAACAAGGTTGGTGAATGGCAAAACAGACACACAGATTTGGTGGTAGCCGCTGCATCGGTTGTCTCCGAACCAACCAAAGCCGTGGTGGCCACCTGATCTGATTTAACTTCAATGTTCTGCTGGCAATGGTTTGCCATGGAGTGTTGGTGGTGGAGGTGGAAGCAAACGAGGCAGTCGGAGAAGGGGATCTTTTTGGTTGATGGTTTTGGTGGATGTTTTTATATCACCTTTTTTCGATACTAATGAATTATATAACTTTGCTAAATATATTTATTGGATCTTACCTCTTCTAAACGGTATGTCGATGCTGCTATTGTAAGTGTTGGCGAGATCTTGATAAACTCTATCTGGCCATGTTTCGTTGGCGTTACAGAGAGCCAAATAAGATGTGGGATGGGTAAAGTTTTCAGACATCACTTGTTCTTTCAGAAGTTTTACCAAATTGTATCCATAAAAATCACGAGGATCGTGACAAGTAGAAAGCAAGGAATTAATGAATGTGCTAAGCTGGTCATTCAAATGGACGTCACTAAAAGGAATACAAAGTATTCATAAAGATCATTAGTTTTAAATTTTTTTCAAAGAGCTGGTGGGTTTATAAGAATCATTAAAACTTTTTCCGTTGATATCGAAATTTCTTCAAACAATAAACTTTTATGAATAATTTTCACATACTCTGCAACACAGACCAATTAAAATCAATAAATCATTATATGAATTTATCTTAAGCATATCTTAAGTTGCTAAAAAACCGAAATACATCTATTAACATTTTTTATACGCCCTGCAACATAAACCAGTTAAAAACAATAAATTATCATGTGAATTATCATAAGCATGTTGCTAGAGCAAAATTTCTATAAGCAACTTTCATACACTCTCTAATATAGACCAATTAATAACAATAAACTATTATACGTATCATGCCATCATTCATTGCATTAATATAACAGGGATTGATGAGTGTAGAGTGTGTTTTTAATTAGCGCGATAGCTAGATATTTTTACTCTCTGGCCGTCACAAGATAAGCCTCCATACACACTGTGATGAATCCCACTGAGAACTCAATTCTTGAGGGCCAGGCAGAAATAATGTATCACGATAGTTTTCTAAAGCTGTGAACAATCATGCACTACTATTGTTTTCAAGGGGCAAAACTCATATAATTTTAATTTAATTTATGGCAGTCGTTGAACAGCCGATCCAATTTTTGGGCTTACGACTACTAATATTCCTTTCCGTAGCTTTGCAATTTTAAACCCAATCCAGAAGACAAAGGAACTCCTGGATAAAGTATTTGGAGAAATTTTCCATCGTGAAAGTGGAAGAAATTTTTGATGAAACTAACCAGCATTTGCTTCACATGGAGAGGAAAACCACGAAACCCTTAACCTGACGCAGGATCAGTTTACCACTGAGGATATTTCACGTTAACGCTGTGGTCGGTGCAAGCCGGATGCGAAATTCGTATCCACCAGCCATTGCTAGGATTCGAATCCAGTTTACCTCAGTGGAAGGCGAACTCTCTATCCCATGAGCCCTCACGACTAAACTCATATTATTTATAATATAATAGTAAAAGTTTTTGTATTTGAGATAAAAAGGCGAAAATCCTTAAAATCTGCTCTGACGAAGTGAAACAAATTAGGCATAACTTTATTGCTCACGCAGAAGAATTTGCAGCACTCGATCCACATTACTTATAGAGGTAAAATCTCAAAATCTACAAATTCACAAAATCATTGTGCATATTAAATCTTTTGTGAATATCTTTGAATCGTTTAAATGTCGTGGTGATCAAAATGGTCTATAATAACAAAAACAGTTTGCTTGTGTGTCTCTCGTGAAACTCCAGAACTATTTATGCTGCGTTCCAAAAATTTTTACAGAAGGTGCAAGGTGGAGTTTAAGCCTCCGTCCCTAAAACTGCTTAAAAAAATTTTTGATTAGCTCATGTGGAAGGGACATTTGAAGAATAAATTTCTCTGTTTGGTAACATTAAACGTTTTTATACAGATGATTTTTTAAAATGATTAATTTTTGATGATTTTTTTAAAATTTTTTAAGATTATTAATTAAATTTTTCACAAATGATTTTTTTAAAAATTTTTTTAAAAGATAACATAAGTTACACTTGTTATCGTGCAGTTAGTTTACTTGTTAGCTCTGTTCAATCTTAAAAAGGAGTTTATAGCACGATCTATTGCAATGTCAGTTTTTTTTCTTCGTCTTTGACCTTGGTAAGTGCAAGGATCAACGTGGATGTCATGTGAGAACTACGTCTCTGAATTAGTACACCTAGAGTTATCTGAAACTATATGTTTCGTTTATTTGTTGCCACGCTTTTGAAACGTGTTTCTGTAAAACTAAATAATTTCACACCAACTCTAACTGAACTAAAAAATGCAAGTTATGTACTTAAGAACAAAATTAAGGAAACAAAATGCTGACATCAAGTAAATTTTGCCAATCATGAGTTGGCCGTGAGCAGTAGCATCACACTGATTTAGACTAAAGTATAAGTAAATATTTACTTAGAAGAGTTGTACTTCTAAAAACGTGTTTTGCTTAATCTTACCTTCCATCTGGACACCATCATTTACAATTCATGCTCATATATTCTGTAACAAATTTTATTGTTCTGGCCTATAAAAGCATGTAACATGTGTAATTTATATTACGGAGCAGTTGTAACTTTTTTATTATTTATTTTGTAACCGTCGTTGAACAGGCGACCCAATTTTAGATTTACGACTACTAATGTTCAACTCCGTAGCCTTGTCATTTTGAATACAATCCAAAAGACAAGGAAACTCCTGGATCAGTACCTGCAGATGTATGATTTGCTATGGGAACATGGAGGACTTTTTTAACTCGACGGATTTAACGTGCATCAGTCACCTTTTATTACACGAGGAGTCTTCGGCCTTCAGGAATCGGACCCACGCCCTCTTGGACATGGGCCCAGTGCCCTACCAACCAGGCTATCCCATCTCGTCAATTGTGACTTGGAGCTTCGCAAACAAATTTGCATCTGTAAATTTTACATCTGTACAAACATGGCACATCTTTACATCTGTACATTTACACCCGTGCAACCCAGGGTCACCTTCGAGGTCATTTCATTTGAAGGCCTCTTTTGTTCATCACAATCAATTCGTTTTCTTGAACTGATAAGACACACACTGGTGAGTGTCTTATCAGTTCAATAAAGTTCTCATCAGTTCTTATCAGCTCAAGTTGTCTTCAGTGTATCCTGAATGCCTCCTATAGAGGCGAGACTAAATTTATCTTATAACATAAAGTCACTGAAAAGGACTACTAATATGTAAATAAAAAACTAATATTAATTGATAGCGATTTTCCGATATTTTTAAACTTGTATGAAGAACGAGTATTCATCTTGTCACAAATAAAACAACCCAATAAATAAAGGGTTAAACAAACAATGTGTTCACTTACCGCACTAATGATAGTAATATTTGAATATCCCTTTGCTTCAACATAAGATAGTCTTCAAGATCTCCGAAATGAGGTCCTTCGGCCAAAGAAAAAGCTGTGACTGCCTTTGGAATGTGATCGATCCATTTCCATGTTGACCACTTACTCTTCAGTAGGTCAACAACTCTAGAACGGGCTTCTTCAATCCCTTCGATGCTATCACCTGTAAAACCAGAATAACAGTTTTTCCAAGTCAAAATTTCTTATCGTTTCAATTGATGGACCAATATAATCCTGATGGTAATCATCAATAGTTCCATCATGAACCATTATATTTTTTGATGGAAAACAACATAAGTAACCATCACCCCGATGAAGCAACTCGGACTGATTTAGGAGGGACCAACATAAGAATGGAAACTTGTTTCGATGGTTTGTTCGTGTTGATTAATCAAAAATTTCCATTACAGCCTTCTAGAAATTAAATGTTACAATGATCACCACCATCACCCCAATATAGGAATTCGGGCTGATTTATGATGGGTCAACATGAAAAAAACCCCCAAATTCTTTTGATTGCATATTTTTGTACTGAACCAACAAGAATTATTATCATGAAAATGGATTGTTGTACCATCATGATTCATCACGAATTTTCATCATAGTATCTTATAAATCAAATCTTTGAATGATCATGAACAACCATCATTCCAATCTAAGAATTCGAACTGATTTATGATGGTTTAACATTTAAAGAAAACAAGCAAATTGTTTTGATGGTATATTCCTGAGAACCAACAAGAATTCCTATTAAGCCATCATGCATATGTATAGAGGGAACCATCATGGTCCATGAGGATCAAATGAAAGAGGTCCATGGAATGATGGAAGTTTGTGGGCTTATCAAAAAACATGAACTCATAATGGAAGATGTTGGATGATGGTAACCATCAAATGATGTTGGACCATCATGAATCGTATTGAAACAAACATAAACTATTAAAATATTTTGATGGGACCATCAAGAACTTTGACTTGGTTGTAAGGATGTTGAGATAGTCAACACTTGTTTCATCATGCTATCTCATCTAAGGAACTATAAACCCTTTGCCTGTCGGACGTGTTACCTGGTTATTGAGGGGGAGGGGGTATTGACCTACTGATGGGATGGTTAT
Source organism: Parasteatoda tepidariorum (assembly GCF_043381705.1). Lineage (NCBI taxonomy): Eukaryota > Metazoa > Arthropoda > Arachnida > Araneae > Theridiidae > Parasteatoda > Parasteatoda tepidariorum. Next base: position 76,905,176 of record NC_092213.1, on the reverse strand, counting down.
GTAGAAGAGTGACGCATAATTTTTCGCTCATAATTTCTAAATGCGAAATTCGAGTGATTCTGCTGCCATGCATTGATCATGTACCTCTTTCGCGTGCTAAATAACGCATCCCGATTTTCGGTTTGTTGTATGTTGTACAGCAGCAGAGCCGTAGTTTAGGGGATAGAGCTTTCGCCTTCCAAGGAGATGAACCGGGTTGGTTCGAGTTCCGCACCCGGCTCACACCGACAACATTGCCGACGTAAAATATCCTCAGTGGTAGACGGATCATGGGTTAGAGTCCTCTTGTCGTCAAGCTAACAGTGGGAGATATTCCTCTCCGTGTAATGGTAGTTAAATTAAATGGTAGATAAACATATAACACAGATCATTAAAGATCCGATCATTAGACCAAAAGTAGTTCTAACGTTTGATCTAATGATCGGATCTTTACATGCTAGGAATCTTTCTTAATAGTTCAAGTACGTGACTTTAAATATGCTAATTTATTCACTACAGACGATATTTTAAGTTACGAAACACAAAACGTACACAATACGTAAAAACGTACATTCACTGAATAGGCACATTTTTTTTCTGAACCCCAAAATATAGGGGGCAACCGCAATCTAGGAAATATGGCCACCCCAGTTTGGCCAAGAAAGCGATCTCTTTTTGTTCAAATTTTGTGTTTTACTATACAAAATAACTTACTTTAAAAATGACGTAAAACATTTTACACCCTACAATCCAAAATTTTTTCGACTATTTTTTAAATAAAAGAGTAAAAAATAATTAATCTTAACAAACATTTATTTTTCACATGGAATTATCTTAGGATTAACGAATTTTACAATTGTGGGCAAAAAAATTTTCAATTCGCTCTAGAAGTTCTCAAGATAAGGAGATATATACGCAGAAAGTAAAATTAACATTAAGGGGTCCAAATTTTGGATCGCTCTTCTGTCAAAAAAATGTGGACCATATTGCGGCTACCCCCTATATTTTGGGGGTCAGAAATTTAAATCCGTCGAAAAAAAAGGTATGTTTATTCAACTAAAGTGCATTTTTGTGTTTGATTTCGTAAATAAATAACTAAATTATAATAATAATAAGTTATTTAGGATGGTCCGTTTTTTTGGCGCAATGTACGCATCAATATTATAAAGAAATTAATTCAGTAAATCAATCAAAAATATTGTATTTTAATTTAGATAATTGCTATTAAAGGTTTTTTTTTCCACCCGATGGTAGAGAACTAAAACACAATTTTTAAAAATTCAATCAAAATGTGTTCTAAAAATTCGCCAGTTTTGAAAGTGAAATATTTTGATTTCTAACTATGCATTTCACATTTTTTTAAAAATTTTTGAATCTTAATCAATTATACAGAAGTAGTATATTTCTAAATACCGAATACTTAAAATCCAAGTGCTTCAGTTCTATCTTCAGCAAACGATTATGGGGATTCAAAATATTCCAGCATGCATGGTAATCTTTATTATCTTTTCTAGATCCCGGTAATATCCCAGTTATGTTGCCATTCTGATTTGATAAGTTCACACAGTCAGACTGAATGCCACCTACAAACAAAGAAAGGATTTAATATTCAGAAGAATTGAATATTAAATATTCAAAGATTTAATATTTAATGTTCAAATTTATCAATACAATACAATAATGTATTGATGTATTTTACTTTGACTATATAGTAATACAATAGTAGAATGGTAGGTAGGTACTTTATTTAAATCGCTCTAGAGCTGCATTATGGGCTAATGGCGACGAACTGGGAAACATCCCTGAGGATGATCCGAAGACATGCCATCACAATCTTGATCCTCCGAAAAGGGGATGGCTCCTCTGCTCTGGTAGACCGGCGTCTGGAGCGTGAAGTCATGCACTTTACAGTAGAACAGTTTAACGAGGAAATAACCACGCGCCCTCGTCTCCTACGCAGGCTGATCAAATTAGTCAACCACCCACCCGCCAGTGAGGCTTGACTTCGGCGTTCTACTGGGACCAATACCAGAAAGCACTCTGTTATCTAATAGTGTAAGCTGACGACAGAATTATATCTTTTATTTATTTTGTTTTCCGGCTTTTTAATTGTTTTTAATAATGTGTTTAAAAATAATTTTATAACTTAAAAAAAATATTTTTTCAAATAATTTTTCACCTTTTCTTTTAAAATATTTTTTTCTGGTTTTCTTTGTGTTTTCTTCGATGTCCCGTATAAGAATGTATTAAATCAAATCTTGTTAATATTGAATTTCTCAGGTATAAGCCCTTAAGCATCGTTAATGCACTGAATTCTGATTGATAGGGAAATCGAAATGGGATCAAAAAAGTGAGATCATCAGGGGAGGGGGACACAAATTACTATTTGAGCATCGAAAAAATATAGCAAATATTTCGAATCACTAATGAGTAAAGTAATTGTGTAGAAGTTCTACTTAGGGTTCAAGTTTTGGACAAAGTAACAACTACTCCGGACTTTTCACACAATTTCACAAAATTTTAAATCTGAATAGGTGAGCCATTTCGTACAAATTATTTTTAGCTCCACTTACTAATTCAAGTACTGCTTCTAAATTAATTTCTAGAATGTTCTGCGCAACTGAGTTTAATTTCTAATTAAAAAATTCAAGGAGATTTTCATAAAGTCCTTTCAACCTCCTGCGTCATCAACTTGCGCATTTTTTTAAGATTACTTATAGTTTGTTTCTTAAATCATGCTTATAATAACTGTAAATTTCAAATTTATGCGAATTCAATATTTTCATATTCTCTATATATAACAAACACTTAATCTTTTTAGCTCAAAGTTAAGTCGTACAGATTTATGCTGTATTTTTTAAACCGTCTTTTCCTGCTATTTTTTGCTCCGCAGTGGACTGATGGTAAAGACACGGTTCCCAGTAGAACACTTAAGTCAAGCATCACTGGATGTGGTGATGACAACTTTGATCAGTCTGCGTAAGGATCGAGGATGCGCGGTATCGGTCCTCGTTAAACTGTTCTGCCGTATAGTGCTCGATTTCACGCGCAGGTCGTCAGGCTACCTAAGCAGGGGAGCCATCCCCTCTGCAGAGGATCAAAATTGCGATGGCATGTCTTCGGATTATCCTCAGGGATGTTTCCCAGACCGACGCCAATAGCCCATTGTGCAGGTGTAGTGCGACGTAAATAAAAGTTCCTACCTAAAAAACTACCTGCTGTTTTTTGTATACATTTTTTCTATATTTTCTTCTGCTAATTGTGTTTTAAAAAATTTCACTAATTGAGCAGCTTATTGCATTGATATATTTTATGTTTTTTTTTTAATTTTTAAACTGAAAAATAAGTTATAACTCTTCGCAACTAGTTTTTTTTTATTGACTTTTTATTAATGTTATTTTTAAAGTTTTATTTTCTACTTTTTAGATTTTCTTTCTGAATAGTTTTCTAGTTGGTACTTTCTACTAGTTGTATTATTTTACATCTAATCAGTAATCATGCATAACTCAAATGATAGCTCAATTGATCACTCGCATGATGATGTATATTTTTACAATATGAATGTATATGAAATGATGAGTTATGCTTTAATGAATGTACTTAAATTATGTAACGATGAATGATGTTTTAATGAATATACTTAAATGGTGTAAAGATGAATGATGTGTTAATGAATTTACTTGAGATGATGTAATGATGTTTTAATGAATATACTTGAAATGATGTATATTTCAAAAAGTTAGCTTAATTGGAAAATTCAGCTTTTTACAAAATGCCAACGTCTCTTAGCAATGCGTTTACAAAGCCCACTTCAATGAGCCTAACAATCAACGGTTTGCGAAAAAACCGGATTTTAGAAACTAACCTTTCAATTATCACCCTAAATATGAAACGACATGTATAATTAAGTGTAAGATGAAAGCAAATAAACTTATAAATGAAATACAGTAAATAAAATACAGAAAATAACTCACAGGTTTGGTAAATACAAACGACAGCTAAAAAAAGGATGAAGAAAAAATTGCACATGTTTTTACGATGAAATTAATACATTGCATTGTCAAAAACCATTTTAAATACTATTGTTATTTGTTTTGGTACTTAAAGCATGCACCTTATCTACATTTATTTCCTATAGTTCATATTTCTGATTCGTCTCGTAAATGATATGAGCAAGAGCACCTTAAGATGTACTCTATCATATCATTTAAGGAATCCCCTCTTTAGAATTTCAGAGAATTTACCTCTTTTAAAAGTGTTTGATAAGATATTATCACTAGATAATTTTTATGCAAACAAAACATCTATAAAAGACACCGGTATATGCTTTATAAAATCTATAAAGGATGCCGCTTTTAGGAAAAAAATAATACCTCTGGGAAAAGTTAACCTTTTAACGCAGATAATCATATTCTTCATACTTTTTTTTGCAGTTTATATCAAAATAAGTTAAAAAAATATTATATTTAGCATTTTAATTGTTTATGTTTATGAATTACAGCTTGAAACAAAGTTGTCTTTTTTCGGCGTTGAAGGTAAAATTTTCAATCACGGCTCATTTGCAAACAATAAATTTTCGATTTTACTCTTTAGAAAGATCTAAGCGAAACAGTTATTCACCATTGAAATTTCTTTAATTTGCGAAATAATTATTGACATATTTTAAAATAAAAGAGAAAAAAAAAAGCTTCAAACTGCATTATTATTTTTTTTTTGGATTTTATGTTTAAAAACAAATGTAATTCCGATAATCCAAGAGATTTTTAAGTAACTATTGGACTGTTTTTTAAAGTTAAAAAATACCAAAATGTATTTTTACTTCTAATGAGAGCTTCAGAAGAAAAAAATCTATAAAAAGGGCACAGATGTCCCATTCAGGGACAAAGGGTTAAGCATTATGTTTGCAAGCAAAATATAAAACTTCATTGTGCATCAAACTTGCTTTCATTTTTCATTTGCTATTTTTTTTTCCAAACTGCGATTTCCGCAATCGTGGAATCTTGGCCACGAATTAAATTTTGTCAATACCAAAATTGTTTCCACTCTAATCACATCATCTCATCTTGATACCCTGGAATCTTATTTCATTCATATGGATGCCGATTCCCTTGTTATCGATATTAGTGTGACCACAGTGGTTTTTCTTCTGATTTTTCATCCCGTGGTGAACTGGTGGCAAAGATATGAATGTAAAGACATGATGGTAAAGATAAAACACTGAAGCTAAGCATCACTGCCTGCGGTTAATAAGCGGGTGGGTGAGCACTTTGATCAGCTTGCGTAGGTACCGAAGGGGTGCGGTATTGATCCTCGTTAAACTGCTCTACCGTAAAGTGCTCGTCTTCGCATTCTGGTCATCGGGCTACGAAAGCAGGGGAGCCATGCCCTCTGTAGAGGATCAAAATTGCGATTGCATGTCTTCGGATAATCCTCAGGGATGTCTCCCAGACCGTCGCCAATAGCCCATTGTGCGACGTAGCTAAAGTACCTACTTACCTTCTGTTTTTTCACCTTAATTTTTGTTCAACTTTCGGCTACTGCTACAGTTTTTATCATCCTTATTTTCCATTTTTCGTGGGCAACTTAATGTCTTATATTTTAAATCAGTTTTGCTTCTTCTCACTCACGTCTGGCAAGACGTCAAAATAGGCAGCTATTTTCGATTGCTCGAAACATTTCGACTTTTACATCCATCTGCATATTTTTGAAGTCAATAAAATTTTCGAATACGCAATGAATACTAGTATTAATTCCTTTTTAGTTTTTAACCCCAAATTTCAATGCATTATGAGAGTCTGACGAAATATTGTGATCGGTTCACATTGCTCTAATCTCCGAACTTTGCAAGTCTAAGACTAATGTGGATATTTGCAAGGATACTTGACCAGTCGAAGGGCTTGTATAGTTTGTCTATGTAAGGAGCTCCCTTAGACATTCGTCTGGAGTGGTGGCGGTTACAATTATTACGAGGTTTAGCTATTTTAAGTAGGGGTTTTAGGTTACTATTTAAGACAGGTTATGACACGGGTAGGCGAGAGAAAGGGAATCAGGGGAAAAAGAAGCTCCCCTCTTTGAAATGCGCTATTTCTTGTTTCCATAGCAGCAGACGGCCTTAGACTTCGTGGCGAAGGGAGTTCTTTCTATAGACAAATTATATAGGGGGTAGATAAGTTGAGGAGTGTAACTCACTTTTTTAATTTCAACTATTTTTTACTATCTCTCTTTTTCCTACTCGGAAGGAGTTAATGTGTGTTGCCAATTGATCGAAATCGACAGTAACCATATTTTTATTCATACCAACGTCTTTTTAACACTGAACGCGATTCACAAAATGTAATTTTTTCGTTACTTATAAACAAATAATTTAATACTTATAGTTAATAATTAAAACTTTTTTTTTACGGATTTTCAGCTTTGAATTATAAATGAAATGGGATTTTTCTCAGCATGCTAGTTTCGGATTTGTCACTTTCTAACACAGTGGAAAAGTTTTTTTTTTCTTTTTCTTTTTTTTAATGCGAAATGGAACTGAAAATTATTGCTCTTTTCTGACAATTCATTTAGTTTCGGTTTTAAGCAACTATGTATACGAATAATTCGAATTCTTCGCGACTCTCTATGCTACTCGGTACTGAGACCAAAATCTTTTCATAACTTCATTAATTTGAAAAGCTACATAAATTGTTACACTTCTTAAGTAGAGTGGACGAAAAAAATTATATCACCTTGAATAACTATGTTTCTAATGATCGGATTTTCACTTATGAAAACTACCAACCATAATTCAATGGGTTGTCCTCAAATAAGCTAAGTTATTAAGGTATATTATTAACAAGTTGTGCCGAAATAGCCTGGTTGGCAGGAAGCTGGACTCATGTTCGTGAGAACAAAAGTTCGAATCTAGCCGGCCGAAGACTCCCTGTGCAGTAAATGGTGACTGGTGCACGTTAAATCTGTCGAGTACAAAGTCCTCTATGTTCCCATATCAAGTTAGACATCTGGAGGTACTGAATTGGAGATTGATCGTTCCTTGGTTCAGGTCAAAATTACGATCTGCGGATGAATGATTGGGTCCACCCTACAAACGGGTGTGACTTATGGATGTGCAGAAGTCGCATTCTTGGCGTTAGGTAGCGCTACTGGAAAACAAGAACCATCGCACCTTTTGTCTTAATAGCCTATGACAGCAACAACAACATTAACTAAGTTATGGAATCAAATACAGAAATTAATAAACATCTTTTTACCGACAAATTTGGATTTTAAGCATGAAAACATGGCGAGGACTGGAGCAGCCGCAGTCTAAAAGTTATGGTTTCACTGACCAGTAGAATGGATGAAAATTTGAAACCCTCAATGCTAATTTTATTCTTTTCATTTCGAAATTTTGCTACTACAACTCGGGAATGTTTTAAGCTATTCAAATAACACAATTATAAAGTTGGAGGATGTAATTAATCACAATTACTAAATTCCGTAATTTTCACTTCAAAGCGCCATAAAAAGACCTACTGCAGCATTCCCTATATAAAGAAATATTAGTACTATTAACAAATTTAATAAATGACGCCAAATAGACTTTAGCGAATTTTCTACAATCTTTTGAAACTAACAAATTTCGACAATTTCACGTAAAAAATTATTTTAGATACTTATTTAGTATTTTATTTGATAACAACCAAAAATATTTTTCAGTGTAAGATGTACAAACTTTTTTAATTATAAAATTATACTAACAAAGCAGTAATTTTAAATAAAGTAAGTCACAATTTAAATCTAAAATTTAAAATGCAACTTATTTAATATTTTATAACACCATAACTATTTGATCGATTTCATTCAAATTTTGCTATTTATCATTAATATAATATTGTTAAAAAAATATGTAAAATTTTGTATTCCTTACAATTACAGCATCATTAGAAATATTTTTCGTTTACATAGTATTTGGTAGTCTAGGTGATTACTATTTATGCACTAGGTGATTACTTATTACTAGATGATTACTTATGATTGCTACTTCTAAATTTCTCATATTTTCACAAATTTATTGTTGGAAAAGAGGCTTATAACTTTCCGTGAAAAAATTATTTTGATTTGACGAATCCTTTAAAAGATATGAAAACAAATATGACTCATTAACTTTAGACTAACAAAATCTTTAAACTGTTGTAGTGATTAAACTGTAAAAGCCAGCGCTTCATTACATTACCTACATTTCCTTTCTCTATTTTAAGCTGATAAATTCAGATTTGTAAAAAAAATATATTGCAATGTTTCTCCACAAAAAAGCGGGTTTTTTTCTTCAAAATAAGTATATCCCCCCACGATTATAGTTATACATAGTTTTTGGAAAAATGTGAGCTATTGCCATAGCATTTTACAGAATGAAAATCCAAGCAATGCTTCAAAAACTAACAGGATGATCCATCACTGTACATTATTGTTCTAAGTATCATTCTCAATATATATTAAATAATGCAAGTATGCTTATTATAGAAGAAAAAAAAACATTTAATGCAAAAATATAAGAATGCAGATGCTGCTGTTTTAGTTGTTAGCTTTTAAAGAATGCAACAGAAATCTTTCCAGAATAAAAAATAAAAATATGCTTTATTTTATGATACTTTGGTTTAAAAACTATTGCATAAAAGTAATCAGAACTTGTTTATCGTCAATATTTAAATTTTTTGTAGAATGATTCTTCAAAATTGGAAGATAATAACTGAACAATTAAAAGAAATAAGGATCACCATACTTCAATTGATTGAAAATTTCTTTACTAACAATAAACTTACAAAAGATTATTTAGTTTCAGAACAAATTTATTGCTAATTTTAGAAGACAAAACCAATTCACAACATTATTGTCTTCCTTTTGCTGTGATTTTTTTTTTACTGTGCAATCCTAGAAAAATATTTTTCTGTGCTGTAGCAGATTTGCATCAGACATCTACACTTTTATACCATAGAACAAGATGACTACCCTCTTCCAGTTTGAGTTTATCTGGACCTAGAAAAATGAATAATAATTATTACTAATTACCTATGACGATCATTTTCGTCACCCGTATATACTTGCCGCGTCACTATATGACGCGAAATTTCTTTAAATGCTACATTTAAAGAATTAATTAGCCTAATGGCATCATTTGATTAATTATATGCTCATCAGGCATTTATTTCAAATAAATAAAAGTATGTTTCTATCTTCCGATATTAAAAAGAAATGATGCATTTACGGCTACCACTTCTTATAAATGATAATGAAGGAAGGAAAATTTTTTATTTGTTAACTAATCGACGAAATAAAACAAATCAATTATTTTTAATCAAAACCTTAATACCAGTTTTTAATTCGGTTATTGCCTCTTTGTCTGGTATTTAAATAAATCAGATTCCAAAGGATTAAAAACCAATAACAAAAACTCTAAGTTAATTTATACCAGATTTTTCATGACGTTGAGTGAAATTTCAAGAATTGAGAAATGCTTAAAACCAGGAGTTGAAATTGGATTAAAAGCTAAATATTTCAAATGCATATTACCAGATTTTTCCTTTCAATTGCTTTAAAATTGATTTACATTTAAAGAATTGAAAAATTCTTAAAACCAGGAGTTGAAATTGAATTAAAAACTAAACATTTCAAATGCATATTACCAGATTTTTCCATTCAATTGCTTTAAAATTGATTTCCATTTAAAGAATTGAGAAATGCTGTAAGAGAATTGTAAATGCTGTAGAAAAGAATCTTCAAAGGATGTGGGACAAAAATAAATTCGATATAAATAAAAAAAACTAATGATTTTGCCTTACTTGAATAAAAAGGAGAAAGCGCGTTTTAATGGCGGGCACTTGGAACTGTTGTCCATTGGCCTCAGAAAGTGCCAGAACTGCTACCTTCTTCTCGTTACCCACTGGCCACCTGCGGTGAAGCCACGGCGGTGGAGCAGTGTCGCCCACGTCACACGTCACACAACCACAAACACGTTTATAGGGCGGATCGCACTCACACACAAAGGAGAAAGGGCATAGAACACAAAGAGAGAGAAAGAAACATCCATGCCCAGAGAGGGATTCGAACCCGCAGCTACTGGCTCCGCAGTCAGGTACGCTAACCGCTCGGCCACCCGGCCGGTAAAAAAAAAAAAAATTAAAAAAAAAATTAAAAAAAAAAAAGAGAGTATTAATATNTCAAAAAAAAAAAAAAGAGAGAGAGAGAGAGAGAGAGAGAAAGTAGAAACATCTATTTCAGCATTTCTCTACTTCTTTCGGCAATGGAACCCTAAATGATTCAACTTTATTAAAAAATAAGTATATAAAAATAGTTGTGAAAGTATTCAACAATAATACAGCATTTTAATTTAAGCCTTGGTAGCTCAGGGAATGGAGTGTTCGCCTCCCAATGAGGTGACACAGATTCGAATCCTAGCGGTGGCTAGATGATACAAATTCCGCTACCGGCTCGTACCGACCATCGTGCTGACATAAGTCCTCAGACGGATCATGGATAAGAATCCGCTGGTCATGGAGCTAATCTTAGGAGGTTTTCAAAGTTTTCCACTCCGTGTTACACAAATCCGAGTTAGTTTCTTCAAAAAGTCCTCCATGAAGACTAGTTTGTTCCAGTGCTTGACCTATTAGTTTCTTTGTTTTCCGTGTTGGGTTTTAAATTACAAGACTACGGATGATGTTCGTAAACTCATAATAGGGTCGTGTACAGTTATGAAATATAAAGTAAAATAAGAGGAATAACTTGTTTTCCTCGTTCAATCATCAACAATCTTAAGTTAGATTTTATGTCCTACAACTAAGGAAAAATATTTCTTTATTAGCAAATTTAGTTAATTTAATTTGATTTGAAAAGCCCGGTGGAAAATATGAGTGAAATTTTTTTTTAAATACACGTCTTTTTCAGAATTTATTCAATATATTGTTATAAATAAAATTATACATTTCTTTTTTTAGAAAGGTGTCATTTCTTTTCTATTGGCATTATAATTTAATTAATTTCACAAAGACAACCATTCAACAGAAATATTAAATAATGAATTTCTTATTATTTATATTTAAATATAATTAAAAGTTCAAAAATCTTTGAGGGTTTAGAAAAATACCCTAACTCTCGGAACACTTTAAACAGTTTCAATGAACCATTAAGGTTCTACGGAACACCATTTGGGAACCTCTATTCGATTTTATCCTTCTCAAAATCATTTTTTTTTGTTATAAAGTTTAAAACATTTGAAATGACAATGTTTCATCATGAGGTCGGGGAAAGGGCTTAGGAGATATAGCGCTCGTCTCCCAATCAGTTGATCTGGGTTCGAATCCCACCGTTGACTGGCCGATACGAATCCCACACCCAACTCCTACCGACCACAGTGCTGACGTCAGTTATAGAGGGAGCATGGGTTGGAGTTCTCTCTCCATCAGGCTAGCAGAGGGAGGTTTTCGTGGATCTCTCATTACTTGATCCAGCCTTGTCTTCTGGATTGGGTTCAAAACTACAAGGCTACGGAGTTGATCATTGGTAGCTGAAAACCCAAAATTGGGTCGGCTGTTCAACGACTGTTATAAAAAATAAATATATGCAGATAGTGAATCGATATTGTAATATATCTGTAATTTGATGTGTAATTTGATGATAATTTGAATTCGATGACAAATTCACGATCGACCTAATCTATTTAATACTTCCTTAACCATATCTATGTTTCACAAACTTATTTAAATACATATTAGTAAACCAAAACTATCGTTTTGGCATTGTTAATGTATTTATACAATTTACTGTAATCGAAATTGTCTCCAGATTGTGTTGGTAGATAGAGTTTTAGCTTTGGTAAAGATGTGGTAAAATGTGAAAAATAAATTTTAAAGAATCACATTCAGGAGGACGGGACAAAAAATGGCAGCTATGTTCATTCTTCCTATCTGACTTCAAAATAATTCGTGAGTGAAGGTTTTAAGAATGATTAAATTTAGTAAATCAAAAATGTAAGAAAAACTTACGCATTCAAATTTTTAACTTAGTTAATATATTAATTAATTATTTAAATGAATTTAACCCGTAACAGGGCAAAAAAATGTGAACTCAAATTTTTGTCCTTTATGAGCAATACGAATTACGATTATCATACACACTATTATTACGACGATATTCAAACTCACAACCTCGTCGCCAAAAAGTGAGACCACTCAGCATGGAAGAGCCTAAAGGCTTAATTAAAATCCGTGTAGTTAAAAGGACAAAAATTCTTTCAAATTTAGTAATTTGCATTATTGTCAAAAATAAAAGTGAATCAGTTTTTATTCCACCGTACTTGAAAGGGTTAAAAAACAAATAGAGATCCAGCGAATTTAATTTTTTTTATATATGCTTATACTCCTTATATTTTATAATATTTTATCCACGCACTTGTAGTTACTATAATATGTAACAATGTACTTGAGAAGGAATTAAAATTCGGCGTAATCGTTTAATGTAGAGTAGACTTATTGCTTGCCAGAATCACAATGAGCGTTTAAAAATGCTGTGGAACACTGATAGAATTATTAATACAAAACTACACGAACGTAAAAATTGTGAAATGGGAATAAATTAGTAGGAAACATATGTAAAATTAGTTTCTATTTGGCTACATATGCAAACAGTATATGCGTATGCGTTCAATGGGAATTGTATTTTACTTCTAGGTTAGTTAATAAATCTAGTTTATAAAAAAATTTCCTATTACTTGTAAAAGAATGATTGAGAACATCTGTTTTTCCTGTCCCATGAAACAACAGCCAAAATTTTCCAATTTCGGGATCATTCGATATTTGAGCAACTTTGTACACATCTATTTTATCAAAGACTTTTTTCCATTGGAATCTAGAATAAAAATGATAATTATTTTTAATCAGGAAGTTATACGATAGGTAGAAATCAATTGATTCAATACGAGATAACAACTATATAATAAGTATTCTTTGCTGAACAATTTGTGATTGCGTATAAATTTGCTTTACTGTTTGAGTATGGGTTTCGCATGTTAGCATTACAACAAAGCTTTTTTTAGATCATTTAATAAAAGTACGGATAACGATCTGTTGCTTACTTAAATTTTAATTGCATTGGAGCAGAAATTGGTGCACATTGGCATTCCGCGTGTCTCTGACAGTTCGTTAGAGAAGCTTATCTGTAACAATTTTCATAAATACGTTGGAATTACGGGATAATAACTCAATTGAAAGAAAATGTAACAAAAAAATATTGGAGGTTGATAGTTTTAGAATAGATATTTACATTTTATATTGTTTTATTATATTGATCTTTTTTATTCCATTTGCTTTACATTTCAAACTATTTGCGACACATTTTTTACCCTTTATTCATTTCTAAAAAATATTTTGCACGTCATTTAAGTGAAAATTTATCACATTATAAGCTTACAAAAAAGAAAGAAATCGGAAATTCCATGGAGGGAGAACTCAAGTAAATTTTCTATTAATATATCATATTTTCAGTAGTTATAAAATTGATGCCATCACAAAAACTGTTGTACATTCTCTTACATTAGGAATTAGAAGGAAAAAAATCCATATCAAACTCATCTAAATAAATGAAATTTAAAGGATTTTAACACCATTCCTGTTTTTCCTAATCTCGACAAGGATTGATGATAGTTAGTTCTGATAGTTTTGTGAGGGAGTTTCTTCTTTAAACGTTGCGTAACATCAGGTTCTTAAAAATGAGGGAATAAAAACTGAACATTTACCATAAACACATTTGTCTACAGCACTGTTACGTTTCATTACTGTAAGCTAGAAAATATGCATAGTGAAAACGTACAAAGTTTTCTCTGCTGACTGTTTTTTTTCATCACTGGAAATGGTGGTAATCAGAGATGAACATAGAAGTCTGGTCCATTTCTTGGTGACTGAACACGTCACATGTTTGCTAAATAACCCTGACATGCGTGGACAGGTGGCAGAAAAATTCCTCTTAAGATGCACATGAGATGGATAGACCATTTGAGCCATTAGATCAGATGATAGTGTTCTGGGGATTGTTAGTGTCATCCGGGAAAGCCCGATGAATGCTAAAAATGTTGCTGCAAAATACTTCAACATTCACCGTAGTAANCCCTGACATGCGTGGACAGGTGGCAGAAAAATTCCTCTTAAGATGCACATGAGATGGATAGACCATTTGAGCCATTAGATCAGATGATAGTGTTCTGGGGATTGTTAGTGTCATCCGGGAAAGCCCGATGAATGCTAAAAATGTTGCTGCAAAATACTTCAACATTCACCGTAGTAACCAGATCTTTCATTTTGTCACTTTAATGACCTAAAAAAAGACATTCGTGTAAACCGGTTTCATTCGGACGATGTAAAACAACAGTGATGAGGGCGTGGATCAGTTAGTGATCTGTCTACAAGGCAGGAATCGATCGGCTCGTCTCCAAATTGGATAAATGTATTAGAACTTTATTTCATTCACATCTGAATGAAGAAAATTCAATATCATAATTTCAGTGTCAAGGCAAATTCAATTCAATTTGCAGTGATTTTTCATTTTACTGACCCTAATATGAATGTTTTATGAATTTAAATTATAAGTATTGCTGTTTTATTCCTGTTATAACGTTTCCGAACAGTCATCAGGGTGATCTGTTTGTTTGCTACTCACTTGTACTTAGGATCTTCCGTTTCTGCTGACTGCATCACTTGGAAAGCTGTGAAAGTCGAGGGCACTTTCAAATGGATGGTATGAATGATATCTTTCTCGTCGCCCACAAACAGAGAATACTGGATTTGTATTTTTGATCCCGTATGGTGCTTCATTTCTATCTCTAACTGTTCTGAAAAAGGAGAAGAAATTAAAAATTAGGTGAGAGACTTGAAACACGTTAATGTAGGTAGGTAGTTACTCTACTTATGTCGCACTATAGCTGCACAATGGGCTATTAATGATGATCTGGAAAATATCCCTGAGAATGATCCGAAGACATGCCATTGCAATTTTGATCCTCTGCAGAGGTGATGGCTTCCCTGCTTTGGTAGCCAGAAGATCTGAGAGTGAAGTCGGTAGACTTTACGGTAGAACAGTTTAACGAGGACCGATACCTCACACCCTTGATCCCTACGCAGGCTGATCAAAGTGATCCCAAAACCGCTTACTGCCAGCTGCCAGTGAAGTTTGACTTCAGTGTTCTACTGGGAACACTATCTTTTCAATAAGTCCACTGCGGGACACGTTAAGAAAGCAAAACACATGGATATCTAGAGATATGCTTAATTTTTCGACTTTTCTTTTACTAAATTAGTACTCATACAAATGGTGGAAAAAGTGTACTTTAATTTCAGGTAATACTATATGACATAAGACTTATAGTCCTTTTTCTATTATCAAGTGATGTCAAACCTTTAAATGCTATTTTCACAATTGTAATTTTTCTCACATTTCCACAACCTTTCAACGTTCAATATATTATTAATTAAATATTGTTGCTACATTACATTATCATTTAGAGAGTCACTTGAAACCTTAGAACTCAAAGCGATAAAATGTTTGAAGTAATTTTGGACATTGGTTTAGTGGAGCAATGGACGTAGCTCTTAATTTGTCTGCAAGGTAATATTACTTAAAAGGGTTCTGGGTAAATTCTAAGAAGGTTTTGCGTTACGCCAACACCAAATTTCGGTGAAAGTAATGTCTAAGCACAGCAACGTGCAGAATATTTCGTACCTCTAAAGTCTGAACTTTCCCTTTTTACAAGCAATCCTTCTTGAATAAAGTAAATGCACATTGTTAATTTGATTAATATGTTTTTAGATAAACTTTTAGCAACAATAAATTGCAGTTAATGCTTTCAGGAGAACTTGAAAAAGAAAGAAGCCTCCTCGGGTCTGCTCCGGGCTGCTAAATGTACTAAAGAATGCGCACACGTACTTATGCTGAAAGTTATACAAAAATACTACAAGTATGAAGACCACGTCCATGTGATCTTGCGCTACTGGAGTCAGAAATTCGTGCTTCCTATGAGATACCGTTAGACGTTGTAAGAATCGTCGACAATAGATGGCG
>NC_092213.1:76840003-76888620 GCF_043381705.1 Parasteatoda tepidariorum | reverse complement strand
ATACTTACCACGGCTTTCAAAAGGGTTAATAGCATTACAATGCTTAAGGACTTATACTTGAGAAATTCAATATTAACAATATTTGATTTAATACATTCTTATACGGGACATCGAAGAAAACACAAAGAAAACCAGAAAAAATATTTTTAAGGAAAAGAAGAAAAATTATTTAAAAAAAAAGTTTTTCTTTAAAGCTATAAACAATTTTTTAAGCACATTATTAAAAAAAATCAAAAAGCCGGAAAACAAAATAAATAAAAGATATCATTTTGTCGTCAGCTTACACAATTAAATAACAGAGTGCTTTCTGGTATTGGTCCCGCAGTGGACTGATCGTTGGAACACGGTTCCAAGTAGAACGCTTAAGTCAAGCATCACTGGCTGGTGGGTGGTTTACTACTTTGATCAGCCTGCGTAGGGCGCCGAGGGTACGCGGTTATTTCCTCGTTAAACTGTTCTACCGTAAAGTGCTTAACTTCACGTGCAGGACGCCTGTCTACCGAAACAGGGGTGCCATCCCCTCCGCGGAGGATCAAAATTGTGATAGCATGTCTTCGGAGAATCCTCAGGGATGTTTCCCAGACCGACGCCAATAGCCCATAATGCAGCTCTAGAGCGATTTAAATAAAGTACCTACCTACCATTCCAGTATTGTATTAATATAGCCAAAGTAAAATATATCAATGCATTATTGTATTGTATTGATATATTTGAATATTAAATATTAAATCTTTGAATATTTAATATTCAACTCTTCTGAATATTCAATCCTCTTTTTGTCTGTAGGGGGCATTCAGCCTGACTGTGTGAACTTATCAAATCAGAATGGCAACATAACTGGAATATTACCGATAGCTAGAAAAGATAATAAAGATTACCATGCATGCTGGAATATTTTGAATCCCCATAATCGTTTGCTGAAAATAGAACTGAAGCACTTGGATTTTAAGTATTCGGTATTTAGAAATATACTACTTCTGCATAATTGATTAAGATTCAAAAATTTAAAAAAAAATGTGAAATGCATAGTTAGATATCAAAGTATTTCACTTTCAGAACTGGCGAATTATTAGAACACATTTTGGTTGAATTTTTAAAAATTGTGTTTTAGTTCTTATTTTGTATAGTAAAACACAAAATTTGAGCAAAAAGAGATCGCTCTCTTGGCCAAACTGGGGTGGCCATATTTCCTAGATTACGGTTGCCCCCTATATTTTGGGGTTCAGAAAAAAAAATGTGCTTATTCAGTGAATGTACGTTTTTGCGCATTGTGTACGTTTTGTGTTTCGTAACTTAAAATATCGTCTGTAGTGAATAAATAAGCATATTTAAGGTCTTGTACTTGAACTATTAAGAAAGAATCCTAGCATGTAAAGATCCGATCATTAGATCAAACGTTAGAACTACTTTTGATCTAATGATGGGATCTTTAATGATCGGTGTTATATGTTTATCTACCATTTAATTTAACTACCATTACACGGAGAGGAAAATCTCCCACTGTTAGCTTGATAACAAGAGGACTCTAACCCATGATCCGTCTACCACTGAGGATATTTTACGTTGGCAATGTTGTCGGTGAAAGCCGGGTGCGGAACTCGAACCAACCCGGTTCATCTCCTTGGAAGGCGAAAGCTCTATCCCCTAAACTACGGCTCTGCTGCTGTTTTTAAACTTTTTGGTAAAGGATATAATTAGTGATAGGGCGACTAAATATAACAAACTGTGATTAAAAAATTCTCGGCCAGTTGCTATTCTACACCAATTTTTCAGCAATGGCCATGTGCATTTTATGCATTTCTGTGAAGAAAAAAAAACTAGTTTTTATTTTTCCTACTTTGTGTTATTTTTTTATAAATACGTAAGTATTATGAATATTTTATAATATTCTGAAAGCTATTTTATTTCAGAATATTATGAAAAAAGTTTTCACGAAAATTTTTTTTCTTTATTCTAAAAATAAATCTTGAAACTTATCCATATTTTGAAAAAAGGCTTCCAAAGAAATGCCTAATATGTTTAACATTAAAAGAATTTTTAAATCGTTTAATATTATCAATTTAAAAAAAAGTGTTCACATGTTTTAAAAAGTGACCACTGTTAAAAATGCTACAACTGGCTAGTAGCGAAATCTTTCCTGTTCTGGCTTGTGTTCAAAATGCTTTGTGGATAAGATTCTTTGTAATAGTGGTGATATAATTATGGCTTTTACAATTGTAAGCAGATATTATTTTAAGTATGCAGACACAGATTAAAAGAATATAGTTAGAACTCATTGATATTTATTTAAATCATTAATATCAAGTGGTGGTCAAAATGGCCGGGATAGCCTGATTGGCACGCCGCTGGACACGCGTTCATGAAAACGGGAGTTCGAATCCAGCCCTGCCGACCAGGATATTCCGGTCACTCTTAAAATGAATACCAACTTACACCGAAGAGCCATTACATTATGACCACCCTCCATCTATAACAATAGGCTCGCCCAGAGTTTCATGGTTTCTCGCCCAGGAAGAATGTTTTCAAGGGGCACATTAGGACCCCTAATCCTCATAGAAAAATCCCTGACGTCTGTAAGTTGCAGAACATAGTTGCAGACCAGGTTCACCCATTCATGGCAACAGTTTTTCCTGCGGGGGATTGTGTTTGCCAACAGGATAATGCACCATGTCAGAAGGGTCGAATCGTCATGGATTGGTTCGAGGAACATTCCAGTGACTTTCAAGCCATGTCTTGGCCCCCAAATTCACCTGACTTTAATCCAATAGAGCATTTGTGGTCCTAATTGGTAAACCAAATTCGTGTTGCCACGCTACCCCCTCGCAATGTGAGTGAATTGCAGGACCAGTTGGTGAGCGCTTGGTACCAGATACCTCACACTACCTATTAGCACCTTGTGGAATCAATGCCACGGCGGGTGCTAGCAGTTTTGAGAGCTAAAGGTGGTCCTACATGTTATTAGCAAGGAGGTCATAATGTAATGACTCTTTGGTGTATATGCACTTATGATTTTTTCACGTGTTTTACAGAGATACTGTGCTTGGGTAAATGTGACCATCACAGCAAACAGAACTGGCGAAAGATTTAAATTCTGCTTTAACTCTGACGAAAAGAAACCAATAGCTGTCTATTCAGATGTCACCGTCGCTTTAATGCTTAGTAATGGAGTATCTGGTTTATTTGGCTTAAAAGTTTTTGAGCTGCAGTACAAAATGGGTGAGACAATTTAACTTCAGTCACTTATTTAACTTATAATAATGGATTATTCTGTCACAATTCTAACTTATAAGAGATATTTTTTTGGTGTCATTTAGATGTCTTTCAAAAATTTTTACTGACGAATTTTACGCTTAAACATTTTCTCTACTAAATTTCACTTAAAACTATTCTAACTATTGCGAAACGTGTGTGGAAATCTATCTCCAACTTTTTATAATAATACAACAAACCGAAAATCGGGATGCGTTATTTAGCACGCGAAAGAGGTACATCGCGATCAGTGTATGACAGCAGAATCACTCGAATTTCGCATTTAAAAATCATGAGCGAAAAAATGCGTCACTCTTCTACATGACCATCCTATCAGCAGGTCAATACCCCCCTCAATAACCAGTTAACACGTCCGACAGGAAAAGGGTTTATGGTTCCTTAGAAGAGATGGTGTTAAAAAAGATAACTTATTTCTTTTATATCTTCAACTGAAACATGCATCAATGAAAGGTTTCTTACCTGTTCTTCAACAAGGGCGGTTCGTATCTAAATAAATCAAAATAATGACCATAAACTCAAGAAAAGATACTTCTTCGAATTAGTTAACATGTGTATATTAACAGCACTATAGAAACAACACTACAAAATACAACATGATCTCTCGATCGTCGGTAACATAACATACTCGTCTGCCAAAATTGTTAATTAGTAAGAGTTCTAGATCTCGTGGCGCCATCTAGTTTGTTTTCTAGCAAAGGAAAATGGTATTCTGTTTTTAACAGATATCATGATGAAACAAGTGTTGACTATCTCAACATCCTTACACCCAAGTCAAAGTTCTTGATGGTTCCATCAAAAAATTTTGATGGTTTATGTTTGTTTCAATGCGATTCAAGATGGTCCAACATCATTTGATGGTTACCATCATCCAACATCTTCCATTATGAGTTCATGTTTTTTGATAAGCCCACAAGCTTCCATAATTCCATGGACCTCTTTCATTTGATCCTCATGGACCATGATGGTTCCCTCTATACATTTCCATGATGGTTTAATAGGAATTCTTGTTGGTTCTCAGGAATATACCATCAAAACAATTTGTTTGTTTCTTTTAAATGTTAAACCATCATAAATCAGTTCGAATACTTAGATTGGAATGATGGTTGTTCATGATCATTCAAAGATTTGATTTCTAAGATACTATGATGGAAATTCGTGATGAATCATAATGGTACAACAATCCATTTTCATGATAATAATTCTTGTTGGTTCAATACAAAAATATGCAATCAAAAGGATTTGGGGTTTTTTTTCATGTTGACCCATCATAAATCAGCTCGAATTCCTATATTGGGGTGATGGTGGTGATCATTGTAACATTAAATTTCTAGAAAGCTGTAATGGAAATTTTTGATTAATCAACACGAACAAACCATCAAAACAAGTTTCCATTCTTATGTTGGTCCCTCCTAAATCAGTCCGAGTTGCTTCATCGGGGTGATGGTTACTTATGTTTACCATCAAAAAGTATAATGGTTCATGATGGAACTATTGATGATTACCATCAGGATTATATTGGTTCATCAATTGAAACGATAAGAAATTTTGACTTTGAAAAACTGTTATTCTGGTTTTACAGGTGATAGCATCGAAGGGATTGAAGAAGCCCGTTCTAGAGCTGTTCACCTACTGAAGAGTAAGTGGTCAACATGGAAATGGATCGATCACATCCCGAAAGCAGTCACAGCTCTTTCTTTGGCCGAAGGACCTCATTTCGGAGATCTTGAAGACTACCTTATGTTGAGGCAAAGAGATATTCAAATATTATTATCATTAGTGCGGTAAGTGAACGCATTGTTTGCTTAACCCTTTATTTAGTAGGTTGTTTTATTCATGACAATCTGAAAAGTTGATCTTTTTACAGGTTTAAATTATATGAAAATCGCTATCAATTAATATTAGTTATTGATTGTGATGAACAAAGGAGACCTTTAACTGAAATGACTTCGAGAGGGACCCTGGGTTGCACGGGTGTAAATGTACAGATGTAAAGATGAGCTATTTACAGAGCTCTAAGTTACAATTGAAGAATGTTCCGTAATATAAATTACACATGTTGCATGCCCTATAGGTCAGAACAATAAAATTTGGAACACAACATATGAACAGAATTGTAAATGGTGGTGTCTAGATGTAAGGAAAGATTAATCAAAACACGTTTTTAGAAGTACAGCTTATCTAAATGAATATTTTCTCATACCTCGGTATAAATAAGTGTGATACTACTGCTCGGGGACAACTCATGATTGCCAAAATTTTCTTTATGTTATAATTTTGTTTCCTTAATTTTGCTCTTGAGTATATAACTTAAATTTTTTTAGTTGAATTAATGTTCATATGAAATGATTTGGTTTCAGGGAAACACGTTTCAAAAGAGTAGCAGCGAATAACTCTAGATATACTAATTCAGAGACGCAGTGTACGGAGGCTTATCTTGTGACCGCCAGAGAGTAAAAATATCTAGCTATCACACTAATTAAAAGCACACTCTACACTCATCAATCCTTGTTATATTAATGCAATGAATGGTGGCATAATGCGTATAATAGTTTGCTGTTATTAATTGGTCTATATTAGAGAGTGTAGGAAAGTAGTTTATATAAATTTTGCTCTAGTAACATGTGTAAGATAATTCACGCGATAATTTATTGTTTTTAACTGGTTTATGTTGCAGGGCGTATAAAAAATGTTAATAGATGTATTTTGTTTTTATAGCAACTTAAGATATGCTTAAGATAAATTCATATAATGATTTATTGTTTTTAATTGGCCTGTGTTGCAGAGTAAGTGAAAGTTATTCATAAATGTTTACTGTTTGAAGAAATTTTGATATCAACGGAAAAATTTTTAATGATTCTTATAAACCCACCAGCTCTTCGAAAAAAATTTAACACCAATGATCTTTATGAATACTTTGCATTCCTTTTAGTGACGTCCATTTGAATGACCAGCTTAGCACATTCATTAACTCCTTGCTTTCTACTTGTCACGATCCTCGTGATTTTTATGGATACAATTTGGTAAAACTTCTGAAAGAACAAGTGATGTCTGGAAACTTTACCCATCCCACATCTTATTTAGCTCTCTGTAACGCCAACGAAACATGGCCAGATAGAGCTTATCAAGATCTCGTCAACACTTACAATAGCAGCATCGACATACCGTTTAGAAGAGGTAAGATCCAATAAATATATTTATCAGTGTTATATAATTCATTAGTATCTAAAAAAGGTGACATAAAAACGTCCACCAAAATCATCAACCAAAAAGATCCCCTTCTCTGACTGCCTCGTTTGCTTCCACCTCCGCCACCAACACTCCATAGCAAAATGCTGCCATCGGAAAATTGAAATTGCATCACATCAGATGGCCACCACGGCTTTGGTTGATTTGGAGACAACCGACACAGCTGCTACCACCAAATCTGTTTGTATGTTTTGACACTCACCAACTTTGTTACATAATTTATTAGTATCTAAAGTGGTGACATACAAACATCCACCAAAATCATCCACCAAAAAGATCCCACGCTACCCGTTCTCCGACTGCCTCGTTTTCCTCAACCTCCACCACCAAAGATTCATAGCAAACCATTACCAGTAGAGCATTGAAGTAACATCATATCAGATGGCGACCATGGTTTTGGTTGGTTTGGAGACAACCGACACAGCGGCTACCACCAAATCTGTTTGCCTGTCTTGAAAAGCAGCATATATATAGCAGGGATAGAGAATGCTCTATTCTCTCAGTCACCGAGTCATAATTTGTTCTTAAATGTATATCAATATGAGTGGTAGATTTTTGATCCGTTCCTATTACACCGTGATATTTAAACATTTTCATATTTTTAGACACTCTGTGTATTCCTTCCATATTGCTTTTCTAGAATACCAAGCATTCGCAGTGATGGCTCTTTCTTGCGAAATTCGTCGAAGGGGAAATCATTCCATTGCAAAATTTAAAAAACTCTCAGATTTTTATGAAAGTAATATTCGAGAGTTTAAAGCCCTGCAAAAACCGAGTGGTAGCTTGGGAAACGTGCACAGAACTGCTCTTATTACTCAGGTAGGTAGAAATTCTTATGTTTTTTCGTTTCATGACCTAGAACTAGTGAATAGTCTTTTTTTTAATTTTATAACCGTCGTTGAACAGTTAATCCAATTTTTTGGGTTTACAACAACTACTGTTCATCTCCGCAACTTTGTAATTTTGAACCCAATCCCCAGAAGACAAGGAAACTCCTGGATCAAATAGTGGGAGAAATTCGCCTTCGCGGAGCACTTTTTTGATGGAACTAACCAGAATATGCACTACATCGAAAGGAAAACCACGAAGAGCCCCCACGGTTAGCCTGACGGCAAGGGGACTGTAACTCATGATCTGCCTCTCGAGTCCAGTACCCTGCCAACCAGACAATCCCTGTCCACATACATTAGGTTCAAAAAAGCATTATGCTTTTATTTTAGATCCAAATATAAGTATTTATATTATTAATATGTTGTGATATTCTTCAAACATTAATCCTAATGATAAAACACTGAGGCTACAACGTTTCTTTATGTTTTTTAGGCCTATTAGGGCGCTATATCGCGATTCTTTATACCTTCTTCGGCTGCTAGAGTCAGATAGGTTCATTTTACGTATGTTACAGTGGACTATGGGCCGTAAGGTAGCCCATAATTTAGAGATTTAGACTCCGATCCGTATAGGCCGCGGCTTGATCCTCAACTCCGCTAAGACCTACCGAGTACATGTAATATACATGCTCGCAAAATCTATGGAAACAAAAGTCCTGAGATAGGTCACTGAACAGTACCATGGATACAGAAAACTATTGAAAATGTCCTTTTCCTTCTGATCTGTGTCTGAATAAGTTGGTGCTACCATCTATCTGTGGTAATTTGAGATAAAAACGTACTTTCACCTTTGCTGCACCTTTCTAGCTTAATTCGCCAAAGGTCAATGACTGCAGAGCTTGGCCAATCTATGTAACATTAGAAACAACAGCAATGGACCGTGAAGGGAAAATCGCGTGATGTGATCACGATTCTGAAAAGATTTAAGAAGCAAAAAAGACTTTTTTTTTTAAATTATTCTTAAAGTGCTATTTACAAACGCCCCATAACAAAACATCCATATATTTTCAGGCGTTGATTGCTAGCGGTCATAAACAGGAGAGTGATTGGAATTATAATAAAGCTATGGAAACTTTAGTGGAATCAATAAATACGTCTACACCTGACATAATTTCTATATATTTAATTCTACCTTTGCTGAATGGAAAGAGTTTGACAGACACTGCTTTCACAAATTGCTCATCACTGAGAAATGGTAAATTATTTTTTGCTTTTTTTTTTCAAATAATCAGACTATAATAATTTTAAGATTTTTCTTCTTTCACAAATATCTTTCATATTTACAGATGATCTGGTGGCTGAAATTCATGATGATTACTTAGGACCGAAAATTAAAATTCAGTACTCGCTGTTTGTAGGAGATCCTAAAGATGCCATCTACACCATAGTACTCAAAGTGCCAAAACACTATGCGGCTTTCGATGTGATGCAGCTTATTTCAAGGAAATACACCAAATATCAGTAATAATTCATATTCCCTTTTTAAAAGTTACACAGGGTAACAAATTTTTTGTTGCATTTATGCAAGTATTTGATATTACCTAATCTGTGTGTGGAGATAACAAGTTAGAAATTGTTCCGAAAACTATAGATTTTTTTCCAAAATGATATATATTTAGCTTAGTTAAATTTTTGTTTGGATGGAAGCTTTATAAAGGAAGTATAGGTTTGCATGCATATACACTTGCCTGCACCTTTTAAAATAATATTTAAGAGGAAAAGAACTTATGACCTAAACGTATTGCCACATAAACTGAAATACATTATAGCCTTTTCCCTACTACGTCTTACGTGGCAGAGAATCGGGGACGTTAAAATTTATTCGAGTAAACTCGACAAAATACTGGTTTTGAATATATTATTATTTTTTTAAAAAAAAACCAGTAGTTTGAAGAGAGAAACCGATTGCAGATTTGAAGCTGGTGATGCGAAAGTATCAAGGATGCGTTAAAAAAATCACATGCAACAAAAAATGATTAAAAAAATTTTCCCTGGAGTAAATAATTTTTTTTAATTATAATCTAATGAGTCGAATCACTGTCATTAATGTTTTAGATCATTAGTATTGAAAAACAACAATAGAGATGCATTTTCTCTAAATTGAATTTTATTTTAATATATTTTTGAGTATGGGCTTATTGGTAGAAGATCATTCAGACCATCATAATTTACAGTTAAGACAAATGATGTTACAAAAAATTAAAATGAGTTTCTAAAATTGAAAAAATACGCTATCCGGTCAAAAGTATCCGGACATCTGGTTGTTGTGGTGGTGGAAGCGTAATGGTGTGGAGGTGTTTCTCTTGGTTTGGCCTGGGTCTGTTAGTGTGACCTCCGAGAAGTATGTGTACCTTCTGGACAATGCTGCACTCCCAACTCTAGGGCAATATTTCGGGAAAGATCCATTTCTCTTCCAGCAGGATAGCTGCTCCATTCATACATCGAGGCACGTACAATTGTGGTTTGACAAAATGGTTGTTCAAAAACTGGACTGTTCTTTTCAGAGCCCCGATCTAAATCCCAAAGGACACCTTTTTGACGAATTAGAGCGCAGATTACGTCACCAACCAAATTGACCATCCTCACTGCAAGCACTCACGTCAGCTGTGATGGAAGTCAATTCTTTTTGCCACCTATCAAAAGCTGATGGAAAGTCTTCCCAGACGTGTGCAGGCTGTCATTGACCCAAAAAGGGGGACCAACATCATATTAATATGGGCCTCAGGACGCTCTAAGTCCATAACACTGGATGTCCGGATAAGTTTTGCCAGATACTGTATATTCATACTTTTAAAACCTTTAACTAGCTTCTGTGCTTTGCTCTATGCTTTGCTTCTGTGCTTTAACTAGTTTCTGTTCTATTCTCGCAAATATCAGTATTTTAGACTTAAGATACAATCAGGCGCAATAATGAATCGTGTTTTTTATTTCAGATTTTGATATGAACTAGATTCTGATAGAATAGATGTTTATGAAATGGCCGATATCCCAAATGACCCAGAAGGTAGAAAGTTCTGGCAATTTTATTTAAAAATTGGAAACCAATTCAAACACTTTGAGTTAGGTAAGACTTTTGAAATTTATTCGAAATTTCTGTCGAGTTTACTAAAAGTGAAAATTTTCACAAGAATCTTAGATTTTAGTCACAATTTTTTTCGAGATTTTAGAATAATAGGTAAGATTATGTGTAAGGATAAATATGACTATGTTCTTAGCCTGTATTTTTGATAATTTTTATTGTAATGGGGGATAACTTCACCAGATTAGATACCTGAAACCTTAAAAAATTACTGAATAAGAAATAAAACACTCATCCAACTATTTATAAGCACTGAAACTATGGAAATATTAGTTTTGACATGATTGTTTAATGCTGCAAGTCTTTTTAATGTTATATTTAAAATAAAAATTCACTTTTAATTGTGCCTAAAATGAAACTAGTCATTTATAAATTCTTTTACATGTTCATTACCAGCCGAGAGCAGGTGATTATACAATATCTATCATTAAAGAGTGGTAATCGATAAATTTAAAATTAAATTTTCTTATTTTAGCAACCATTTTAGTTCTTAAATTTTACTATAAGTTTAATTTAATGAGCAATATATTATTGTCATTTGAAAACATATTTTCTTCAAAAATAGCCACTTGAAGTGTTTTAATGATACAAATTATAGTAGATGTGTAGTAACAAACGTCTGGTGTAGTAGATGCGTAGTAAAAAATCTTCTGGAGATATCGCATGATGGAATAATAAACGTGTTGGCGTGTGACCTATTTTTAAAAAAATCATTAAGTCTAATAATATAAAATTTAAACTAAAAGATCTTACTGTATTGTATCTAGATAAATGTTTGAAAATAATTACTAGAAATATTGAAATACCAGACACTATATCGCCATTCTATTTGGGGAACGATCTAGCAAATGTATGCACATTTTTTAAGATAGCACTGAGCTGAGTAAATAGCAATAATTAGTTTATTTATAGAAATTGAACAGAATTGAGTATAATATCAGAATATATTGAATAATTAAATTGATTAAATAATATAATTGAGTATTATTTTTGATTAAAAGTACCTAAATCTTTCCTCTGTTTACAATCCTTTGAAGTCTGAGTTTCGTCCTTTTGGAAATCTCAACCATAAATTATCCGCGTTCTTTATTTCCAATTTCTAAATTTGTGGCCCGGTGGCTTCGCACTCTCCTGCCACAAGTTCTGCGTTCGATCTTCGGTGTAGGCAAAGTTAATTCAGCCTTTCATCCCTTCAGTGGGTCGATAAAATGAGTGCCAAGCCTGCTTTGGACCTAAACACTAAGGATTCCGTGTTCGGCTGACCACCTAACCGAGACATCTGCTCCGGCACCCCAGAGCCGAAGGTCAAGAAAACTGAGATGGGCAGAGTAGGCCTTGGACCTATATGGGCTGTCACGACACTGAGTTTAGTTATATTTGTGGCTTGGATTTGTCTCAGAATAGTTTTTCAATCTCCTACACTGTTAGAATTTTCATTCTAAAATTATGGAAGCAGTCTTTACATCTGATTAACCTTAAAGTTTACGGTAAAGAATATTTTTCACCTTTATGGTTTTAAAACTCTCTACAACTAGTATATGGTTGCAAAACCAGGAATACAAAACTCTCCGGTTCGTTAACCATTTACAACTAGCATGATTTCAAAACTGTAAAAAGAAATTTAACTGAACATAGGATCTATGTTTTGTGTGAGGTAATGGGCATAGGAGAGTGCAGGGCACTAAAAACTCTTGTTTTGAATAGTGAAATATTTTGAATGGTGAAATATTTTGGTGTCTTCGCTGGGGCTCGAATCCCAGTTCTGTCGATCATGAGACAAAAAGATTAGCCCTTTCGGCTATAATAAGTACGCAGTTGCAATTAACTAAACGGCTTCATTAGGTGGATTTAATTGGTGTGATGAAATTCTGATTGTTAAACCGTTTTAGGTGAAAGCAGTTAATAAACGGTTTTTTTCTCCCAATTAACAGTTTGATTAACCATCCTTTTAATGGTTATTCGACTGTTTTGTTTAAATATGGTAAAATAAGAATGAAATAAACTAGTATTTAACCATTTTTTCCGAGAAATTTCTTAGAGTGTATGCTCAGAATTTAACTGATTGTTGAACGCTTGTCTTGAATGCAAAGAGTCACATTGTATAACTGTGTGCAGAAAAGACATGCAAAAACAGAAAGAATCAATGAGCATCTATATTTCTCAGAATCAAATGATTTATTTAGAAATTATTTCAAGAAGAATAGAGAATAGAAATAACCATTATTTTTTTCGAAATTTCGTAGGTCCAAATCGTCCAGCTTTAGACGAAGGAGATCACATTGCCATGTGGTACAAGAAAGCGGCATCACACTAACTCTAAATAAAAAGTATCAGCATTACTTTGAACTTATTTTGCATGTAATTGTAAATTTTAATAAACGTACTGTTTTTAATAACATAGCAGTTGCTTTACTTTTTATTATTTGTAGTTTTTTAATCAGTTTACGACCATTAGTTTTTTTTAACATCGATTAGAATTTTGATAGTCAATGAAACAACAAAAAATGTTGCTTGAACTATTTAGGGGACAATTATAAATTTTATTCAAATCAAGCTGAAATTTTGAATTGGGATTTGTAACATAGTCAAAGAGGTTTTTAAATTTCGATTGGAGATAAATTCTTTTTGGTGATTTAAACCCTGATCGTAGCAAAACTAATAACCAATATTATTTTTAAGAAAATAATAATAAAAATTAAAGAAAAATAGAAATTTAAGTCATTAATGACTCCTTTTCGGTTCACCATAAAGAGTACAAGAATAAAAAATTTATACAAAATATTTTTTTAAAAAAAAACTGTTACAAAAGCTAAAGAGAATTTACACAAGCTTTCCTTAAGGCAATGTAACTCAATAAAAACTGCAACTTAGGTTCAGGGTGAGGATACCTTCCTAAAAACTGAAGCTTTGACAAATGTTTTTAACCTTTCGTCAAGTAATTTACTGATGATTATAAATACTGTAGTTTTGTTCAGGGTTTTCCCTACCGTAACCTAAGTTGCAGCTTTCATAAAGTTTTTTTCACAGCTTTTGTAAAGGTTAATCCATTTCCTGCACCTCTTAGCACGTACACTAAGCATATAGTTTGAATTGAATTTTCACTGCTGTCCTCTATAATTTAACATTGAATCAGGGGTGAAAGCGAGACGGAAAAGAGGAAAAGCTGGTAGTAAAACCATTTCAGTTATAACTAGCTTTCGGGAGGAGTTAACTTATTCTTTTTAAAACAATTCAACACTATCTACTTTATCCCTGGAAAATTCGCAGTTTTACATATAGACTAAAATTATAAAAGAAGTCTTGATAGTTACAGATATTTTATTTTTCTCAAAAAAAAATGCTAAAATGTCTTTTGTACCAGTTTTTGCGCTTTTCCGTCTTCCTATATAAGGGCTTTCAGCCATGCATTGAATACTGCTTCCCACATCAGCAAAGGCACTTGTCTTAGTAACGAAAAGGAATTGACCACCACCCAGATAGCAAAATAATTTTTATTTTAACTCAGCAAAAACCTCTTAATGTAAACCTAAAAAGGTTTGTTATGTGGTTTATGTGTAAACCTTAAAACAAGATCTGTGACAATCTGCTTTATTCTACGCACATTACCCTAATCCAAAACCTTGAGAAACAATCTTCTATATAAAAACCTTAAATCGAGGTTGACTTGGTATTTTTAAGCGTGAAAAAATCCTTTAATAAAGCTAGTCTCAAGGTGAAAATAATCTTAAATCTAGGTCATTATAAGATATTTCTTTTTGCAAAGTCTCGTTTGCTGAGCTAAATTCCATCTTCTCTTGAAATTTTAATGGATAATGTCAGTTGATCCTATTGCTAGTGTAACGTCAGCTAAAACATCACTATGGATCTAAGTGACCATTTTACTTAAGTGGCAATACTTTTTAAAAAAGCTTTAAAAAATAATTTTTTTTATCTTTTTAGGATAAAAGGCTTGAAACTGCAATATTTTTGCTTTTTTGAAAAAAATTTTTAAATACAAACGTTTTCGTGACTATAAGAAGAAAATTCTGACACAAGTTTACCGTAAGGTTATACGCCTTCTGGGCAGTCTATGTTAGTTTAAAAAATAACGGATATGTTGTTTCTCCGTGTGTAGATTCGATAGTTTGGCTCCTATAGCCATTTTTCTAAGAGAGACAATTGCTGTTCTGATTTAACCCTTTCTCGCCGACTGTCACAAATACGTGCCAGCATAAAACCGTATCAATCAGGGTAAAAAGATAAAACTGATAATCAAAGTAATGCTTTAACAGTTAATTTGTGGGCGGAGTTATAATTGCTTGATTTATTTAATTCACCGTTACTTTGTTCAAAATAAAACTATTTAGTTATACTTTGAATTAACATTGATTATATATATGATTAAACTAACAATAATTAAAGTAAAAGCAAAGTAAGTCTGTCAAATTAGCAACGACTACATTTAAGTTACCGTTTTTTATTTAATTACAACTTGATTCTGATTTTGTACGAATGCTTTTCTGAATCACCCGTCCCCAAGGGGTTAAGATATACATTGTAATTTCTGTCACACTTTCACGTATACGCAGAATTTTTATGAAGCATTTTTTTCAAACTTTCTCATTATTTTGTATTAAATTAGGTAAAAATGAGTGAAAAATATTATATTTAGCATTTTAATCATTTTTGGTTATGAAATACAGCATAAAACACTGGTGTCTTTTTCTGCGTTGAAGGTAAAATTTTACAAACGCAGCTCACTTCCAAACAATAATTTTTCAAATTTGCACTAATTTGCAATTATTTAGATCTAAGAGAAGCAGTTATTTATCATTGAAATTTTTTTAATTCTCCGAAACAATTGATACATTTTTAAATATGAATGAAATTTTTTTTTTAAAAATATTTTTCATAATTTTTTTCCTAACTACTTAATCCCCTTAATTACCGATAATCTAACTAATTTTTTTAGTTGTCACTATTAGACTGTCTTCTATAATTAAAAAATATCAAAAAATATTTTTGATTGTAATTACAGCGTCTGAAGAGAAATATTTTGTTTATTTTTTTAATGTCGGGCACTTGGGGGTTGTCCCATTGGCCACAGAAATGCCAGAATTATCCAGTGGGCACCTGTGGTGAAGCCACGGTGGTGGAGCAGCGTCGCCCGCGTCACACAACCACTAACCCGTTTATAGGGCGGGTCACATTCCCACAATCACACACAAAGGAGAAAGGACATAAACCACAGAGAGAAAGAAACACTCATGCCCTGAGCAGGATTCGAACCCGCGACCAGCGGCTCCGTTGTCAGACACGCTAACCACTCGGCCACCAGGTCGGCTGAAGAGAAATATATAAAAGTTGTCCCATCCGCGTCAAAGGGTTAAAGGGATGTCTTAAAATTAAAAAATTGCTACTGGCATACATGCAAATTTACTACTTCTATTCAAAATTTAAGTGAGCGGGAATTCTTTATTTTTTTAATAAACTGGTTTCTTAATATCCTTGATAAAAATGATACTGATACGATTTAAGCAATTTTCGGGAAATTTAAACTGTTTTAACGCATTTGTTCTTACCACAATACATTTATAATTGGGGATTCATTTTAAATTCAACGTTCATAATGTATTAAATTCGAAACAATTGTTAAAACAAACTTCAACCCTTTGGCGCCATTGAGCCATAGGTGTCCTTCTTATATATTTTTTCCCTGACACTCTAATTACCAGCAAAAATATATTTTGTTATTTTTTAACTATAAAAACAGTCTAATAGTTAAAGAACATTTTAGGTTATCGGAATTATGTTTGTACAAAAATACAATATCCCAAAAATGTAGTTTGAAAAATAAATTTTCTTTCATATTCCAAAATTTATCAGCAATTGATTTTGTAAATTAACAAAATTTCTGTGATGAATAGCGGTTTATCTTAGATGTAATAAATCATGTAATTACTGCAAATTTGAAAAATTATTATTTGAAAGTGATCCATGTTAGGAAGACTTTACCTTTAACGCAGAAAAAGACACCGGTGTTTCAAGCTGTATTTCATAAACATAAATTATTAAAATGCTAAATATAATATTTTTCCCTTGCTTTGTCCTAAATTAATACAAATGTTTTGATAATTAATTCCCTTGATAATTTATGATTATATAAAAAGTGATTGTAAGTTTCTTGTCCCACTAAAATCTACACATNTTTTTTTTTTTTTTTTTTTTTTTTTTTTTTTTTTTTTTTTTTTTTTTTTTTTTTTTTGTACAAGCCATTATTTTTTTTTATTGTATCCCAAACATTCTCTTTCGGTGTTAGCTAAGATGTTTTTTGCTTTCTAAAAAAGCTATTCAGTTTTTTTTTATGAAGCTAATGCGTTGTAATGTCTAATCTCCACTGAACAATCATCATGAAAGCTGGATGAGGCTCAGTGCACTCTGCTTTTTTGTATTTAGAATCATTAGCACTCCTGTCATATATACTGTCTTATAGATAGCAAAAACCATAATATTTCCTTTTATTTTCATACATGTTTCTATTCATTCTGGATCATTCTATTGCTTTGATTGTCCGAACAGCTAGCTATTTTTCATATAAGCTTAGGTTCTGTTACGTAGTTTGCCTTCTTTTTAACCTCTATTTAAAATTAAATTGAAGTATTTTATTTTCGCAGGCAATCAATTTTTTTCTTATCCAGCTCATGAATGTATCTTCATTATTGCTATCTGCGGTGGGCTCACTAGAATGATCACGAATAGCTATTGCTTTCGGACTACTTGAAGTTTGCGTGCCTTCAGAAACCATGCTCTTTTTTGGAACAGGTTTCTCATTTTTCGCAAACTCATCGATTTCCAAAAACTCTTTCAATTCCAGAACTTTCTTCTGCAATGCTGCATTTTTGCGCTTTAACATTTCCCATTCCTCATTCAATTCCTCAACTCTTTTTTTCAATACATCAGCATGCTTGCAATTCTCACATTCGAGTTTTTCACGCGTTTGCTCAAATTCAGTGTTGGGTTTTTTTACTTGCAGTGGCTTAACACTGACATCGTTTGGTTTTCATCTTTGCAAAAATGCAGCCATATTGCATCTGGACCTGTTCCAATCTGACCGCCCTTTTCAAAGAAACAATGCTCCATTGCTTTTGCAGCATTCCACCGCTTCCTTCGATCGGGCATCAGAAAAGTGTGCACAAAATTCAGCGCAAGCCTAATTTGCCCCTCTGGAATGCCCGTTGCAGGAAACAATCCACTCATGAAGCTTTTGAAAACATCCCCCTAAAAAAATACGGTTACAAAATTTTAATCGCGAATAATTTTTCGATAGTCAAAGCATTTTTGAAAAATATGTTTATATTCAGAGAAAATATATTTGTGTGTTTTATTTATTATTTTAAAATATCACATACACATAATATTTAGCATATTTATGGTTAATTCCGCGACTCTTTTCACGATTGCTCCCATCCGTTTGTGAAAGTTAAATCATTAGATCAAAAGTTATTAATATGCTTATTTGCGCATTTTTCATTAATTTGAAATAGTATCATAATTTATGTCCTTAAAGTAAACATATTTCTTTTTCACTCAATAATTGAACTTTATATATGTTGCACATATCGCCACAAAAGATTAGGCTCACATAAAATTTTTCTATAAATTCTAAAACAATGTATATTTTTTCTAAGCACTGTACTGAATATATATTAAATTGGCAGAAAAAGATACAACAGGAAATGAATACAATTCCTTAAACATTAAAGCAGAAAAAATATTCGTATTTTGATCAGTTTAAACTGCCACAAAAGTTTAAACCCAATTAACTAACAACTAAATACAAGATTTTAAAATTTAGTATGTAGTATTTTAAAATTTTGTATTTAAATTAAAGCAAAATGCAAAATTTTCATAATTAATTTGATAAACCATTTTTTAATCAATTGGAATGCTTAGTTTTCCATTGAATGTTGAAAATTGTCCATGTTTTCTATATCTATCTAGAACTAGACCATGTTTTCAGTTGAAGTACTGATGAATACTGCTTTTCGTACCCTTATGGAACCTATAATGCGATACCTAATATTTTTAATTTGATTTAGATCAGGGTTAAGTGTTGGTAGGGGTAGTTTAGAAGTGCTGTATTTTGTAAGTCTAAGCCATTGTTTTAAAGACGTAGATTTATGTATACTAGCACCGTTTTGTTGAAATCAGTCTTGTTCTTCGTCCCACCCAATATTTCTCTGATGATCACTTAATGAGCACTCAAAAACGCTGAACTTTTATAGTCAGAAAATACAAAATGAACCTCAAAATAATAGAGAAGCTCTACTATGATTGTTGTACCCAAAAGTTCCGCAAAAAATTTTCCTCTAGTAGCAAAATTTATACTATACAATATATTTCTTGTTTTTAAAAATAGATCACATTCTCTTCATATTATGTTATCTTGATATATTTCTTGATCACCACAACGGTTTCAAAACTTATTGCATATATCGACGTCTGATATATGCTAATTGAATATTTCACCTCAGAAGCAACACTCAAGCTAAAACACGAACACTCATAGAGTTAAGCACACAGATTGTTGAACCCTGTGAAAGAGCGGTTTTGTGGATCTGATCAGGGCAAGACATACCAACACCTCCTAGATAAGAGCAGGCCTCAGCACAGGTTACCATAAATATCCTTTAGTAGTCCAAACGTAATGACATATTTCGTATTTTGAACCACTGCGCAGCTTAGTACCCCGAACGTAATGACATTCTTCTTATTTTTCATCTACTGCGCAGTTATCTTCGTTAGATTGGACTACTAAATTGATCCGTGCTGAGGCCTTCCTTCTTCTAGGAGGTGTTGGACAAATCCGACTAACTTTTAGTGTATGGACCAACTTCGTACGAGTGGTAATTACCAAAACGATCGGGTCCCAACTTTAACAGAGGTACAAAATCTAACACAATTTAATACACCACTCAAATATATATTGATTAGCTTATTTGTAATTTGTTGATTTGTAAATATTTTAATATTTATTTAACTTGTTTTTATAATTAATTTACTTATTCAATTGTAATATTTTTGTAAATAATTCTACTTGTATTTCTATTCGTAATTTTGTAAATAATTCTATTTGTACTTTCATTTTCTAATTCAGTAATTACTATGGCAAAGTGCCATCTTCTCTCTTAACTCTCTGTCTTGCCAGTAGTGTTCCTTTATGTAACCAGTTTTTTACAGACGTTTATTAACACAGGATGAATGGGACATGTTAAAAAAAAATTTTGTTTCATTTTATAATTTTTGTTTCATTTTACATTTTTTGCTTAGTTAGTTTTATTTTTGTTTCAATTTTTTTGGCGCTCCTCACGCTATTGTATTCATATATTTTGCTTTGGCTATATTAATACAATGCTAGAAAGCTCAAATTTTTCCGGATATAATCATGTGAGATGATGACGAGATATATTTACCTTTTTCTATTTTCCAACTTTTTATTATTTTTAAAAATATTCAAATTCGTAAATATTAATTAAAAAACACTTTTTAACATTTTTTTCATCTCCTTTAAAAAATCTTTACACCTTTTTTTCATGTTTTCGTTATATTTTTAACTTTTCTATGTACTTGCAGCTTATGTGCCGCAAATAAAGGTACATATTTATATATCAATATTAAATCAAATAACTACACTACTAACGAATACATCACTCATTATAAAATTAAGATCAGGCTGTACATTTATAGCGGAAAATTTTTTTAGGCAAATTTGATGGAGATTGCTATCTGAGTTACCCAAAATAATTATTCTCTACATAATAATTATTATATTTTGTTTAAAAAAATAAATCATGCTATTAATCTCTATGAATATCTACCTGAAGAATGTTGAACAGGAAAGGATAAATATCCTTGTTCCAATTTTCGGCGCAGGTGATTGCATTACTCAGAGCTTTGTTGGTAAATAGCTCCAAGACCATAACTCCATACGCCCACATATCAAAAGCCTTGCCTTCAACTTCTGTCACACCCCCGAGTGATAGGCAAGCTTCAGGAGGTCTATACACACGTGGCAATCCAAGCTCATCCCTGGAAAACAAAATTAAAATCGTCACCTCAAGTCAAAGGTACCACGAGAAAATGTAATCATTATAAAATAAGCAGCAAGCGAGACACCATCTTGGACAACCCTTTCACAGATTAAGCTCGTATTTCATGTATATCCATCTAATCATGACTGTATTCATTTTTCAATGGCAATTAATGTAAATCTCCAATCAAGTTTGTACATACTTCTAATCATGGTTACCTTATTATAATGTTACCACATTGTTACATAATTCAAAATGTTTTATTCACTGTATATAATTTTCATGATGAATGGGGTAGGGGCCGCTGCGCGGCCTAGGCACCCAGTTTTGTTTAAATAAAGAAAAAGATCTTGGACAACCCACGGGAATGCAACTTGAGTTAAAGAGCCTTTACTCAACTTAAGATAATGAACTCACCAAGGAAATTTTAAAGAACTATAATGATTAAATATAATTTGTTTAGAAGTGTCAGCTTAATAAGTAGGTTGATACATTCTTTACGTCTCACTAGCGCTGCATAGTGGGCTATTGGCGATGCNTCAAAAGCCTTGCCATCAACTTCTGTCACACCCCCGAGTGACAGGCAAGCTTCTGGAGGTCTATACACACTCGGCAATCCAAGTTCATCCCTGAAAAACAATATTAAATTATTACGTAAAATCCTCACCCAGAGACAAAAGTAACCCGGGACAAATCTATGATTTGAAACTAATTAGTGAAACTAGTACAAATTTCAACAAAATATACTTCGGTAATTTTTTTTTAACAAACTTCGGTTCAATTATTGAAATACACATTATATTTTTGATTCACTGCACTTTTGATAATATATAAATAATAATATATTTATTTTATATTAATACAATAATAATTTAATAATAATATAATCTACTAATACTAAAAAAACTGAATAGAATCATAATTTAATCTCAAAATTTAAATACATTTTAGGCAATACATTTTGACCAATATTAAACAAATGTTAAAGGGCTCACCTTGGTATTGCCTTCGTCGCAGGTGCAAGACAAGAGAAGTCAGATATGACACCTCTATAATCTTGCGAGATCAAGATGTTATCGGATTTTAAATCCAGGTGACATGCCTCGTTAGAGTGCAAATAAGCCAAGCCACAAAGAGTGTCATGAAGCCATGATTTGAGGCAGTCTACGGCACATGTTTGATTCAAAAAGTGCTCGTTTTGGACTGCATCTTTCAAAGTGCCCCGGTGTACGGGCATTACAAAAACACCCACATCCGGGTCATTGAGGCTAAAATATTGCAAGAGGGGGATAATATTTGGGTGACGCATTTTTGGCCAAATTTCAATTTCACTTTTTTTAGTGACTTCAAGAGATACAACTTTGACAGCCACTTCTTGGCCAGAGAAGTCCATCATTTTGTATACGTCACCAAAAGCGCCAGACCCAAGCTTTTCAATGCATACGAAGTGATTAGCCTCTAAAATTTTCATGGCATCTCTTTTGTGTTGGTATCGCTCCCCTGATGAATCAGAGAGCATGGGTTCTTCTTGACCCAAATCATGATCATTTTCATCAAAATGATCACCCATTTCTCAAAACTCCTTTCTCAAAGCGCAGGAAAAAATATTTCCCAAATCAATTTGCTGTTAAGCAAGAACTCTAAAGCGCACAATCAGTTATGAAAGCACTAGTTAGAATGATTAAAAATGATTTTTATAATGTATTATTACTAGTTTCTAACAATGAAAATAGTTTATATTTCAAGTGCTAACAATTGTTTTTTAATTGTTAACAATAAAGAAATTTTTTATACAATGAAGTCTTAGTTGCAGATTTTTTATTTTTAACAATAGAAAGTGTAATCAATTGTTAGAAGACAGTAAATTGAATTCTAAGTGAAAAAGTAATGGCATTAGATTTTTACCATAAGATACTGGTTAAAAACAATATTTTGATCAAAGTATAAGTATTTTAATACCCATAAAATATACATATAGATATTCAGAG
The DNA here is from genome assembly GCF_043381705.1 of Parasteatoda tepidariorum. Lineage (NCBI taxonomy): Eukaryota > Metazoa > Arthropoda > Arachnida > Araneae > Theridiidae > Parasteatoda > Parasteatoda tepidariorum. The sequence continues at coordinate 76,866,077 of NC_092213.1, read as the reverse complement.
AGTTGCGTAATGACTACCTTAAATGAATCTATTTAGAATCCTCGCTAAAAATTATTTTAAAAATGTATACTCATTAGGGTTTACACATTAATAGTTAAGAAGGAAAAAAGATTACGAAAGCTATCAAAATCTTTCGAATTTTCTATGAGGAAGGCTACAGGAAAAAAAAATCGGAAAATTTTTGATTGCTATGAAAATTAAAAGTGTTTCTAAAAGTATTCTGAGAATTGCAGTCTTCTAATTATTTAACTACTCTTTGTTTTTTCCGGAACGTTTCCTACTTTTCAGAGGTGAATTGAAAGATGAGGGGGTTTCTTCCCCACTTAAGGATTTCACCTCATGTCCTCAATAATTTGAAAGATGAGGGGATTTCTTTTAGGGAACTTTTAAGGATTTCACTTCCTTTCTTCAATAATGTGAAAGATGAGGGGATTTCTTCCGACTTTTAAGGATTTCACCTCCCTTCCTCATTAATTTAAGGTTGAGGGGATTTCTTCCCCACTTCAGGATTTCACCTCATGTCCTCAATTATTTGAAAGATGAGGGGATTTCTTTTAGGGAACTTTTAAGGATTTCACTTCCTTTCTTCAATAATGTGAAAGATATGGGGATTTCTTCCGACTTCTAAGGATTTCACCTCACTTCCTCATTAATTTAAAGTTGAGGGGATTTACCTCATGTCCTCAATAATTTGAAAGATGAGGGGATTTCTTCCCCTCTTCAGGATTTCACCTCATGTCCTCAATAATTTGAAAGATGAGGGGATTTCTTTTAGGGAACTTTTAAGGATTTCACTTCCTTTCTTCAATAATGTGAAAGATGAGGAGATTTCTTCCGACTTTTAAGGATTTCACCTCACTTCCTCATTAATTTAAAGATGAGGGGATTTCTTCCCCACTTCAGGATTTCACCTCATGTCCTCAATAATTTGGAAGATGAGGGGATTTCTTTTAGGGAACTTTTAAGGAGTTCACTTCCTTTCTTCAATAATGTGAAAGATGAGGGGATTTCTTCCGACTTTTAAGGATTTCACCTCACTTCCTTATTAATTTAAAGTTGAGAGGATTTCTTCCCCACTTCAGGATTTCACCTCATGTCCTCAATAATTTGAAAGATGAGGGGATTTCTTTAAGGGAACTTTTAAGGATTTCACTTCCTTTCTTCAATAATGTGAAAGATGAGGGGATTTCTTCCGACTTTTAAGGATTTCACCTCACTTCCTCATTAATTTAAAGTTGAGGGGATTTCTTACCCACTTCAGGATTTCACCTAATATCCTCAATAATTTGAAAGATAAGGAGATTTCTTCATCGCTTAAGGATTTCGCCTCACTTCCTCATTAATTTGCCGATCCTATGGAGTATTTTTTTCTACTTTAATTTTGACAATAATCAAAAACATATATATTCAGAACGTTGAAAATGGAACAGCGTTTGTATTTTTTTAGCACTTGTTGTTATATATTTCTGTTGTATAAATTCAAACAATTTCAACAAATTAATTGATGAGATGGAAAAAAAGTTCTCATTAATTGATGAAATGGAAAAAAAGTTTAACATATTTCGATAGTTATCACAAATGAAAAAACTTTTCATTTGTCTGGAGTGGAAAGAATTTTGATGTTATCAAAATTTATTTTGTGTTAGGGGTTGTGGTGAATCTGTTTGCATAAATTTCTTACTATTTTTAATAATGATACACAATGTATGATGAAAAATGCCATAAGGCAGATGGTCATGCAGAGAACAATTTGTGAATGGGCATGACTTTCTACAGACATATCTACTCTATGTTGGACTTGCTGACTCTCTTGACTGTTTTCTTCGTGAGGAACATACTGACATGGATGTCAAACATCGTTGGAATTGATCTTTCCTCCAAGAGCCCTGCACTTCTTCGTATTTCAAGGGGCTCACCACTCCTGGAGATAACTCATTTTTTTTCATTGGATTGCAAGACTTATGATTAATAAAGCAAATCTAAGGACTCAAATAAACAAAGAATTACGTGCAGGAAAAATATAGGCTGCATATCAGCTCAGTAAAAAAGGTTTCTTGCTTTCACTTCTCCGTGATTCAGTTTCTACTTCTTCTAAAGATGATTTTATATTTTTTTTAAAAATCGAATATATTTTTATTTTTGATTGCAATGTTTTTAATTGGCAATTGTAACAAGCTCTCCTCTTTCCCCCCACTACAGCGCCTCTGGCGGTGAACTAAGACAGTCTGCCAGGAACCGCCGTTAAGCACGGACATTTAATTCGAGCCCAAAACCCCCTCTTCCAAATTCTTGTATTTTTTTATCCTTGTTTTATTTTTATGTGTTTTGTCCTTTTCAATAAATATTTGGAGTTAGATAATTTCTAGTCTTTCATTATTTATGTGAATTGGTAGAAATACAAATAAACCAGGACTTCCCCTAAAAAATGACACCCAACTCGTGGCCGAACTAACGGTTCCTTGCTGGCTCAAATTTTTTTTCAGAAAGTAAATGAACATCCTGTTCAATTTGTGGAATTTAATGAGGTCATCCCGTACTTCGTTTTCCTGAATTTTGTATTTCCGTTTTCCCAGCTCACCTCAGCTAGACGAGGAAAACCCTTTCCCGCTCAACATCGATAAGTACAATTTTTATAGTAGTATGGTTTATTAGAGTAAAATATTAATATTTGCTATCCATTGATTTGAAACTTAGTGAAAAGATTATGTTGTATAGTAATTCTGTGTGTTAAGTTCAAATATATTATAAATATTTTGAATCATTCATTCTAAAAATAATTTTTATAAACTAAGAATCTGGTAGAGAAATATGTCATCAGAGTTAGCTATCTTTTATGTTTCAAAATGAATATATATTATGCAAAAGTTAAACAAACTGCATTCTAAAATATTTAAGCATTTTTTTTTCCTCATTTAAAAAAAAGTGTGTTTAAAACTATTCATCTGTTAGAATATTATTTTATGAATATCACTTTCGATTAATACTTGCGCGTCTGTGAATCAGACAAGATTCTTTCTTTATTGCTTTCTGTGGCGCCAAAACCACAGACGAATTTCTTTTCATGGTGAAATGAGAGTGTTTGTTTTGTAAATCTAAACTGAAACTTATGCTAATGATCATCAAGAACTCATGTCTTAGTTGTTATATTGTATTTTGTTTTATTTTCATTGATCTCAATTACAGATATATATTGAATTTAGCTAAGGTTATAATAAAACTTGTTATTTAAAAGAAGAAAAAAATCAAAACTAAGAAAGAGGAAAAGAAATTTAAGAATATGTTGCTTCTTTTTAATTCATTCATGTAACTTATAGTATAGTTTTATTATTACAATTTCTATTTGTTACTACTTTTTTTTAAAAAAAGAAAAGGGAATAATTTTTTTTTCTATTGCTATGTGTTTTATATGTATGTTACTATATTGAATACACTTTAGTAACAAAGGTGGATAATTTTGATAAATGAAGAGTAGTGTATTTTGGGATGAAAAAAAAAAGTTTAATCTTGGTTTAATAGAATTTTATCCAGAAAAATAGAAGTAAAATGTCTGTATAGTGTTTATACAGTATAATGTTTATTGTTCAAAATATTGATTTATTTACAATATTGGTGTTTTATATGGGAATTTTGTTATGTACTGATAGTTATAATTCACATTACCACTACTTGCTCTATAAAGTATATTTTCATTTCCCATTGATTATATTAACTGGTTCAAATTATCTCAAGTAATNCCCAAATCATGATCATTTTCATCAAAATGATCACCCATTTCTCAAAACTCCTTTCTCAAAGCGCAGGAAAAAATATTTCCCAAATCAATTTGCTGTTAAGCAAGAACTCTAAAGCGCACAATCAGTTATGAAAGCACAAGTTAGAATGATCAAAAATGATTTTGCAATGCATTATTACTAGTTTCTAACAATGAATATAGTTTATATTTCATGTACTAACAATCATATTTTAATTGTTAGCAATAAAGGAATCTTTTATACAATGAAATCTTAGTTCCAGCTTTTTATTTCTAACAATAGAAAATGTAATCAATTGTTAGAAGACAGTAAATTGAGTTTTAAGTGAAAAAGTAATGGTATTAGTACTTTACCATTCGATACTAGTTAAAAGCAATATTTTGGTCAAAGTAAAAGTATTTTAATACCCATGAAATATACATATCGATACACAGAGAGTTGCGTAATGACTACCTTAGATGAATCTACTTAGAATCTTTGCAAAAAATTATTTTAAAAATGTATGCTCATTAGGATTTACACATTAATAATTAAGAAAGAAAAAAAATTACGAAAGCTATCAAAATCTTTCGAATTTTCTGTAAGGAAGGCGACAGAAAAAAAAATAGAAACATGTTTGATTGCTATGAAATTTAAAACTGTTTCTTAAATTATTCTGAGAATTGCAATCTTCTAATTCTTTAATTACTCTTTGTTTTTTCTGGAGCGTTTCCTACTTTTCAGAGGTGAATTGAAAGATGAGGGGTGTTCTTCCCCACTTAAAGATTTCACCTCACTTCCTCATTATTTTGCAGGGTGTTTATAAAGTCCCGGACCCATTTTTATGCTTAATAACTCATAAAATAGTAAAGATAGATTAAAATTAATAACATAAATGGTTAGATAGACTCAAAAAGTTTCATGACCCTTGACCCGGACGTCCCTGCACAAGTGATTTTGACGTTGAGCGTGTCAGACAGACATTTTTTGACAATCCTAGAAAATTTGTGAGATCAGCGGCAAGAGAATTGGGTATGCCAATTTCGACAATGTACAAGGTTATTAAGAAAATATTAAGACTGCATGCATACAAAGTTCAAATTGTTCAAGGTTTGGAACCGGACAATAGACCTAGGAGGATGGCGTTTGCAACAGATATGGTAGGAAGGATAGAAGATATGTTCTCCGACGAAGCATCCTTTCATGTTTCTGGCATTGTTAATCGCCATAATGTGCGCATATGGGAATCTGAAAACCCCCATGAATACCGTGAGACACAAAGGGATTACCCAAAGGTTAATGTGTGGTGTGGACTAATGCACGACCGAGTCATTGGGCCTTTCTTTTTTACAGAAAAGACTATCTCATCAGTCGTACACTTAGATATGTTGGAAAACTTCGTATTTCCACAACTAGAAGAGCTTCAACCACATGTCTTTTTGCAACCAGATGGTGCACCACCTCATTGGGGTATCATCGTTCGTAGTTCTTTGAATCACCATTTTCCAAGAAGATAGATTGGGCGAGGAGGTCCAATTCCTTGGCCACCCAGATCACTTGATATAACGCCGCTGGACTTTTTTCTTTGGGGATTTATAAAGGGTAATGTTTACAAGAGGATCGCGTCGAACATTGATGAAACATTGAAAAGTCGGAACTACAACCGCAATAGCCTCTCAAATGCCGGCATGCTTGCCGCTACCTGGCGTGAAATTGACTATCGACTTGATATTCCCCGTGCGACGAAGGGGGCACACGTGGAAGTTCATTGACAAGGGTCATGAAACTTTTTGAGTCCATCGAACCATTTATGTTATTAATTTTAATCTATCTTTATTATTTTATGAGTTATTAAACATCAAAATGGGTCCGGGACTTTATAAACACCCTGTTTATTCAGAAAGTTGAAAAGGGAATTCATAAATTCAAACAATTTTATCAAAAATTTAAAGTATCAGCAAAAAATGGTCAAAAATCTGAAAAAGTTGCATTTTGATTTTGAGTGTTAATCTGTATTTCTCATTAGAAAAGGTTTTCCTTCAAAACTTTTAGTAAAAAAAAATTACGAAACAAACTCATTTTACTTCGTTAATTGATGAAATGGAAAAAAAAGTAAATAACATATTTCGATATCCTGAATACACGACTCTCTTCAGTAAATTGATGTTAATGAGAAAGTGAAAAACGCTATCACAAATGAAAAAACTTTTGATTTGTCTGGTGTGGAAAGAATTTTGATATTATCAAAATTTATTTTGTGTTAGGGGTTGTGGTGAATCTGTTAGCTTAAATTTCTTACTTTTTTTAATAATAATACATAATGTACGATGAAAAATGCCAGAAGGCAGATGGTCATGCAGAGAATAATTTGCGACTGGACATGACTTTCTAGAGAAATATTTACTCTATATTGGACTTACTGACTCTCTTGACTGTTTTCCTTGTGAGGGACATACTGACATGGATGTTAAGCATCGTTTGAACTGATCTTTCCTCCCAGAGCCCTGCACTTCTTCGTATTTCAAGGGGCTCTCCACTCCTGGAGACAACTCATTTTTTTGCATTGGATTTCAAGACTTATGATTAATAAAGCAAATCTGAGGACTCAAATAAACAAAGAATGACGTGCAGCAAAAATATAGGCTGCATATCAGAGCAGTAAAAAAATTTGAAGAAGCTCTCTCTGCAGCAAAATCTTCATAAATCAAAATGTGTGTGAAAACCAAACGCAATCAAGAGGAGACTTATCGTAAAAATTTTTAAAAAAAATTTAAATTCAGTTTAAGTGAAAATAATCTGAAAAGGCACTAACTTTTCATGGTTTGTAAGATTTTATGGTTAGATTTTTTCCCTTTTATACTTTCAACAACTTCAGTTTTTATTTGTTAGTTTTGAAAAATGTCTTCCTCCTGGTTTCTCTTAAAGTTTCTTGCTTTCACTTTTCCGTGATTCAGTTTCTACTTCTTCTAAAGATGATTTTATATATTTTTTAAAAATCGAATATATTTTTATTTTTGATTGCAATGTTTTTAATTGGCAATTGTAACAAGCTCTCCTCNATATATATAATTTCTTCTATACTAATTTCTTACTTTTTTTATTGCAATGTTTTTAATTGGTGTTACATTTAATAACTGCTGCTTTTAAAAACTGATGCATTTAATAACTGCTACTCTTCTGAGCATATTGAATTAACAGAATTAATTTTATGTCGTGTATTGGCAATAAGTATATTTTCTTCTACAGATAACTCAAATGTCATTCTGTGTGCATGTAATTACTGAAATTCTGTAAAATGCATGTAAATTGTACAAAAGTAGTTGTCACTTCAATAATTTACTTTACTATGTCGTTGTGTCAGGGTGATGTACGATGTTACCCTTATATGTTTATGCTGCATTATAAATAATTATTTTTTCAGTTGTTCGCTTTATAGAAATGGTACTATATTGCGTAAAAAAATTTATAAATCTGCAATTTTCATCATATGAGTAACCACACTCACTCACCATTTAATGTGCGTGTACACTAAAATTAAAACAGGCGATTTTTTTTTCACTCTGTGCAGCTACTCGTAAAATCTATTACGATTTTTCGTCAATCCACTCACTTTAAAACCACTTCAATAATCACCTTAAAATTAGATAAAATTCTACAAATTTGGTTAAAATTTTGTTTTGGATGACATTGCAAGTTTCAGCAGTTTCCTTATCGCTAAAAACTGCATTTTATCTTCATATTATCGAGAATTAAAATATAACGTCAATCATTATTTCGATAAATTTTGTGACTACCTAAAGGCTTATACACTGCTCAAAAGCATTAAAGGATATTGTAAAGGATATAGGAATTGTAAATCTTGTATAAAAATTACGGTATGAGCAAATCATGTGAACTCGAAGAGAAATTAATGGCACAATATTCTTATCTCTGACTAGTACAGTTTATCTGTACATCCTGATAATAGGCATATTTACATCTGGAGGGAACGTGGCCCTAGAAACAATTCTGCGTTCGTGCACGAAAGCTAAGAGTTAGGGCTGAGGAAATTATGGTTTATGAGAAAATTATGGCGCTGAAGAAATTATGTCCGATATAAGGATGAGTTCCTGAGACCTATTGTAGTCTCTTACGCTGCAGCAATTGGAGATGACTTCATGTTAATGGATGACAATTGCAGGCCACATCTTGCTAACTTGGTGAATGATTTCTGTTTGGAGGAATGAATCATACGAATGGATTGGTCAGTATGTTCTTCGGATATGAATCCAATCGAGCACGTTTAGGACATTCCAGACAGACGAATTTCTCGACGCCTACCACCCTCACCTACTCTCCAAGAACTGGGAAGAGCTCTTCTGGAGGAATCGGACATAATTCCTTAGCCCTTCATTAATAACCTCATCGACTCGATGCCTCAAACGTTTCCGTGGAACCATACCTCCTACTAAAAACTATTACCTTTTAAGGAGACACCTTTTCTTTCTTTTCTTATTCATATGCACAATTTTGTTTCCTTTTATTTTCAAATGCCAATAAATTGCATTTCTTTCTGCCAAACAAATTTCATTTTTATCTCTACGTCTGTCAATAATGTATCAATCATTCAAGCAATTCTCCTGGTGTAAGATGAACCAACAACCTCAATATCCTTGAACTGTTTTGGGCAGTGTAGTTTAAACTGCACCTCTGTGCCTGACAAAAACGTATCAACTACTTCTTGACAGTAACACGCCGAATTTATCGACATATCATTGTTAAAATTAAATTTTCATTCAGAGAAATTTTGACTTGTTTTAGTCTTAAGTAATCAAATTTCCACTGGATTTCTATGCCTGTTGATAATACAGGGTGTTTATAAAGTCCCGGACCCATCTTGATGTTTAATAACTCATAAAATAATAAAGATAGATTAAAATTAATAACATAAATGGTTAGATAGTTCAAAAAGCTTCATGACCCTTGTCAATGAACTTCCACGTGTACCCCCTTCGTCGCACGGATAATATCAAGTCGATAGTCAATTTCACGCCAGGTAACGGCAAGCATGTCGGCAAGCTTTCATATTTCTGGCATTGTTAATGACCTAGTGTGCGGATATGGGGATCTGAAAACCCCCATGAATACCGTGAAACACGAAGGGATTCCCCAAAGGTTAATGTGTGGTGTGGACTAATCCAAGACCGAGTCATTAGGCCTTTCTTCTTTACAGAAAAGACGGTCTCATCAGTGGTATACTTAGACATGTTGGAAAACTTCGTATTTCCACAACCAGAAGAGCTTCAACCACATGTCTTTTTGCAACAAGATGGTGCACCCCCTCATTGGGATATCATCGTTCGTAGTTCTATGAATGACCACTTTCCAGGAAGATGGATTGGGCGAGGAGGTCCAATTCCTTGGCTACCCAGATCACCTGATATAACGCAGCTGGACTTTTTTCTTTGGGGATTTATAAAGGACAATGTTTACAGGAGGAACGTGTCGAACATTGATGACCTAAAAGCCAGAATTACAACCGCAATAGCCTCTGCGGATGCCGACATGCTTGCCGCTACCTGGTGTGAAATTGACTATCGACTTGATATTCTCCGTGCGACGAAGGGGGTACACGTGGAAGTTCATTGACAAGGGTCATGAAGCTTTTTGAGTCTATCCAACCTTTTATGTTATTAATTTTAATCAATCTTTATTGTTTTATGAGTTATTAAACATCAAAATGGGTCCGGGACTTTATAAACACCCTGTATGTCTCAATGGTTTCTTTTCTACTGTATGAAATTATCGCCAAACAGAACTTATCGCTGATCGCAATTCTAACACCTTAGTGCAGCGTTCCTTAACCTTTTTGATGTAATGGGCCCTTTTTAAAAATTTTTAAGAGATCACGGACCACCCCCCTGTGAAAAAAAATAATTGCAAAAAGAGTCAATTATTAGAAAACATTTAATTTTATTATTTTAATAGTATACAAAATTTTTAAAATTAAAATTTTTGATGTGAAGGTTGTTGCTGCTTTTCCTTACTTAACAAATTGAATTGGGGGATGGTTTTCAACAAAGCAAACGGGCATATTATGTTCAACATTCAATCGATTTCGATGTTTTTATTGTCACAATTGTGGAAAATCCCGCTTCGCAAAGATACACTGTAGCAAACGGAATTATAGCTGCCATAACTTGCTTTACAAGCAATGAGTAGGCTTCCAAACGTTTTAAAAATTAGGAGTAGTCAGCGAACCCCCAAAATATAACTCATGGACCCCTTAAGGGTTCATGAACCACAGGTTAAGAGACCCTGCCTTAGTGAGTAGTAATTAATTTTCAACTGTCATTCTGTACCTTGTAACCATTAAATTTGCCATTTTCCTTTATCCTGCAAAATAACTTTATTACCAATCAAAATTTGACTACTTTCAGACTAGCTATATAGCTTAAATTTTAACTAGATCTCTGTATTTCATGCCAATAGAAGTTCTAGTAGCATTTAAGACAAAATTGTAACTTAAATGGCACTTGTAATTTCACTAAGTACAAAAAAAAGTAGGCAGTGCGCAACATAAAGCTCTGAATATTTTTTCACAATGATCAGATTTTTATTAATTAAGTGCAAATCATAACGGCTGAAACGAGTAGCCTCAGATACGAGAATAAGAGATAACAATTCAGTTACATAATCGGACATAAATAGTTGTTAATCATAGCTAGTTATTGAAGTTATTCTTTTGAACAATTAGGATTTGTACTCAGTTTGTGGAAATCCGATCATTGGAAGAAAAAGTTATTCAATGTGATATCGTGTGTTTTGCGCACTGTACAGCATTGATACAGATACTACAGAAACACTTTTCGCGCCGTTCACAAAATATGCAAGCTACTGTTGGAGTAAGAATCTTAAAATGGAAGATCTCCGAGATCTATGTAATCTGAAAAATAGCATGAATTTATCGAAGTTAAATTACGTATCCTTACTAGGTAACTATAATACAACCTTTAACCTATCCCAGAAAAAGGAAAGTCTACGAAAAAGACTAAAAACCCAAATTGCAAGCATAAGATATTTATTCATGGCTAATATAAATATTACAAGACACAGAATTGCATGTATCTGTACATAATAAAAAAATGGCTCGTACAAAAATTTAAACATCTACAATACAAAAATTTAACACAATATCAATAATGTATTAAAACAATATCAATATTTGGTACCACTTTAAATAGAAAATTTGAAATACCACAGAACATAAAATTACAAAAAGAATTGAATAAAATTCATCTTAAATTTTGTATTTCATATTATCTTCCAAATAAGGATTAAATTTCATTTATTAATTCACTGCTTCTTGAATAGGTATTAAAATAAAAAACTTGAAGAAAATGGAGGAAGAAGTTTTAATTTTATAAATTCTGAATGGATTTACATTTTATTACTACAGAAACTAGTTGTTCCCAGAAACATTTAAAAAAGGAAAAATAAAAGACATTTTAAGAAACAATTTGCAATGGTATTTTTTATCCTTTAAGTAATTTAAACCTGCGCATAAAGAATATTAAATGCTGTAAACTTTTCTACTAAATTTTAACTTTGAGTAATTATTGTTAAATTTGCTTAATTACATCCATAAAAGGGTAATTTTGATTAAAGTTCAAATTGCAAAGTTCATACAAATGCAAAAACTGAATTAAATCATTCTGAGAAGAGATTTTCTCCAATGAATCCAAAGTGAAGCTCACCCCTTTTCGAAATAACAGATTCAATTTCTAAGAAGCCCTATGAAAATTTTTAAAAGAATCTGTTTTACAAGACTTAATATTGGTCAGAAATGCTTGAAATTTATATTGATACAAATTTATCCCTCCTAGCATCAATTTGTCACTAATTTATATGTTTGTACAACTGATCAATTTGCGTTAAAAGTTAATTTTCTATAAAAGGTCATATTTTGTTTTTAAATTATTCCTAAATGTGTTATTACCAATAGTCACACTTTATAACCTCACTCTGTAATCGCAGGTATGCTCTTTGCCACAAAAGCTTTCTACTGATTTGTTCTAACAATAAAAAACAGGTAGTGTTATTGCATTGAGCAATACTTTTCATTCAAGTACATAGGCTCTGGAAATACATACACTTGGAAACATTTTACAGATTATGTTTAATAGTTTCTTTTTCTTTAATTTTTTTTCTATATTAAATTTCACTACACGTTCCTTGAACAAAAATAGTTACGGCCAGTATGATAACTATGTAAACACTTCATACGAACGTAAAGACGTATACGTTTTTCTTAAACTAAATAAGCTGCGATTTATACAAAAGTTCTACATTGCATTGCAGAAACCAAGAAAATCTATTCACCAAAACTTTCAATCCGTGGAAAACAGGTTTGTTTAGTGCAAAGATATTTATAAATCATTAACTAAATTTACAACTAATTTNCGCACCTGGTGATAAAGTATGGGTTACTTTGCATCCTAAGAGCAATGCTGCAAAATCAAAGTCGGCCAAGTTCATGCCAAAGAGAGATGGACCGTACATCATCCTCACCCAAAGGTCCCCAACATCGTATGAAGTGGCCCACGTTGATAAGCCACATGAGCCGTTAGGACAGTATCATGTATCCGCATTGAAAAAGTGTTCTGATGAAAATGCAGTGCCGGTGGCACCTTTACGTAAACGAGGCAGACCAAAAACTCTTGATTCTGACCCCAAAACCTTGATGACCCTCAGAAGAAGCCAAAAACGAAAAAGTGCTGGTCCCTCAACGAGACGTTAAATCGGAACCAGAGGGGGAGTGTGACAAGCTCTCCTCTTCCCCCCCACTACAGCGCCTCTGGCGGTGAACTAAGACAGTCTGCCAGGAACCGCCGTTAAGCACGGACGTTTAATTCGAGCCCAAAAACCCCTCTCCCAAATTCTTGTATTTTTTTATCCTTGTTTTATTTTTATGTGTTTTGTCCTTTTCAATAAATATTTAGAGTTAGATAATTTCTAGTCTTTCATTATTTTTGTGAATTGGTAGAAATACAAATAAACCAGGACTTCCCCTAAACAATATATTTAGCAAGTGTTACATTTAATAACTGTTGCTTTTAAAAACTGCTGCATTTAACAACTGTTACTCCTCTGGGCATATTGAATTAACAGAATTAATTTTCGGTCGGCAATAAGTGTATTTTCTTCTACAAATAACTCAAATGTCATTCTGTGTGCATGCAATAACTGAAATTCTATAAAATGCATGTAAATTGTGCAAAAGTAGTTGTCACTTCACTAATTTACTTTACTACGTCGTTGTGTCAGGGTGATGTACGATGTTATGTTTATGCTGTATTATAAACAATTATTTTTTCAGTTGTTCGCTTTATAGAGATGGTACTACATTGAATAAAAAATTTATAAATCTGCAATTTTCATCACATGAGTAACCACATTCACTCACCATTTAATGCGCGTGTACTACGAACAACATTGGAGCACTAAAATTAAAACAGGCGATTTTTTGTCTCTCCGCAGTTACGCGTAAAATTTATTACGATATAGTACCGTTGATAGCAATTTTTTGTCAATCCACTCACTTTAAAACCACTTTAATAATCACCTTACAATTCTACAAATTTGGTTGAAATTTTGTTTTGGATGACATTGCAAGTTTCGGCAGTTTCCTTATCACTAAAAACTGCATTTTATCGTCATATAATCGAGAAATAAAACCTAACGTCAATCATTATTTTGACCAATTTTTTGACTACCTAAAGGCTTATACACTACTGAAACAAAGGATATTGTAAGTCTTGTATAAAAATAACGGCATAAGCAAAGCATGTGAACTCGAGGACAAATGAATGGCGCAATATTCTTCTCTCTGACTAGTACAGTTTTTCTGTACATCCTGATAATAGGCGTATCATCATCTGGAGGGAACGTGGCCCTAGAAACAATTCTGCCTTCGTGCACGAAAGTTAAGAGTTGGCGGAGGAAAGTATGGTTTATGAGGAAATTATAGCGCTGAGGAAATTATGGCCGATATAAGGATGAGTTCCGTTCCTGAGACCTATTGTAGTCCCTTACGCTGCAGCAATTGGAGATGATTTCATATTAATGGATGACAATTGCAGGCCAGATCGTGCTAACTTGGTGAATGATTTCCTTTTGGAGGAATAAATCATACGAATGGATTGGTCAGTATGTTCTCCGGACATGAACCCAATTGAGCACGTTTAGGGCATTCTAGACAGACGAATTTCTCGACGCCTTCTACCCTCACCAACTCTCCAAGAACTGGGAAGAGCTCTTCTGGAGGAATGGGTCATAATTCCTTAACCCCTCATTAATAACCTCATTGACTCGACGCCTTAAACGTCTCCAACTGAGGAAACCATACCTCCTACTAAAAACTATTTTCTTTTAAGGAAACACCTTTTTTTTCTTTTTTTATTCATATGCACAATTTTTTTCCTTTTATTCCCAAATGCCAATAAATTGCATTTTTTTCTGCCAAACAAATGTCATTTTTATCTCTACGTCTGTCAATAATGTATCAATCATTTAAGCACTTCTCCAGGTGTAAGATGAACCAACAACCTCAATATCCTTTAACTGTTTGGAGCAGTGTAGTTTAAACTGCATCTCTGTGCCTTCTCAGGGATGCTTCCCAGACCGTCGCCAATAGCCCATTGTGCAGCTCTAGTGCGACGTAAATGAACTACGAACAAAACAGCATCTCTGTGCCTGACAAAAATGTATCAACTACTTCTTGACAGCAACAAGCCGAATTTATCGTCATATCATCGTTAAAATTAAATTTTCATTCATAGAAATTTTGACTTGTTTCAGTCTTAAGTAATCAAAATTCCACTGGATTTCTGTTGATAATATAAGTCTCAATGGTTTCTTTCCTTCTGTATGAAATTTTCGCCAAACAGAACTTATCGCTGATCGCAATTCTAACACCTTAAGGTCTGGTTTCTTAGGACAAGCTCCTTATCTGGGCGTCAGCGGGACGTCAACGTCCCGCTGACGCCAACAAAATACTGGTTTGTTAGCTCAAGGCCTGGTTTCTTAGAACTAGCGCCTTATCTGGGCGTCAGCGGAAAGTTGACGTAGAGCTGACGCCAAAAAAATACTTTTTTGTTAGCTCAGCGTGAGCAGTCGGTCCAACGCAGACATTATCTCTCATTGCGCATGCGTTAATAACGTAAACAAATATTTATTTTGAATTTGTATTGATTTTGTTATTGTCGACCAGTGTTTTAGAGAACAAATAATGACTTTGTCCAAGAAAAAACACATTATAGCTGAGCTAAATGAAGAGTGCTATGTTTAATGAAGAAGCTATGTTTAATGTCAAAATCAAAATCTTGGCTGATTTCAATGTGCTGTTGGATGTTGTCCGCCATTGCTTCTGTGGTTAACGTCACGTTGTAATCCAACTGCAGTTCAGTTGGACGGCAATTGTAGTTCAAGATGAGCGTTCGATGACGTATACTTTCAAACTCACAAATGGACCAATCAGAGGTTAACGCTGATTTTCAGCTGACGGCGTCCTGTCCTAAGAAACCAAGCCTTAAGAAACCAGGCCTTTAGTGAGTAGGAATTAGTTTCAAACTGTCATTCTGTACCTTGTGACCATTAAATTTGCCATTTTCCTTTATGCTGCAAGAAAACTTTATTACCAATCAAAATTTGGCTACTTTCAGACTAGCTATATTGCTTAAATTTTAACCAGATCTCTGTATTTGATGCCAATGGAAGTTAATAGTAGCATTTAAGACAAAATTGTAACTTAAATGGCACTTGTAATTTCACTAAGCACAAAAAAGTGTAGGCAGTACGCGACATAAAGCTCTGAATATTTTTTTACAATGATCAGATTTTTATTAATTAAATGCCGATCGTAAAGGCTAAAACGGGCAGCCGCAGACACGAGGGTTAAGAATTCAGCTAAATAAATGGACACAAATATTTATAGTTATTCATCATAGCTAGCTATTGAAGTCATTCTTTTGAACAATTAAGATTTGCACTCAGTTTGTGAAAATCCGAACATTGGAACAAAAAGTTACTCAATGTGATATCGTTTATTTTGCGCACTGTACAGCATTGATACAGATACTACAGAAACACTTTTCTCGCTGTTCACAAAATATGCAAGCTACTGTTGGAGTAAGAATCTTAAAATGGAAGTTATCCGAGATCTATTTTATCTGAAAACAACATGAATTTATCGAAGTTTAATTATGTATCCTTACTAGGTAACTTTAATACAACCTTTAACCAATCCTAGAAAAAGGAAAGTCTACGAAAAAGACTAAAAATCCAAATTGCAAACATAAGAATGGCTAATATAAATATTACAGGACGCAGAATTGCATGCATCTGTCATTATATAAAAATGTCTCGTATAAAAATTGAAACATCTACAATACAAAAATTTAACAGAATATCAATAATATTTTAAAACAATATTAACAATATTATTATATTTTAAACAATTTGCTACCACTTTAAATAGAAAATTTGAAATACCACAGAACATAAAATTACAAAAAGAATTGAATAAAATTCAACTTAAATTTCGTATTTCATATTGTCTTCCAAATAAGGATTAAATTTCATTTATTAATTCACTACTTCTTGAATAGGTATTAAAATAAAATGCTTGAAGAAAATGGAGGCAGAAGTTTTAATTTTATAAATTCTGAATGGATTTACATTTTTTTACTACAGAAATTAGTTATTCCTCAGAAACATTTAAAATAAGAAAAATAAAAGACATTTTAAGAAACAATTTGTAATGGCATTTTTTATCCTTTAAGTAACTTAAACCTGCGTATAAAAAATATTAAATGCTGTAAATTTTTCTACTAAATTGTAACTTTGAGTAATTTTTGTTAAATTTGTTTAATTACTTCCATAATAGGGTAATTTTGATTAAAGTTTAAATTGCAAATGCAAAAACTGAATTAAATCATTCTGAGAAGGGGTTTTCACCAATGGATCCAAAGTGAAGCTCACCCCTTTTCGAAATAACCAATTCAATTTTTAAGAAGCACAATGAAAATTTTCAAAAGAATCTGTTTTTCAAGACTTAATATTGGTTAGAAATGTTTAGAATTTATATTAATACAAATTTATCCCTCCTAGCATCAATTTGTCACTAATTTATATGTTTGTACAACTGATCAATTTGCGTTAAAAGTTAATTTTCTATAAAAGGTCATATTTTGTTTTTAAATTATTCCTAAATGTGTTATTACCAATAGTCACACTTTATAACCTCACTCTGTAATCGCAGGTATGCTCTTTGCCACAAAAGCTTTCTACTGATTTGTTCTAACAATAAAAAACAGGTAGTGTTATTGCATTGAGCAATACTTTTCATTCAAGTACATAGGCTCTGGAAATACATACACTTGGAAACATTTTACAGATTATGTTTAATAGTTTCTTTTTCTTTAATTTTTTTTCTATATTAAATTTCACTACACGTTCCTTGAACAAAAATAGTTACGGCCAGTATGATAACTATGTAAACACTTCATACGAACGTAAAGACGTATACGTTTTTCTTAAACTAAATAAGCTGCGATTTATACAAAAGTTCTACATTGCATTGCAGAAACCAAGAAAATCTATTCACCAAAACTTTCAATCCGTGGAAAACAGGTTTGTTTAGTGCAAAGATATTTATAAATCATTAACTAAATTTACAACTAATTTACTGTACAACCGGGGTTGGACGGCAGACCCATTCCTGGGTTTACGACCATTACTTTTTAGCTCCAAAAGCTTGCACATTTGAAAAGAAACCAGAAGACAAGAGAACTCTAGGATCAAACTAGCCTTCATGGAGGACTTTGTTGCAAACAACCCACATTTGCGCTACATGAAGAGGAAACCATGAAAACCTCCCACGGGTAGCCCGACGGTATGGGGATTTTACTCCACTATCCGTCTACCACTCAGGATATTTTACGTTAACACTGTGGTCCATGAGAGGTGCAGAATTCGTATACACCAGCCAAATCTGGGATTCAAAATTCAGCCACTAATATAAATTGAATGAAATGAATATAATAAAATTAATATATAAATATAATATATAAATATATAATATATAATATATANCTGAAACTTCACTGAGAAGGTTCATCGCTCTAGAATTGCTTCTGAGCCACTAAGATGCAATCAGACACCCAGCCTTCCGTACGGTGAATTTAACTTCCACCTAAGATGTCATAAACGAAGACTTGAACCACTACCCTCACTGTTTGGCCATATGACAGTAACGTATTCATTCTCCAAGGGCACCAAAAAAAATAACAGCGATTACAAGAGAATAATATACGAAAACGAAAATGAAGTCTGACCTTAAAATTGAGGTACAAAGAAATGATCCGAAATTGTGTAAGAACTTGACCACTTTTAGGAAAGCGTTTATATATATATATATATTAATATATAAATATTATTTTGAAAGTAGACAGCAACATAATTTAAAAGATCTTTGTGTGAGAAATAGTCATAATTATCTTAAAATAGTTCTGTTTTTAAGAGACTCGGGTGATGCTTTATTCGAAACTTTTCATCTTGTGCAGTTTTAGCTCCTCAAAACGTGTTCATCAGCAGCATATCACGAAGACACAATTCTGAAAAATACAAGAGACAAAAGCAGTACCGATGCACAAAAAAGGACTAATTAAACATAATAATCTAATCCAATAAGGCAGAATAAATCCTTTTAAAACTAATATTATTTGAAATAAAGTAAGTCATTGAACAATATTAAGATTATCTGCCACAATAAACATATCACAGTGGATGAGTACAATTTAAATTTAAACACTAGTGGTCGTATAAAAAGCTTCACTTAATTCTTACCAATAGTTATGAATATTTGGAAGTGTTTAAAAGTAATTTTTTACTTCATTCATTAAACTATATTCTAAAGTAATGATACTAACAATGTTTTTAGTTAACTTGAGCTATAATGTATGCAAGGTTCGAAAATAAAATACTCAATTATCTTTAAAAGCTAGAATTTTTATACCAATATTAGAAAATTTATATATTAGTCAATTCTAGAAGGTTTCTTTCAGTTGATTTTAACACAAACCAAAGCAACGCAAACGTTTGAAATGAATGATAAGAATGTTTCAATTTAGAAATGAACAGAAGAAGCAGAAGAAAGTATAAATCAATATATGAGAGTTACTAGGTTTGGTTGCAAGTGTTAACGTTTCGTTAGTGCAATACAGCACTTGACCAATTGGCAAAGCGTGAGAGATAGTGTTGGAGTGTCAATACTCAAAAAGTTAAAACGGCTTTCCATTTCGCATCAGATTCATCTGCAGTGGATCCTTTCCCACGTCAATCTTGAAGGTAACGAGATTGCGGACACTTTGGCTAAAGCTGGTGCTTGCGAGTCCTCTGTGCCACCGGCACCCCTCCCCTTCTTGGAAATCTTCTCAAAAATGAAACACAAAAACAAGATCACTTGGAGGGCCCCCCCCCACAAAGCACCCATGGTATCAGTGTTCTCGACCTGGAGGCTCCCTGGTCCAAGGTTTTAATAGACAGGAACAAACTATTCTTGCCCGCTTTCGAAATGGTCACCTTAAATCAATGAAATTTTCGGAAGGATCCAAGAACTTTGAAATTTGTACCAACTTTTCTTCAGAGCATGCTTCGCCTCACCAGATCCTCGCGTGCCTGGGGCTCACCAAGCAGGATTTAGCTGATGATCCATTGGTGGTGTTGGATTTTTTGAGGGTGTATAACGTCATGGACCAGGTCTAGCACTGCTGGCCAATGGGGGCGAGCAATAACAAAAACGTTTCATTGGAGCTACGGAAATGGATGATTAGAGAAGATCTGGGATTCATCCTTAATGACGATCCGAAGACAATGTTAGCGTATGAGAACTCTACACTGTACACTCTATGCAGATAATGGTAGTAACCTCTCCTTAACTGTTCAACTGCGCATGGACTTTCTCGGCTCTGAAACTTCACTGAGAAGGTTCATCGCTCTAGAATTGCTTCTGAGCCACTAAGATGCAATCAGACACCCAGCCTTCCGTACGGTGAATTTAACTTCCACCTAAGATGTCATAAACGAAGACTTGAACCACTACCCTCACTGTTTGGCCATATGACAGTAACGTATTCATTCTCCAAGGGCACCAAAAAAAATAACAGCGATTACAAGAGAATAATATACGAAAACGAAAATGAAGTCTGACCTTAAAATTGAGGTACAAAGAAATGATCCGAAATTGTGTAAGAACTTGACCACTTTTAGGAAAGCGTTTAATCAAAGAACTGATACCATACTTATCTCGAATCTTGGTGTAAAAGGTAATAGACGCATGCTTTAGTATAATCGAAGAACTCTCTAACAGCCGTAACGTTTGTTTTATTATTTTAGGTAGGTACTTTATTTATGTCGCACTAGAGCTGCGCAATGGGCTGTTAGCGACGATCCGGAAAACATCCCTGGGAATGATCCGAAGACATGCCATCGCAATTTTGCTCCTCTGCTTAGGGGATGGCTCTTCTGCTTTGGTAGCCCGACGACCTGCGCGCGAAGTCGAGCACTTCATAGGAGAACAGATTAACGAGAAACGACATCTCGCATCCTCGGACTCGGTCCCTACGCACTCTCATCAAAGTGGTCATCCACCCGCTTACTGACCGCAACCAGTGATGCTTGACTTTGGTGTTTTACTGGGAACCGTGGTATAATGGTCGAAATCACATAAATCTCTGTGCGCTGCCGCTAAGCGGCATTAACCAATTCGTCTGTAATAATAAATCGATGAGGAGGAGTAATGAGGAGGAATGGAGATGGGGGGAAGAGGGGGACTGGGAACCGTGTCGTTACGATCAGTCTTCATAGTTTAACTTTATAATTTAAATACTGGTTTGCTATTAGTTTACATCCACTGCGATTTCTCAGTGACTTCTGGTCGAGAAACTGCGACTTTTGTTGTCGTAATCTGGAACCGTACCACAACCATATGATTTTCATACTTTCCTTAGTGACGTCTGACTGTAACTTCTGTCTTTCAATTTAGTAGGGGCTTTTACGCCGCTAGCACATATGGTTTGCGTATGTCGCTCATAAAATGAGTAAAATTGTGATGCGGATTTGTCTTAGTGGTCGAGAAATCATTGGGTGAGATAGCACCGTAAAACATCACCGCTTACAAGCGATTGCTTAAATACTAGAGATTATTAGAGATTTGCATTCTAAAATCAGCATACTTACACAGAAGCCGCGACTTAACAACAACATGGTACTTCCTTCTTTTTGACTAGTAAAATGTAATTTAGAGTTAGCCTTCGCGTGCAGGTCGTCGGGCTACCGAAGCAGGGGTGCCATTCCCTCCACAAAGGATCAAAATTGTGATAGCATGTCTTCGGATCATCCTCCGGGATGTTTCCCAGACCGTCGCTAATAGCCCATTGTGCAGCTCTAGTGCGACGTAAATTAACAACAACAACAGAGTTAGTATTTTTCTATTATTTTTTTCCCTTTTAATATGTATGTTTTGTAAAAGTACTTACTTTTAAATGGCGATAAACTGATTAAACATTTAATATGCACTATTTAGGAAACTATTATAACTTAACAGGCTCGGAAATCCAGGATGTCTCTAGAAAACATAAATATGTATGTTTTGTAAAAGTACTTAATTTTGATTGGCGATAGATTGACTGAACATTTCTCCAGCACAATTTCGGAAACGATAATAATTTAACAGAATCAGAACCGGGTACAGAAATTCATTTATTAAGTAATCTCTAGCTTGTGGGAAAACTGGTCGAAATATCCATTGATGGTGATGTCTATACTAGGATAAAATTTTGTTTGTAATGGTCTGGAAACCATTGAAACTTATATTATTTATCGAGCAGATATACTGCAAAAAATCTTAATGTATCTTAATATAAATAAAGGGGAAAACTTCTTTTCACCTAGGTGGTGTTACACTAATTGCTTCTCTGCACCAAGAACTTGAGGTAGTCCCTAGTTTAATGAAGCACCAAAAATTTCTTTAGACTACTTTTTAAAAACTAGTCACCTGCAATGTTTTATTCAGTAGCACTACAATTTATAGTTACTGTAAGATATGATATTCATAAGAGCCAGTAAAGTTATTTTTACGATACAGTAAAGATAATTCACGTAGGATGCAAATATACAGTAGGGTGGAGAAAGATTTCGATAATAATTAAGCACTACCACCCAAAAGTTGGACTGGCGTATGAATTAGAGACCGTAGATTAATAATTGTATCTCTTTTTGCCCAGATAAAAGCCCGTATAAGTAGTGTGTTTGTAAATATATATGTATACTGTGAACTTGGGTTTTTAAGCTACCAATGGATTTGATCTTGGAACTTACTCACACGTAGTCTTAATATAAAATCAATATGCGTTGGGATCCCCGTTTGGCGACTTTAAAGCTTCCTTTAAGATTGACTATAAGGAACAGCTCAACACCTCCTAGAAAGAAGAGGCCTCAGCACGGGTTACCATAAATATCTCTTAGTAGTCCAAACGTAATGGCATATTTTGTATTTTCAACCACTGCGCAGCTTAGTACCCCTAACGTAATGACATATTTCTTATTTTTNATATACTGTGAACATGGGTTCTTAAGCTACCAATGGATTTGATCTTGGAACTTACTCACACGTAGTCGTAATATAAAATCAGAATGCGTTGGTTTCCTCGTTTGCCGACTTGAAAGCTTCCTTAAAGATTGACTATAAGGAACAGCTTGCGCAATGTTGCTGTCATAACAGTCAAAACATAGGTGGATGGCGATTGAAAAGAGAGTACATTGGCGATCTATTTTATTCGAGAGAAGTGTCGGAAGTGGTAGAAGCTTTATTCCAAAAGTAATGCGTTTCATTTTAGCTCTGAAAAAAAAATTTCTCTCTCTTAGCTTACTTGAAACGTGTAGTTTTTAAAACTTTTTTTATTTTATTCATTTTTTTATTAATGTCGATTGAAGTTTTGATAAATCGGCAAAATGTTGCTTCCTCTTTTTAGACAACATTTATAACTTTTACTGTCGTATCATCCCTCTAGCTAGGTAGTTTGAACGAAACTAGCAAGGTGAACCCAGCCTTTCATCTTTTCAGTTGGTCTATAAAATGCGTACCAAACATGAACTGGGGCTAAACAATAAGGGGTTTTGCTTTCGGTTGACCACCAAACCGAAACGTCTGCTCTTGCCTAAGATCAAGAAAACTGGGATAGGTACAGTTGGACTTGGTCCTCCTTGCGCTCTCGCCCCACTGAACTTAGTTTAGGTAGTTGGAAAGGTTTTTAAATTTCGATTGAAGCTTATTTCTATTTGGTGATATAAATTATGATTATATCGAAACAAAGAACTAATTCTGTTTTTAAAAATAATTAAGCCATCAATAACTCCATTCTGTTGTTCCAAAAAAGGGATCCAATATGTAAAACAAATCTGCACAAAACTTTTAAAGAAACCTTCCCAAAAGATTAAGAGAATTGGCAAAAAATTTCAGTACAGCAATAAATTTTCATAAAATCTGCAGCTTAGGTTCAGGTAAAGAAAACTTACATAAAAACTGCAACTTTGAAAAAAGTTTTTTAAACTTTAAAGAAATTCTTTACAAAATTTATGATTTATCTTTACAAAAACTGCAGCTTTTATAAAGAAATCTAATAATAATTATAAATTATGAACTTTTTTTAAAGTCTTTTCTACCTGAGCCTAAGCGGCAGGTGTTATAAAGGTTTTTTCGATTTAAGAAAAGCTTGTGCCAATTTCACTTTGTGAAGATTTTTTTATAGGTTTTTGTAGGCTTTTTAATACGTACAAAATTAACCATCCTGTAAAAAATTAAATATTAAATATGATAGTTTGAAGGTATTTCAACACTAGATATGAATTGCAATAATGAAAATTGGTTTTATTAAAAAAAACTACTCTAGACACATCAATTTAGGTTGGTTTTTTTTATTTCTAACTTTAATTTTTTTTTACATGAATGATTGTACTAATATTTGAAATTGCTTTACGCTTTTTTTTTAACTAATTATAAGACATTTCGCAGAACATAATGTTAGATACAATGTGTTTCTTCTTCCATTAAAGTTTAAGCACTAATTGTAACGTCTGTCTGTAAGGATGCCTATTTGGCCAATCATGTGTAGAGATGCGCCATACTTCCGTTAAGGATATTCATCTCCTACATTCTGAATTTTCTTCCATAATTACTGAACACACTTTACAGTCTGTTGGATATAGAACATTTCTAGAAAAGGCCAGTGTTTGTTTTCTGCCAAGTCCCACATATTCTCTTTCAACCTCTGCTAGGTCATTTTTGCTTTATGATAAGGATCAAATTATTTGGAAACATCAACAATCAGCACAAATTTCTGTAAAGACTGTCATGCATTGGGTAGGATTTTCGTTCCTGAGTACTGAACACATAGGATTGTTCGTTGAACATAGAGCACGTCTACTGAAGACCAATGTTTCTTTTATCTATATACATAGTCTCATACATTCTCATTAGGTCATTTTTGCACAATATATAGTCTGCTAAAGGGTAAAGAACAATTCTCATTTGGTATCTTTTTTAATTTTACATGTATATTTACTTATTTTTGCTTCAGTTTTTTTTTTTGCATCATATATTGTTTGCNTACACACCATAATACATAGTCTGCTGGAGAAAAAAAGTCATTTTTTCTTTATTTTAGTATCTTTTAGCTTTTTTTTTTGCTCAATATATGGTCTGGTAAAGGCAAAAGAACAATTCTCATTTGATATTTTTTTAAATTTTATTTATATATTTATTATTTTTTTTGCTTTAGCTTTGTTTCAATTTTTTTTTTGCTTCAGCTTTGTTTCAATTTTTTTTTGCTTTAGCTTTGTTTCAATTTTTTTTTACTCATTGCAGAGTTTGATGAAAAAAGGTATTTTTTTGTTTTTATTTTTAGCTCTTTTTTTTTGTTTTTACCTTTTAGCTCTTTTTTTTCTTTTTTTTTTTAGCCTTTTTTTATTATTATTATTGGCTTGCTGAAGACCAAAGATTTTCTTCTATTAAGTCTCTCAAACATTCTTTTTTTAACCTCTGCTAAGTTATCTATAGAGAATCAAGCATCTTGAAGCATACAATCGCTAATCACTTGGTTCTCCTCGCTACCAAAATTTTGCCATTTTAGATCTGGCCCTGCTCCAATCTGGCCACCACTTTCAAAGAAGCAGTGGTCAATTGCCTTTCCGGCACACCACCTCTTCCGTCGATCGGGCATCAAAAAGATGTGAATAAAATTTAAGGCAAGTCTTATTTGCCCATTTGCAATGCCCGTCTCGAAAAACATTCCAAGCATTAAGCTCGTGAAAACATCCTCCTAAAAAATACAATTTTATTTTATTATGAATGAATTTTCGAACGATAAAACAGAATTTTTTTAAATTACATTTGGACTGCGAAATTTCGTAAGAGCATCTTAGAATCATTTTAAATCGTTTCTTTAATAAGCGAATAAGTAAAAAGAACATTATTACGAAAATATCAAAAAAAAATCTGAAAAATTCGGTATTTATTCCTATTTTTTTCATACTTTTGAATTTGGGTGTAAAAAAGCTTTTAAAAAACGTAGGAAATATATGAAAAATGAAGAATTTTGAAAATCTCTATCAAAGTAATCAAAACAGTCGAAATTTGATGCCATTAGTTGCATGATTGTGCTTTGAAGCTGATTTTCGAATTTTCCTATCTTCTCTATATTACGCCTTTCCCATAATTGTGATTTGTAATTCTTACCAGGGTGTGAGATTTTGCATGTAACTCAATTTGAGTGGTTTATTTAAAATAAAATTCATGGAATAAACTTATTTGCAGTTGTTAACCTCCGAATTCTGTCTTGACTTGGGTATTATGATGAAAATTTTAATATAACCTCAAAGATTCATAATTAAAGCTGGGAATGTTAAAACTTTTTAATTTATCGAGTTCTGTGTCTAAATTTTTGGGGCAAAATTCCTCTCCGTGTAACCTCTCCATGTTTCCTCTCCATGTAACGCAAATACTGGTTAGTTGAAACAAAATTCCTCCATGAAGGCTAGTTTGATCCAGGAGTTCCCTTGCCTTTTGGTGCAAAAATTGTAACTTTTTTTGTCGGATTTAATTTTTGACCTATTATTTTACTTTGAATCTTCTCATACCTGTTTATTTTATTTGCAGTAATTATTTAAAGTCGAAAAATATATATTATTTTGAAATGTATCGATAAATTTTGAGCGTATCTAAATTTTTGTGGCACACTGTATCTACA
>NC_092213.1:76837735-76839503 GCF_043381705.1 Parasteatoda tepidariorum | reverse complement strand
AGAAAAACCATCATAAAATTTGTCTTGGGCAGTCAATGGATGGTGTTTTCAGTAGGAATGTAAACAATAACAATCTCGAGCTGTATGCCTACTCTAGTTCCGGTTAGAAAGTTTGCAGCTGTCTACTACTTGATTCTGTGAGGCGATATTTTCAAACGGATAATTTTGTTTTCAATAAAAGAAATAAATTAGATAATTTCTGAACTTAAATCTGCAGTATTTCATAAGATATAATGTTATTATGTAATTCTGGTGTGTTTGAAGTGAAAATTTGTTTTAGTTATTTGGAGATATATTGTTAAAAAAGGTGACATGGTTGCTAGATTTTGAATCACTCGCTTTTTTGGCAGTCTTGATTTGGCCTCTTTCCATTTGTTTATTACTGTTTGTTCGTGTTGCAAGCTGTGCACCATCTATAGTTAGTGTTAGCATATTGTTCGAAGATTAATTTATACATTATAATTCAGGTTTAAATTTGAAAGTTGGCATATATATTGTAGACACGTTGTGAGCCAAATGGCTTTGAAATACACCGGAAACAGTAACCCGGAAGTATAAGCGGTACACAGCTTTCAGCGCTCCCTAGTGTAGAAAACACCATCCATTGAGTCAATCTGTAGTCATTGAGTCAATCTGCAGTCATTTAAGTCAATATGCAGCAATAACTTCACCAATCAAAACATGTCTACAATCCAAACGTAATCAGGACTATTGTAAAAACAATTAAAAAAATATATATATAAATACGGTTGCAATGAAAGTTTATTAAAAAATGCTAGTTTACCACATTTCCCCCCTTCAAAATTTGTTGAATAACGTCCATTTTATCACTCTCATGCACTGTATGAGTTTCAACTACCGTCATGTGTGGCTACTATGTGCAGGATTTCGCAATTTTTGAACTTTGATATGTAAAAAAACTATGTTAATTCAAACTTTAGTGAAATTTATCGATATTATATTCATAACTGGACTCAGACGAGCGAATTTGATCAATATTGGCATTATTTGCATGTAATATTCACTAATAATAAGTCAAAACATACCTTGCAAGCATTTATAATATTGATAAATTTGAACATAACATGCTTGTATGAACATGACAGAACTTGCTCTTCAGTTTCTGTGAAAATCACCTGATGTCCTTGTTGTTGTTGTAATTCATTTATGTCGCACTAGAGCTGCACAATGGGCTATTGGCGACGGTCTGGGAAACATCCCTGAGGATGATTCGAAGACATGCCATCACAATTTTGATCCTCAGCAGAGGGGATGGCCCTCCTGCTTCGGTAGTCCAACGACCTGCATGCGAAGTCGAGCACTTTACGGTAGCGCAGTTTAACGAGGACCAATACCGCACACCCTCGGTCCCTACGCAGACTGATCGAAGTGGTCACCCACCCGCACACTGACCGCAACCAGTGATGCTTGACTTCGGTGATCTGCTGGGACCTGATGTCCCATAAAATATATTTTTATGTGTTAAATCGTTTGATTAATTCATTAGAAAAATCTTTGTGGACGAAAAATAATAGTTTACCAGCACGTTTCACGTGTTTCTTGTGAATTTTATTAGAGATAGTATTTCTGTGGATTTTGTACGTCCGAGAAGTTTCTGCAATCGACATACCACCAGCAACTGCTTGCAGCTTTTCTAAAGTGTAATCACGGTAGTTTCTCGTTCCAGGTATTTTTTTTATGACGTCTGACAATTTTCTGTCGAAAAAAAAACGAATGAAACTTTGCCCAAAGTAGCCCCCCCCCCCCC
>NC_092213.1:76812711-76837671 GCF_043381705.1 Parasteatoda tepidariorum | reverse complement strand
TTTGCACTTACGACAATTGTTTTATCAACGTCTTTGCATTTCACAGCTAAAGTTTCCACGCACACTTTTCGACGTCCGACGTTCTCGGAAAGTTGTTGACATTGGATAAGCAAAACACACTCTGAGATTGTTTTAAAATTCGAAAAAATGTGTGTAGTAATAGAGGAGACTTCTATCTTCAAATTCCACACATTTTTAACTTGAAAAAAACATAATACTGAATAGCAGCACATGAAAAGTGCCAAATTCGAATCTGCACAAAGTAGCCCCACATGACGGTACTTTAATATTCTTTTATTGGTTTTGAAAACTGTCTTCTTCAGGATCCCTCATTGAAATTTCTTACTTTCACCTTCGCAGTGAATCAGATTCTATTTGTTCGGAAAAGTCGATATATAATATATTCTTTCTTCGTTGTGGTGACAATTTGTCCAGCGATGGTTTCTTCTGAGTATATTCATTGCGGGAACTACTTATACCCCACTAAAAAAAGTAATGTTCAAGAAAAATAATTTTATTTTATTTAGTTTTAAAAAAAATTTTTACATTATTTTAAACTCATTAATCATTTTATGTGTGAATATATTGTAGAATGGCTGGCAGAAGTCACAACCGAGCTCAATCATTCACTTAAAAATATCAACCTCAAAAGAGAATAAATTATTACTTTAAGACTTTTTTAAATGATTTTCACGAAAATACTTAACTTATTGTCAACAATTTTGGAATTTTTAGCCACATTCAAAATAGACTTTTTAACAACGTGTTGGAAAATGGTTGCTATTTCCGCTATAGCGCTTTTCAAAACTACTACTTCAAGTACTACTGCTAAGATTTTAACACTTTTTTTTTATTTTCAAAACCTAACACAATATTTTACTATTATTTATAAACTTTTTAGTAACATTTATTAAAGACTGCTGTGATGTGAAAAGTGCTATTGTGCCAATATTGGTAGTACAGAAATATTTAAATTAAGTAGGTATTTTCTAGTATTAGTTACTATTTCATTTTTAAACCAATCACAATTTCATGACTGCTAACAAAAGAAACAATGAAACATGAAAAAATGAGTAAATATGACAACCGAAGCTGACGTCTTCAGGGGGTACCAGCTTCGGAAGTCATAAAAGCAAAACCTTTTCTTTCGAGAGAGCACGACAAATGTCTTAAATTGTTCTCTCTGTACGCCAAAGATTTTGCCAAAGTCCAGGAAGAGAATACAACACAAAATACATAAAGCAAATACAGAAGTATAAGAAACAAATACATAAGAATAATACGCACAAAAACTTACTTGAAAAAAAATCCAATCACCAAATTAACTTACTGACTGCGAGACACAACTAAATTGAAACGAGGCACAACTAGACTGCGAATAGTGATTAGTGTTGCTCATATATATCAGGGTTAATATGAATCTTTTGTTTTTTCATGAAAAAAAAACTAATGAGGAAATAATTGAGCTAGGTACCAGTTGTGATTTTTTTTAGATAATAACAATTTTTAAAAAAAAATTCAATGAGATTAGTGGGTGTTAACGGGTTCAATTTCCTAAACCCAGTACTCTTAGCCTCCTTTTAAAAAATCAAAGTAGTTCGGAGAATTATCAAATATTTTGCCGATTTTTGGATAAAACGAGATACTTCGTCCTTCGTCACGTCAACAATTTAACTCTAACACTGGAAACATTTTTATTTTTGAATAAAAGTGAAATTTTAAAAGGGGCCATTCAAATATTACGTAAGTATATTTGTGGCAATTCTGAGCCTGCTCTTCTCCTTAAGTCTCCTTGTTTTATCGATTTTCCAAATTGTAAGTTTACTTTGAACACCCAAAACAGCGGAGAAAGTCTGAAATAAAGGGTTTGTATGTTTGTTTCCATTGTCTCTTATAATCCTATACTATTATTTGTGCTGGGATCTTGAAATTTGGACAACAGACGTGCGAGATAACTTTATCCTGCTGTCCTAAAAATCGTATTCAGAAATACTCAACCTGGAATATATATATATACACTACTGGACATTAAAATTGCTACGACAGGAAGGAATGCAAATAACAGAATGATATTTATTGAACACATACATTATAGTTGGAAGAACAAACGATTAAATTTTCAAAATATTTGGATCCTAAGGAATAAGTACTCAAAGCAGCCTCCCCTGCTGGGCATCGAGTCGAATAGAGATTGAATAGCATGGACGGGTACAGCATTCCACGCTGCTTCAACATTACGCCACAATTCATCGACCGTAGTGAGTGGTAGCGTGCCGGTAACCCTTTGACCAAATGTTTTCAATTGGTGAGAGATCAGGAGAACGTGCTGGCCAGGGTAACAGGCGAACATGTTGTGCGTCAAGGAAGGTCAGGATAGGGCGGGCAACACGAGGTCGTGCATTGTCCTGCTGAAACGTAGCGTTAGGGAGGCATCGAAGATAAGGCAGAGTAACTGACCCTAACACATCAAAAATGTAACAGCTGATGTTCAAAGTGCCGGCAATACGAACAAGAGGTGATCGAGACGTGTATCCAATGGCAAACCATACCATTACTCCAGATGATGGGCCCGTATGACGATATCGAATGCAAGCTGCCAACGGGCGCTCTCCACGATGTCGCCAAACACGATGCTGTATTCAGAACCTGGATTCGTCTTAAAAGACGACGTCATGCCATTCGTGAGTCCAGGTTTTTCGTTGAACACATCATTGGAGGCGCTCCTGCCTGTGATGCATATTTTTTCTAGTGCATTATGCATTTGTTCGTTTGATCTTTTCTCATCGAGTTAATTTGTACATATTAATAGAACTTGTGTATTTGGTTATTTTTAAGCACAGAAGTGCGGTTTAAGGCTTATTCATCACAATAATTATAATTCAGGAAATCTTACCTTCCTTCCCACAAAAAAAAAATTTTAAAAATCAAATTATTTTTTGATGATGAGCTCACTTTCTTTAATTTTATAAATACATCTTAAAATCAATTATTTTAACATAATATTAATAAAAAAAATAATTCTGTAAAAGGTTAATTTAACTTCTGAATCACTCAGAAAAAAAGTGCAAATGGAATTTATTTTTACGTGATTTAGAAGAAAAAAAAGTAATGAAAGTATTACACTTCCCAAAACTTATAAGCAAAATTTAAATTTTACAAATAAGTTAACAATTAGTTACATAATGTATAAATTTAAAATTTATCAAACAGAGTTATTTGATCAATAAAATTGAAGGCTTATTCAAGTAAGTGTGGCTAGATTTATTTAAATATTTTTATGTTTCCAGGAGACACCGCCCCATAATTGTTTCTCATTCATCATTGTTTCGTTTCTTTAAAAGTCAGTATTTTCCATACAGCAAAGAAAATTTTGTTCACAATTTATACAATAATTGTGTTGTTGTTGTTTCTATTGCCGCTTACCATGTCTGCAAGTCTGCTTGGGAAATCAATTGAATTTAAGGCAGATGGTGCGTTTCTACTTCAGTGGCTCCATTTATGGCCAACAATACAATTTCAGCCACAACCGTTCATTGATCCACAGATCGTAATTTTGATCTGAAACAGAGAATGATAAATCTTCGATTCAGTATCCCATTATTGATTTGCTGTGGGAACTTGGAAAGCTTAATGACTCAGACAGATTTAACGTCCACCAGTCACCATTTAATATACGGAATATAATAATAGTAATCTTATATAAAAAATATTTAGTCAATATATCAATCGTTAAAAAATCAAACTATCTCCTAGTTTTGAAAAGTAATCATCTGTATTTTGAAAAGTAATCTCTCTTTTTTTTTTCTCTTTTGAAATAACCTTTAGCGAGAGTTAATAAAATAAAGATCTCGAACCAGAAAAATAAATTTTTCTACAGTAGATAAACAGTCAATATTTAAAGCAAATAAAAACTGATTAAAAAAATTCACGAAAACAATTAAAATTTCAATAACTTTAAAGCAGATTAGGATTTTTTTTAAATCGCTTTAAGGTTACCTAATAAAAATGGCTTAGTATCTCAAATATCAACTATCTAGTTGCACTTTAGTAACCAGCAAATCAACTCCCGTGTTAATTTTTTACTACAAGTTTAACACTTAATAATTCTCGAATTAATTAGTTAATGGAAAATTCCTTTATTCAGCCGTGTCACCCGTCTTGGACAAATTTCACTCATTCTTTTTAAAAGTCATTATGACAACCTTTGATTTTACTTATATTTTTAGAATTGTTGTCAGAAATGCTCTAAAATAATTATTAATAAACTAGGAGGCTCCGCCCCCTGCTCACCAACCCCCGAGAATTGCTACGCAATCCTATGTGGTTCACGCCGTGAACCATGGCTCGCTGCGCTCGCTCGCCAATGAACACAATGTTCTAGCACAAAGACATAATATATTATCATCAAAGACATAGTATTTTATCATCAAAGACATAGTATTGTACTTATGTAGAAGAATTCTACCAATGTTCTTATTGGCTTTTAAAAAAGTATATTAGCTATTTAGATTGTACATGGTGAAAAAATCAAAACATTAGCTAAATAAGAAACATATTAGCAAAATAAATTATCAAATATTGCTTCACTAATATTCTGCATTTTAAAGCGTGAAAATTCAATGCATAAATAAACGCGAAATATAAAAAAAATTCAATGCATTCAATACAAACACTTAAACGTTTTTTAGACGTTTAGGTAGCTCCCAGTAGAAAAATATCAATTCAACAGCGGCCTTTTAAAGCATTCTCACTTCAATTATTTAATTAATTCCTAATTGAGTTTAAATTAAATATTGTCATGTTTTAGTGCATGAATCTGAATTGAACAACCTGATAATGCTCACTCTGGTTATTGTTATCTGGTTGCTCACTACGTGCTCTTGCGCGCCGAATCCAATCAATTAAAAATGAAAACTGTTGCCAGCGCGAGAAAAGAAATATCATCGGCTTTATTGATACATACATACATACGTACGTATTAGCGTTTTATATAATATAGAAGACAAGCAAAAATAATACATTATTAAGTCAGGCATCATTTTCCAAGTTTTAGTGAATTTTATTTTAAAGAAGCATGCTGAGATTGAATTAGTTTAATGTGATAATATTAATCTATTGCTAATTTATTGAAATATTATATACACTGTAAATTCATGATGAAACTAGTTTCACCCACTAGAAATGATATTGCAATGAAGAGAGGTGTATCAACAGTTATCTGCAATACAATACTGTTATGGATCGATAGATATTTTTGGCCGAAAAATTAAACAATTATATTGTTTCTCTTTTTTTAAAAAAAAAAAAATAAAGCTTAAGAGCGCCTTTTTAGATTTTAAGTCAAATAAATTTGTTTTTTTCCTTACTGTTTTTTTTTTCTCCTCAATATATTTTTCTTTTAACAAACTTGATAATAACCTAACATCCTTCGATTGCAGATAACTTTTAAAAAGGGCAAGAAAGAAAAACTTCACGTAATTAGATTGAGAAAAATAGCAGCTGATAGCTATTACAGGGCTACCAAATGGCATATTCTCCCTTCATAAGCCCGTTTTTTAGCCATCTTTTTAATGTTTTGGTAATCTTTCAGATGATTTGAAAGTCGGTTTATGGCATTCTTTCCAGTATGTCAAAGTACTTTTTTGTGTGAAAGGAGTGGACGACGGCACTGAGCATTATTATTCGTAAGACATCTCAATTCTAGACAACATTAAAAAAAAAGTAAAACGTGCAGATCATATTCCTTGATTTTATTGCTATCTCATTGAATTGTCTGCAGTGCCGCTTATGTGTGCTAGGTGTTACAGTTCAGTAAAGTTAATTTTTAAATATTAAATCATAGGAAGGACTCCAAGTGAAATTCAAGACATATTGATTAATTTTATATAAATAAATAAATACATCAAAAAATAAATAAAATAAAACATTAAAATATTAATTTTGCCGATAAATTCATTTAATTTCTATTTTTTACCATATTTCCAAGTTTAAAAAGTTACAGTTTCCTATAATTTTTTGAAAGCATTTACGATTAGTTGTGTCCAAATTTCTTATACATTCACTGAAAATTGTGCGGAATGGTACAGTAATAAATTCTAAACACGACAATCTCAAAAATAAAGTTTTTGAAGCATGTGACAAATATTTCTCAATTTTTATAAATGTGACTCATCCAATTTTCGCTTCCAGTGATGCCACTTGATTCCACACAGCCTTATTTTTAAATATGTATGAAGTTTAGAAATTACACTTATAAACATCAAGCAATTTCAAATTTCAGAAAATATATATGGTTTAGATTTGAAATACTGAATTTCATATTTTTGAACCAATTGAATACATTAAATTTTATAGAAAAGCATAATACCATTTGGATATAAAAAAATATATATATAAAAAAAAAATCTGAAAAGCATAAAATATGTTTATGAAATTTATTTTATTTCAACATAGAATAAATTATATGATGCAAAATATACATTGTCTCTTTTGAGAAGAGTGCTTTTTTTTCTTTTTGATGAACTACTTGATAAATAAAATTTTCACTGCCAAAATATCTTCACAATGTTTACTGTAAAAAGGTCTGAAAAGAAAAAGTAAATTTGTTTTAGAGGAAAATTTAATGAAGACAAAATATCAAGTAATAGAAAAATCAATTACAGGGCAAAAGTTTTGTAACGTACAGAATTGTCATAATTTAAGCAAGATTTTTTTTACTAAATCAGGTAAATTCCTCCTCCAATCCCCATTTTTTTTTCTATCCTATGAAATCATCAAATACAGTAGGACCTTGATTATCTAAATTAATCACAGTGTGCGTAGCCAAATCTTTGAACAAAGATTAAGCACCTTTTAAGCACTCAAAAAACATTTTTAAGCACTATATACTTTAACAAAATGCAAAATAATTTTCAAACACTTTACATGATCATGATAAAATAACTAGTTTTTGATAAAGAACTCTTTTCTTGATTATATTAGTCATTAAAAAAGGGTCAAGAGATTTTCCGGTTCGATTTCAGAAGGTGGAAAATGAAGCTTGAAATTGAGAATATCTTGCAAAAAGCACCAGAGTTGCACATGAGAGTGCAACAATCTCACAGAACTCAGCTCACTGTACGCACATACGGACTCGCAAGTATTTCATCAAATCTGCAAAATGATTCTCGCTTTCATACGATGTGGATTTTAGTATGCATCAATCACATCAGTAGGCACTGAAAGAAGCTTCTCAAGGTATAAAAACTTACTTCTTCCAAGCAAGAGACGCTTATGTGTGCATTACAAAAACAAAAAAACATTCAATATAATTCAGATATCTAGTAATTTTGGAAGTTTTTATGTTTATAAAAACTTATAAATAAAAACAAAATTTTCAGGAGTCAAAACATTCTCCTTTTTTAGCATATAACATTTCAATCTTTAATTAACATAGAATATTACTTAGTGAGTAATTTGACATAAAAAAAAATTATTTTAAGGAAGAAAACAGTTTAATATTTTTACCTTATTAAGAGGGCATTTTTAAGAATTTTTTGCATTTCTAAGGGCATTTTTCGGAGACATTTATAAGGATTTTGGGCCAAACTCCAGTCTCTACTTATAATTAGGTATAATCAGTATCAAATCAGTACTGATATTAACAACAAAACATTTTTTAAATCATATTTTGAAAGAATTTTTGCTACACTGCTCTAAAAGCAATTTTTTTACAAGTCTTGAGAATATTTCAATTTTCAGGGGTAATTGTGAGACCAACTCAAATATCCTGAAAATTTCTTGAGTAATTAATGACATTAATTTTTTGAAATCATTGAATTTCAAAAAATTTATATCTTTATAAATTTAAATCATTGATTTTTTCAAAACATGAAATTCTAAATTAATTATATGCAGCATAATTTAGATGAATGATTACGTATCAGTTTACTTTTATCTCTAATCACTTTTATTATTCTACCAGAAAAAATATTTTCAAATGAAAGCGATGCCAAGCATAAATTAGAGCTCTAATATTTTTATGTAAAATATACAAGAATTTTTATACATAAATGTGATCGGTGATTTCTTGAAACTTCTGGAACTTGGATTCCGGATAACGGTTAGCGAAAAATCCGGATTTTTTCCGGACACAATCGTCTCTGAATTTTTCAAGTTAATTAAAAAATTATTCTGCAAGATCAAGAACAAACATTTACAAAGCATATTAAAAAAGTATCAAACTTATTATGGTGAAAATTTCTGGCTTAAATTCCTAAATAAGACAAGTTTGAATATATATTTTTTTTATACTAAAATACAAATATATTTCATGGACTAAATAAAGATGCTCCAAGCACTATAGATTAGCAGTAAGTGAGATCTATACATAAAAAAGCACCTTTCATGCAACTTCTCTTGCTTTAGCCCTTTTTCCTTGTCCTGGCTTAGGTTTTACTTTTCCTCTCAAAATCTTCTGTCGCACCATTTCTTCTTTGAAATCCAAATGCTCATCTCTAAATATATAATTAAAAGAAATGTGTCAAACTTATAAAATTCTGAAAATGTTTCCATAACAGTAACTATTATTGCCGACATCTATCACCAAAATGATGAAGGGTTTTTTATTGCATAAAATTTTAAAAACAAGGGAATATTTTCATATCAGTATCTGTATAACATAAGTGTCAGTAATTGCAAGGGCCAAAAGGTTTCTGCACAAGCAAATTTTTTCAAAAAATATGTTTTTATTTCATTTTTATAATCTTTGGGTTTAAGACTATTAACATTCAACTCCGCATCCTTGAATATTTTGAACCCAATCCAAAAGACAAGGAAACTCCTGGATTAAGTATTGGGAGAAATTTGCCTTCAAGGAGAGCTTTTTGATGGAACTAACCCGCATTTGCATTACATGGAGAGGAAGACCACAAGAACCATCCACGGTTAGCTCAGACAGCAAAGGGACTCTAACCCATGATCTGTCTACCACTGAGGATATATCATGTTAGCACTGTGGTCGGTGCAAGCTGGAAGCATAATTCGTAACCATTGCCACTCAAATAAAATATGTTATATCCGTCATTGAACAGCCAACCCAATTTTGGGTTTACGACTACTAATGTTCAACTCCGTAGTTTTGTAATTTTGAACCAATCCAGAATACAAGGAAATTCCTGCATCAGTACCCCCAGAGGTATTGATTTGTTATGGGAACATGGAGGACTTTGCGACTCAACAGATTTAATGTGCATCATTCACCATTTACTACAAGGGGAGTCTTCGGTCAGCTGGGATCACACTCATGAACTCTTGGAGTGCCCTACCAAGCCCTCCTGGTGCCCTACCTCCCAGTGCCCTACCAAGCAGGCTTTCTTGGCCAAAATAAAATACCTCTCAAGCAGGCTATCATGGCCAAAATAAAATACCTACCATGCAGGCTATCTTGGCCAAAATAAAATACCTACCAAGCAGGCTATCATGTCCAAAATAAAATACCTACCATGCAGGCTATCTTGGCCAAAATAAAATACCTACCAAGCAGGCTATCTTGGTCAAAATAAAATATGTTGTGATTTGTCCAGGGGTGGCTACAATTTTATATGCTTCAAGCCAGAAATTATCAGTGATTTTTTTTTTTTTTTAGTTTTTTGTATGCCACTGTCTGGAAGCAGCCAAAACTCGGCAATTATTTTCACATAGGTACTGATATGGACATCTTCCCAATATTCTATTGGTTAGAGTGTAGAATCTTGTGCCTCTTGAATTTGCAACAGATTTCGTACAATTCTGCAGAAACCCTGTATCATTGACTTTACCATCAGGTTACTTCAAATTCAGTAACTGTTATGTGATTAGCTCTTGATTTATGTTAATATATCCGTTTACTTTATCACCAAAAAATACGAAGGACACATTAATATAAATTTCTACCATTTTATTACATCTAAGGCAATAGCAGTAAATTTTTGCAACTTTATGATTTATGTATAAACTTTTCTCATTTGGCTGAAATTTCAGTAAAAGTTTGCAATTGACTCGCTTCTGAGCTGTAGCGGCTCAGTGGATAGAGGGCTCACCTCACATTCAGGTCACCCAAGTTCCAATCAAAGTGATGGTTAGTTGATACAAATTCAGCAACATTCTTGCACCACAGTGGTGGCTTAAAATATCCCCAATTGTAGACAGATTATGGGTTAGAGTCCCCTCGTTTCAGGCAAACCATGGGAAATTTATGTGGTTTTCTTTTCTGTGCAATCCAATTGTGGGTTAATTCCATGAAAAAGTCCTCCAAGAAGGCAAATTTCTCCAAGAGTTGGGGAAATTAGCCTACTCGAGTCTCTTAGGGGGTGGGTTTAAAATTACAAGGCTACAGAGTTGAACACTAGTAGCCATAGCATGGGTCAGCTGTTCAACTCCAGTTATAAAATAAATTTTTTCCCCCTGTGCCTTGGTGGTTCATGGAATACAGCTCTCATCTTCTAATAAGGTGACTCAGGCTTGAATCCCAGTGATAAGTTATTGACACAAATTTTGCTCCTGGGTCACACCGAACACAACACTAACCTAAAATATCCTCAATGGTAAACAGATCATAGGTTAAAATACCCTTGCTACAGCAGGGCTAGGCTAACGATAGTAGGTCTTTGTGGTTTTCCTTTCCATGTAACGCAAATGCAGATTAGTGCCGTCGATAATTCCTCTACAAAGGCTAGTTTATTTCAGTGCATGATTCGGGGAGATTTCCATATCATGATCTGTGGCAGAATAATCGCCAAGTATTGGCAACTTCTGACAGTGGCCCACGAGAAACAAAACAACAAAAATTACAGAAAGGGACCACGGGAGATGTCAGTATCATGATTTGTGGCAGAATAATCGCCATGCCTTCGCACTTCCAGGCCGCCAGAAACTAATAAAAACATCACAGAAAGGGACCAACTCAAAAGGTATAACTCGTAGCCACCCTTGGGCAAACATCTACATTTTTTTTCTTCTTAAATTTTCAAGTTAAAATCTATTTAGCACTCTGGCGATTGTAGTGGTGCGACCGATCACGATAAGGAAATATCCCCCCCCCCTGACTCTGGTTCGGGGCCCTTGTCTTCTGGGCTGGGTTTAAAATTACAAGATTACGAAAATGAACATAGATAATTGCATATGCTCAGAATTGAGTTAGCTTTACAACACCGGGCATGAAATTAGGTGCTCCCTTTATTTGAAGATTTTTTTTAAATCAATATTTTTGAAGAAATAAAATCTAGGAACCAATCGCATAACAATGAACTTGAGTTGTAGTAATCTGAAAGTGAAATCACGAAAGCAAAGAACCAGAAAAAAAGAAACTGGATTTTAATAAACACAATCTAATCCGAAATTTCTTACCTAAAAAGTCCATGTTCACGAAGAATAGCTATCAGTTGTGAATATTGGGGGTGCGGGGGATAATGATCAACATAATAAGGGTCTAAATCTTTTGGTCTTGCACTTAAAATACGAACAACTTTCATCGATTTGTTATTTGTTGGACGAGCAACCTCTCCAAATATCCTAGCACTGAGACGAGTCATGCGAGTAGCATAATTTGACATTCCAGGAAGAAAATTCATTTTATATAGATTTTATTTTGATAATACAATCCTTTTAAATAGTAAATTACAAATACTAAACCAACACGGCTTTAAAAGTTTGTAAATAAACAAACTTATTTCCTTTCAGTTCTTGTTTGCATACTGGCGATAAGAAAATAATATTCAATATATGAGTTCTGAAAACTTGATGTGGATTTTGGCGTGTTAGGAATTTTAATTAAATAAGTAAGCAACTAAATATATTGCAATAATTAAATTTCCTTCTCAAATAAATAAATGTTCTTAGATATGTTACACAACCATGACCGTCTTTCAAAACCGGCGAGCGTAATTTAACTTGTTTTGTTTACTTCTCTACGAATACCAACTGTGTCATAAGTTTTATAAAATTTTGATTAAATTCAACATATAANACCCACAGACACAAGTTTCTCTACGAATACCAACTGTGTCATAAGTTTTATAAAATTTTGATTAAATTCAACATATAAATTTAGGTCTCAATATCATTATGTATTCTCCATTTTCCAAAACGCCTGTCTCGGCTATAAAGAAGCAGATAACTAATAAACCAAGTCCCTATTTTTCGCCGTCACTTAAAAGAGTTGCATCTCAGAGGTATTTATGAAAAACTTCAATTAAATGATTTTAGAATCAAATTGAACTATTATTCCTGACTGAGCCAAAATTAGTTCAGTTTTCACAAAACTGTTTCTTAAATTTTTGTTA
The DNA here is from genome assembly GCF_043381705.1 of Parasteatoda tepidariorum. Taxonomy (NCBI): domain Eukaryota; kingdom Metazoa; phylum Arthropoda; class Arachnida; order Araneae; family Theridiidae; genus Parasteatoda; species Parasteatoda tepidariorum. The sequence goes on along the minus strand of NC_092213.1, from coordinate 76,825,372 downwards.
TTTAAATCGACAATATATGTGTTTCTCTTAGTAGAATGTGTACGTAAAACTTGTGAAACTATGATAAATTCTTGTTGATTTCTTAAAATGTATTCAATTATTCAAAATCAGAGCATTAATTGTCATGAAATACTTTATTATATACATTTTATTCACATATTACATTTCTTCAATGTTTACTGAACAGTGCCGCTATTTTATTACGAAATATTATGTTAGTAAATTTTGATGCTAAACCTGGCTTAATCCATTTTATTTGAATTTCTTCAGTTGAGACCAAAATAACTATCTCTTACTTGCCACTTTGCTATTGTTGCTATTAATTTGGGCTTTGGCAATGTTGTTTTTTTTTTTTGGAAACCTTCCTTTATTTTTAGGTTGTCATTGCTTTAAAAAAATTTTCTAAAACATTGCTGATGAAAATTAGTTTTGCTTTGGAGTAGAAGATATAAGTGATTATTTGCTTGGAAAAATCTTATAAAACTTGAAAATTTTAAGTTTCAAAATAAAGCAGGAGTTCTGCCTACTTTCAAGAATAAATTCTTATAATCAAAATAACTACGTACCTGTAACACGTATACAACATGTTTCCTATAAGTTGAAGGGAAAGCCATGTCATGAATCTATGCTCAATTAATAAATAAATGAGTAAAATTAAAAAAAGTTCAAGTCAGATTTTTGTTTTTGGAAATTAAATCATTTACTTCACTAAATATTATTATTTGCTAACTGAAAGTAGTTTCTCAGCCAAGAAGAAAAGAAGTCGACATAATGCAGATTATTTATTGATATGAGTAGAATGAAATTAATTCATTTACTTCACTAAATATTATTATTTGCTAACTGAAAGTAGTTTCTCAGTCAAGAAGAAAAGAAGTCGACATAATGCAGATTATTTATTAATATGAGCAGAATGAATCAATAAAAATATTTTTTTTCTTCCAATGCCTGTGTTAATTCTGTGTTAACATCCGTCAATTCAGGCATTTGCAGGGCGATTTTGTTGACCTCTCTTTCAGGGGCACCATATGAGGTGGGCCAACGTCGCTCCCACAGTGAGGACAGGTAATACAAAGAAGGAAAGAGCATCCATGCCTTGCCTGCAAACCCAGAACCTTTCTGATGCAAGGACAGTTCCCTGCCCTCTACACAGGCCGGCGGACATCAATAAAATATAATGTCAGCTAAACTCAATTTTTGCAATGAAATCTTCTTCTATCATCATAACAGTCCAGTATAGGTCAGAACCATCTCAACAAGTCGTTTCCATCTGACACTGACAAAATAAAATAACAATGTCTCTAAATTCCCTTGAACATGTTAATTAGTACAGACAGCCATGTTAAAGTCTTCTCTTTTTTATGCTCTTTTAAATGCTTGTGATGAAAAAAGTAATTTTTACTTTTTATAACAGAGAATATTTTATCTTATAAATATTCTCTAATAAATGCCAAATAAGTGCCAGTGTTAATAATAAAGAATTTAGTTTAAAAATATTTTTTCTTATTTTTAACTTTATTATTGACACAAATACCAAAGTATGTGATTATCATAAAAAAAAGATTTTGGATAGGCAACTTCAATATCTTCTTAAATTTTTTCAATAAAACATGAAACTTGTTTTATATACTATAAATCTTTTATCTGAGAAATTTTAATATAGCTAAATGTATAAATGTAAAGAAAAGATTGAAATTTTTTTAATGTAAATGACCTTAAATTGCTATGGCCAAAGAAAAAAGAGAATACTTTTAAAAAATATTGATCTATGTAATAAGGATTAATTTAATTATTTGTTTAATTTACCTATGCTTAATTTTGACTGATTCAAAAAGTATTCTTAGCTTTAAAAGTATTATTAAGATCAAAAAGTATTATTCGTTTATTATTAGGATGAATAGTAACTTTTTTCTTTTGCATCTGTGCTTTTATTATTTACATTGTCAGTGATTTAAAGTTCTTGACGCTTTGAATCACTGAGAATTTACATACTTTCTTATGGTACAAAAGTCATGTTTCTTTGTATTGACTTATTTCACTTATATGACTTATTATTGACTTATGATTTCACTTATATGACTTATTATTGACTTATATAACTTATGATTTGGAATATTGTTATATATTAGTATTAACAGTTTTTTACTATAGCATCTACCAGCTTGAATTTTTTTTATAATTATTTTACATTTGTTGTCTATTATTGCTAGCTTTATTGTTGTTTTTAAAAAATTGTGTTATATTAACTCTAGTTTATTTCTTTATTTTTATTACAGTGGCTCTCGGAATGCTTCATTTAACATGAGCTTGTCTAATGCTCTTCTTGATGAATCAAGTATTTGCATGACACAAAATTTTGGTGCACCATTTCCTGTTCTAGTGACCGAAGCCTTATTGAATGCTGAAAGTAAGCAAATGATCTCTTCAACATTACCCGATGTTTAATATATATATATATATCCATTCTCCACTTAAAAAAATTAAAATAATAAACTTAGCTAAAAATAAGTCCATAATATGGCAAAAAAATTTGCATTTCATCCAGAGGGAAGGAAACTATTTCTTTCAGGATGCTGAAAAAATCAGAAGAAACTGGATGAATTAAAATAATTAAATAAAAACATAATCAAATGGAAGAAACGAAAAATGATGAAGATATTTAATTAACAATAAGTATTAGAAATATAGTCAGAATTTCAATAATGGAAAAAAATCCCAAAAATAAAAATGTCTTTAAAAATAATTAAAAAAAATCCTCTTAAAAATAATTTTAAAGAAAATGCCCTTTTGAAAAAATAAATGTAAATGTTAACCTTCACATCAAATTTCAATATGTAAGTCATACGATTTGCCAACAATCGGTCATATTTAGACACAGTTTCTTTTGTGTTTTACTACAAGTATAAATTACAAGTGAGTGTTGTTTATAAAATTAAAGTAATTGTCAACATAATATAAACTTAATACTAATAATTTAAATAGCTTTCTTTCAACCTAATCTTTGTAAAAGTCACTTAAAAAGGAGGAGAAGGAAGATTACCCATAACAAGACCATTAGTTATTCCAGGAAACCTTTGGTTAATAGCTAATGTAGATTGTTGTAAGCAAGTAGTAGTAAGTTGCACTGGCTTATCAATTTCAACTAGTCTTTAGTGAAATTCTTGCTTTTTTATTTCAAGACATGTATACAAAATCAGCATTGATTGAATTGAAATACAATTATATTACATTAATCTCCTTCAAAATAATCTTCTGCTCACTTCTCTCAACAGTTTTTTTTACCACCAGAAACAATGCAGATTCCCCTTTTGAAATAGTACACAGTTAATTTAGTGCATTCAGCAAGCACTCACCACTAATAAAGGGCTATTAAAGAAGTGCTTGAACCAATTTTTCATCTGTATGGTACACCATCGCTTTGTCCTTCATGTTCTTTTACCACTTACTGGCATGTGGTAGTGATTTAGAGGTCATGAAAAAATTTAGCTATTTTAGTTCCCACGTCTAGTTTTTTTTAAATTATATTCTTAACATGACACACCCACCAGTAATAATATAATCAAGAAAAGAGTTCTTTGTCAGATACTGGTTATTTTATCATGATCATGTAAAGTTTTTGAAAATTATTTTGCATTTTGTTAATGTTTGTAGTGCTTAAAAATTTTTTTGAGTACTTAAAAGGTGCTTATTTTTGTTGAAAGATTTGGCTATGCACCCTGTGTTCTTTTCCTACTTACTGACGTGTAGCAGTGATTGAGAGGTCATGAAAAAAATTTAGCAAGTTTTGTTTGAGTTAAGGAGGAAATAACTTGGGCAATTATAGTTTGAGTTAAAGGAAAGACATTTCTCTTTCGTATTTAGCTAAATTATAATACCACTAGTTGCAAACTCTGCGCATAAATTTTTATTTTCCCAATACGTATTATAGTCAGATACTTTTTAGGGATACTGTTGTTTTCAGATACTGTTGCACCAGTTTCAATTGCAGAGGTGCCAAAGAGATTTTAAATTTGAACATTTAAAAAAAAAAAAAACAGCATGTAGATGTTTGCCTGGGATTTGTTACGAGTTATACCTTTTAAGTCACTCCCTTTCTGTGATATTTTTTCATTTTATTGTGGGCTGCTGCCCGGATGTTGCCAAGACTTGGCGATTATTCTACCACAGATCACAATGAGGAAATATCCCCACTTAATGCATGTATTAACAGACACGTGCAAAATTTATGCATGTTACGATCATGAAGATATTGTGAAGTTTTGTGTATTTAGTTGCAATCAAATATTTTTTTTCTGAAACAGAACTTAGACAAACAATTCTATGTTCATAATCATTCTTGCCTTTTAGAAAAGAAATTTCTTTATTCTTTAAAGTATATCAATTTTAAGTGTTTCTATTATTTTATCAATTTACCAACTATTAAATATTGCTATTTGTTATCTTTGTTCATTATTTTTTTAGGAAACTCTGATATATCAGTTAAATTAGAGACATTTGGATATGCTAGCTTGGTGTGTGGACGCCAGTTGTTAATATGGCGTTACAAGCAGGAAACCAATCAAGATGTTGTGAGTTTATTTTTAAATTACAACCAAAAAATGCTGTTCAGAATTTCAATTTATTTGAAAGCAAATAGGTTATGTATTAAAATAAAAAAAGCAATACACTTGCGCTTTGTTTTGTGAACTTACTGGTTAATGGGATCAGTCGTTTATTATCACCAAACTTCCAAGAAAAGTATCATTTCTCTATAATAAGATTGACATTTTTTTCTTATCAAACTTGCCATTACCAAATGTTTTAATCAGTGTTGAGATTTCGTTCAGAAGATCCCTATTTCTTCTAGAACACTTAAAGATACTGAAAGAAATTGAAGTAATTAAAATTGATCATTACAATTGTTTAATAATAACTAATAAGTATAGTTCAAATTTAAAACAAATGAAATTTGATAGGGTATTGTTTTAAGAAAATTTACGCCAATTTTTGTGTTTTTAAAAAACTACTTCAGATTTTCTTTTTTAGTTTTGTTCAGAATTTTAAAATCTATATGTCATATCATAATAATTTATTTTCAGTTTTGATTTATGTTTTGAAAATGTTATCCTCGTTTTCCTAGATAAATTATGTGCTCATAAATTTTCAACGATATAACTATCCAAAAAATACCCCTAAAAATATGTAGTGTACAATATTAATTCAAAAGTTATTACTTTGTTTAACAAAAAAATTTTAAATTGGTTAAATTTTTATTGCACATTTTTGTAAGGCCAATACTATCAATATTTTTTTCTTCTTTTTTTTAAAAAAAAAAAAAAAAAGAAAACTCTGATTTATTGAACAATAAAATTATAACCAATTTTCATCCATAAATTTATAATGTTTGTGAATCTTAAGCTAAATACTTTAAAGCTATCAAAATACGATTATTATTAACTATACGATTTATTATTAACTATAATAATACTAGAACTATAACAATTTATTATTAACTATAATAATACTAGAACTGTTATAAATAATTGAAAAACCAGCAAGTTTTATTTCTTAAAATAAATACTTTAGAACTGAAAATGCACTTTAAAATGTTTTTGATTATATTATTATTTGATTATATTTTGATTTTGATTTAAATGAATTTTCCATGATTTGCAACTCAAATATTGTAAAAGCTTTTAAAATGTTTATCATTTGAAAAATTTCATAAAATTAATTATTAACTTGAAAGTGATAATTCAGTATTTTGCAAACAAAAATTTACAGTTAAAATTTTTTAAATTTATTTTATAAAGTAAACCTGCAATAAAAATATTGATTGATAAATACTTTTATGAATGCATTATGATGTGTAGCATAATTCAATAATACAATACAATTTGATTATGATGCTTTAAGAGTTCTTTTTATAATTATAAAAGAAAGTTCTACCCTACTTCTTTATATAAAATTTTAAAGACAAGAAACTAGAATTGTTTTAATTTCTTAATAATTAATATATTTTTTCTAATGTTAGCTTTTTTATTCATTTAAAAATCATTTGTTAAAGGACTCTATTTAAACTAGAACTGTTTAAAATTATTACTTAATACTTGACATTTCTTTATTAAAAAGAATTTCTTTCACCTGTGTTGGTAAAAATTTATTTTAAGTTTTTTTATCTGTTTTTGTGGAAAAAACCTACCCTCCCTTGTTTTAATTAACATTTAATCTAACTGAACACTAAAAAAGTTATATTTGAGTACTAAATCTTTCACTGTAACTGACTAATTTGAAATGATATTTTACCTCTATCTTAGGTTCACTGTAAAGAACTCACTTTACCTCCGAGTGATTTAGCCCATAAAGCAGATCTTGTTCATCTTTTTTTAACTGAAGACTCGCACCTCCCGTCTGCCCTTGCCGTCTCTCCTGAGGGTCACGTTCGATACTGGCCTAACATAAATCATGAAGGTTCATCCGTAGATGCTTCAGCAGATCTACAGGGACAAGAATGCTACTGTTTGACATCAGTTTATGTAAGATTATTTAATATTTATTTCGCTTACATGGTTTATATTCTGACTAACATTAGCTGCACCAACAAACTAGATTTGGATTAAATTATCTGAACTTAAGAAGTCCATTTTTTTTAATATCTGAATATTTAATGACAATTTCAAGTGGAAGAAAATTTTTGCTTCTAATTTAATAAAAGGAAAATTTTTATTCTGTATTCTTCCAAAATACTGAATACTTAATCTAATCACTGTGTTTGTTTCAAGCAGAATAATTTCTTAAGAAGTAAATTTTATTATTATTATTTATTTATTTATCTTTTTTTTGTAGTACCATAACCACAGAAATATATAAAAACGCTTTTTCTATTTTAAAAAAAAATTAAGACACATTTTTTTTTTTTTAAATTTTGATATTTAGTGGTATGTGTTAGATGGTTTAAAACAAATTCTTTTACAATTTACGTTACGATTTTTATCTGATTGCATTCATATTTCTATAATTTTTTCTATTATTATTTTTATAGCCCCTGGGGTGTATATTGGCCACCACTACTAGTTCTCTTGTGTTGATTACTCCTACTACAGGCGAAGGACAGGTATTTCAGTTACATTTATAAGTTCACTGGGTAAAAAAAAAAGTTACTCCTAAAGAAAATGTGAAAAACACCATTTTTTTTTTCAATAATAGTTATTGTTTTTCTTATGAGTTATTATTTTCTTTGATCCATTTCTTAACCAGAACTTTCATAATTAAATGGTTTAATTTATATTGAGAAAAGCTGTGATTTAGATCAATATCAAAATTTAAAACATGTATCACCCCTGGCTTAACCAGAAGTGACGTACCTGTAAAACCTTGTAAACTCAGTTCCTAACTGCTAGTCAGAGGTGGAGTTACACAGTATCAAATGATGCTTTCAATAATTTCTCTTGGAGTGAATAATTTTGTGAAATCAAACTCTCAGCAAATGGATTTATCCAGAAGCAACAAGTCTGCAAAACCTTATCAACTCACTCTCTAACTGGCGATCAGAGGTAAAGTTACATAGTATCAAATGATGCTTTAATAATTTCTTTTGGAGTAACAAATTTATTATCTCGACTGTAAGAATAATGCTGATGGAATATCGTTCGTTAATGGAACAGTGAACTTTTACAAAATAACAAATGATAGAATAAATAATTTAGTTGTGTGGAGAGAGGATTATCGACAATGTCAACCTTCATCAATGAAAAGGTATCCCGGCATAGAGTCGAGTGAGTATGCCTCATATACTAATGAATTTGATCTGAATAATTGTAATGGTAGACATGCTACAAGACTCCCCCACCGGAATTTTTACAGGGATAGAATTTGATGAATGACACCAGTAGATGCTGTATTTGTGAAAGATCGTGAGAGCTGTATTAAATTTGCAGAGTTTTGAGCATTTGGCATGAGAGCTGTATTAAGTTCACAGTTGTGTGTGGTCTCTCTTGTGTTACTATTAGCCGTCAAGTGTGTGGAGAACCTCGTTGTGTTTAATAGAGACTGAATAGCAACTGCATGAGGAGGACAATGACGCAGCAAGTCAACTGTGTTCACTGTGAGCCATCCATCAAAGTGGGCGCTACTGACAATGTAGGCTCATTCAAATTGCATCCATATGGGGAATTGAGTTTGACAATGCCAAATTTCATCTATCAAAAGGTGCCCCAAGATAGAATTGAGTTAACACGTCTTATATACTAATGAATTTGAGTTGAATAATTGTTGTGCTAGACATGCTACAGTTGGTTTGATCTTATTATGTATAAATATCTGTTTCAATTTCCCAAGATGCCTGTATAATGTATTTTGTATGCTTAATATATTCATTTAATATTTCAGCCAAATGTTATCTGCCGTACACTTACATTACCATTAGGAGTTTTGGCAGGCATCGGTCGAAAAGTGTCCTCCTTTATCTTTGGTGTTGTTCCCACTCAAACTACGGAAACAGTAAGTAATTTTTTCCCTTCTGCTATTTTTCTGAGCATAAATAATTTTTCAATTGTAACAAATCGTATTTTTGTATATCTGTAATACTACTGTCTTAATTTCATTACTATCACATATAAATTTAGAGGCTAAATAAGATTTTATAGAATGTTCTGGGTGCATAGTATTTTTAAAAAGTGCTTATATTTTATTTATATTTTTTAAAAGTCCTTAAAGATGTTTTTTTTTATTTATTCGGGTTTTGTAAAAAGCGCTTAATTTTCTGTCTTTTGAAAAGAGATTTTTTCTTTACCGTGTCGATTGTTGTTCTAAATTACGAAAAATGCATGGTTTTTGCAATTTTCTCTGCAATATTTATCAGAAACTAGTTATTTTATCATGATTATGTAAGGTTTTTCAAAATGTTTTTGAATTTTATTGATTTTATGTTCATAAATTAAAAACTGTAAGCGATGAAAAAAATTTTTTATTACTGCACAGTTCCTAATTATGTTTTTTTTTTTGTTGGAAAGAGATTAGAAGTATTTTTTGAGCTCTTAAAAAGTACTTAAAGGTTCTTATTTTTTGTTGAGAAATCTGGCTACACACCCTGTTGTTGTTCCCATAACCATTATTCCCTAAAATCATACTGGTTAAATCATAAATTTTAACTAACATGTATTTTTAAAATAAATTGCTAAACTTATTTTTTCTAAATATTTTATTGAAGTAAAAAGTTATTTATTTTTTAATTATTCAAAATTTAAATTTTTTTATTCTAGGGCAAAAATTTAAAACTAGTTTTAAGTTTTTGCCCTAGATTTTATTTTCACTGTGTAACATTGCATAATGCAATTTCTACTATCGGAGGGGGGGGGATGTTTAGACTTGTCTGTTTTTGTCCTGATTAATAAACTTACTGGCATTATCACCCAGTAAAATTTTAAAAAAATCTTATTTATTTTTTAATCCTGACTGTTCATATATGTTTAACTCATATCTCTATTACTGTTTACTTTTCCAACAGAAACAGCTGAATAGAGTTCTTTCTGTGAAAGAAAATGATGATGAGTACACTGTTTATGTTCTGAGTACCAACACTCTTCAAAAATGGAGTATTATTATAAAGGACAAAAAAGAAAACACAGACCAAGTATTTCTATTATTGCTTTCACTCCTTAAGATTATGCTCTCCGATCATTAGCTTTTTAAATACTCATTGTAATTTACTTATATTCCTCCCCCTTAGCTCATATTTGAAATGGATCTTGATCGAGAATTGAAGCAGTGCTTTGCAGAAACCTTATATGTAAGATACATTTATTTTAATTTAAAGCTGTTGCTGATGTAAACTGTAAGTTTATGACCTGCTAGCTAGACATTGCATGTAGTTAAGAAAACAATGTATTTGGTGCACATTACCAATTTTCATAACAAGTACACAAGTAGCCTGCAAATGTGTAACTATAATTAAACCTTGAGTATCAGACAAAAAATGCTAAGCACTTGCTAAGTTTTTACGGATTATTTATAAAATTTACAGATTTATGTCTAATTTTACAGACTTATGGATAGTCTGGAAATTTGTTGATTTTGTGATTTTGAAACTTTTTCTTTCCCCTTATCTTTTTTCTTTTTACAGTTTTCCCCTGCGAGCAAATTAATATTTTATTTCGGTATGAGAAGAAAAGAAGGGCCTAAATAACACATTTGTGATATTACATACATAACGTATATTAACATACATATAATAACATATATTATGCGATGAGATTTACATATTTAGCTTTTTCGGGAATTCTTCTCGAGTTTGAGTCCAACCCTGCTATGGAATCGAGAGTAAAACATTTCTAATGGGGGCGAATTAAAAAAGTTTCAGAGTCTCCCTAAACTAAACTAAGCTCTGTGGCGTGAAGTCCATAAAGGGCCAAGGCCTGTGTCTATCTCAGTTTTCTTGACCTTGGGTCCAGGAGTGCAAGAGCAGATGCTCTAGTTGGATGGTCTGCCGAACACAGAACCCCCAACGTTTAGTCCCCAAACCCAAACATGCTTGGTACTCATTTTAATAACCCACTGATGAAATGAAAGACTGAATTTACTTTGCCCGACCCAAGGATTGAACCCAGGACCTGTGGCAGAAAGCGCTACAGGGTGCATAACGTTTTTAAAAAGTGCTTACTTTTCTATTTTTTAAAAAGAGTTTTTTTTTTTCTTTGCCTTGTCAATTGTCGTTCTAAATTACAAAAAATGCATGATTTTCGCAATGTTCTCTGCAATATTTATCAGACACTAGTCATTTTATCATAATCATGTATAGTCTTTGGAAATGTTTTTAAATTTTATTGATTTTATGTTTATAAGTTAAGAACTTTAAACAATAGAAAAAATAATTTTTATTACTGCACAGATCCTAATTATGATTTTTTTTGTGGAAAGTAATTAAAAATATAATTTTTGAGAGCTTAAAAAATACTTAACAGGGTGCTTATTTTTTGTTGAAAATTCTGACTATGCACCCTGAGTCAGCCACCGAGCGTCACAGAGTCTCTCTACCTATCTCAAAGCGAAGTGGCTAATCCAGCGTCCTGTTAGAATTTAGTGAGTGTAAATGCAAACATGCTCTCATGAAGGCTATTCGATTCGTTTTATTCCTCCCTCCCTATCTCTTTGAGTCTCCTCTCAGTGAATATGGTGTTACCATCAACAATTTTGCCATTTTCCAGTTTTGCTCTGCCTCAGCCAATTAGCATTATCATTAAGCTCATGTATCGTAACACAATTGAGGGAGTTGTTACCTACTGTGATTGGCTGAGAGAAATTTTTCTTATTTTGCCAGCAGAGAGTGCATTGATGAAGTATTTTTCTCAAAATAATTATTATTTAAAATTAATTTGAATATCTATTATAAGTAAATTTAATGCTAAATATTCATGTATGTTGCAGAATAATTAGCTTTTAAAGTCTATGATAATACTAATTCACATTTTTATCATGTTAGATATCAAGTGAACAGTTATGTTTTACAAACATTAGCTTTTTTGTTTAGGAATTATTATGTCAGAGAAGTTGACAAATGAACCAAAAACAAAAGTTATACTTATTTATTGAAAAATTAAAATTAACTTACTGGTTCAGTTACTGGTGAAACTTTGGCACAGTTATATCACCTGGTTTTAAAGCATCACAGCATGCCAACACATTATTTTTTCTTCCTTTCTACTATTGTACTAATTGTTCAGTTCCTAATTTTGATTAATTTTTTCAATGTTTTATCTTTATAATTTTTGTTTATAGTTTGTTTTTATAATTTTGCTTATTGTTAAATTGACTTTAAAACCTTCATTTATCTGAGAAGTATTTAATGCTTGAGTAATTATTTATTTTAAAAAATTTTTCGTCTTTGCTACCCAAAACTGTATAAATTTTAAAGGTCTGTGTTGTAACTCTCAAGTAGGAGGATAACTATAGTCTTTTAATCAATTTATTGATGTTTATCATTATAATTATGCAAGACTGAAAAACTACATTTTTAAAGCAAAGAAATTATAATCCTTTATAAGAGTTTGTTAGTATGCAATTACAGTTGGCAACAACTATATCAATTGAATATCACAGTTTCGTTTGGTTGTTCCTTTTTCCGGCCCCATTGTAGATTTCATTTCATTTAAGGCCTATATTCTGTCAAACGCTAATGCAAATATATAGCTATTGTAAGAATCTATGAAATGTATGTAGAAATCAGGGTTTGAAAAAACCCGGGGATTTTTGAAAGAACCCAACCCGCCTGGGTTTTATTGAAAAAACCCGGGGGAAATTGGGTTTTTTCATTTAGTGCTCATAAATTTTACTGTGAAAATATTTTTATTTATTAAATAGTATTGTATAAGTAAACACTAAAATTTCATCTGACTTTTACCTGTAATAAAATTAAACTGGAATAAATATTTAATGGTCTTCAATGTTTTTATAATACGATTAATAGAAAGTGAAATTAAAATTATGTATAATTATAAAGAGTATCAGTTACTTGTCCCTTTTTTCAAATATTTAGATAAATATATGCATTTTAACTTTATAGTTTCAAAAAACAAATTAATCTTAAAATTATAAAAAAGCATATATAAAAAGTTATAGCTTATTTTTTTAAAATCAGATAATAAAACTTTAAATTTGTTTATTGTTGTTTAATGTATCACTTAATAAA